>NC_134852.1:25820357-26124285 GCF_049852395.1 Peromyscus maniculatus bairdii | reverse complement strand
ACACACACACACACACACACACACACACACACACACACATTCAGAGAGAGTCTCATTCCCTTTGACTGTTCTGGTGTGTGAATGTGTGGTAACCACCTCTGGTTCACTTTATAGTGTCTCCCTCTCTGTGTCTCTCAGTTTTGCTCAGTCTCTGTCTCTCATTCTCATTCTTCCTCAGTCCCACTGTCTCTCCATATCTTTCTCTGTCTCTCCCTATGTGTCTGTGTAGATGAATTTCAAAAATGGTTTTATTATATGAAACCACCCAGCCAAATATAGGGGTGAAAGCTTTATATCAGGAAAAGCCACCAGGCAACCATACCTTACCAACTCTGCAGATTCCAAATGCGAGTTACTTCCTGTCTGCCCATGCCTTTATTGTGTTGCTTTTCTGCCCTTTCCTTGGCTCTCTTAGCCCAGCTACCTCACCTCCAATACCTACACAGCTCAGTCACTTTCTGTCTGTCTGTACAGACCTCCAGGCTTCTCTGGTTGGTACTGGGAATAAAGGCATGTTTCACCATGCTTGGCTCTGTTCCCTACCTTGAACACACAGAGACCCTGCCTGAGAAGTGATAGGATTAAGGATGTGCACTCTCTGACTTTTGTGTTTACTATAGTGGCCGGCTTTCCTCTGATCTCCAGGCAAACTTTATTAAAGCATAAATAAAATGTCACCCCATTTCCCCTTTTTTGTCTAAAAAAATTATAACTAATATGAGAAAGACTATATACATTAGTACAATAACTATATATAATATATACAAGCAAAATATACATCAACAATGTCTAGTCCATCTGCATTCGACAAATACATAGAAATGGCTTCTTTATCTATCTTATTTTGTTGAGTCCAAAATGTACCTAATTCACTTTCCATCCTATCTTGTATTACCAACAGAAAAGTATTTTATGGTGTCTTTGAAATCTATAAACTTACACCTCCTTAGTGAAATTCTTTTCTGAAATTTCTTTTTTTTTTTTTTAAAGATTTATTTATTTATTATGTATACAGAAGAGGGCGCCAGATCTCATTACAGATGGTTGTGAGCCACCATGTGGTTGCTGGGAATTGAACTCAGGACCTCTGGAAGTGCAGTCGGTGCTCTTAACCTCTGAGCCATCTCTCCAGCCCAGAAGAAATGCTAGTCTTTTTTTTTTTTTTTTTTTGGTTTTTCGAGACAGGGTTTCTCTGCGTAGCTTTGCACCTTTCCTGGAGCTCACTTGGTAGCTCAGGCTGGCCTCGAACTCACAGAGATCCGCCTGGCTCTGCCTCCCGAGTGCTAGGATTAAAGGCGTGCGCCACCAACGCCCGCTGAAATTTCTTAACAAGGAAAACTGTAACCATAACTATCTCATCTTCAACTCCCTCAGAGACCCAAGAAGGAAATAATATTAACTAGTAAAATAGGAAGTGCAAACAAGCGACTTTTAAAAAATGAGTTATGACAAAAACAACCAACTGCCTGGACAGTCGCCCAAGGTTTCTCTGCACCTTGGGGCATCATCTTTGGCCTATAGGTTTAACATATTTGACAGATGCTTTTGTGAAGTGGGATGTACACAAGGTCTAAAGCTTGACCCACATTTGGTGTGAGAATTCCGTGTAACAGATAAACCTGAATTCCACCAGTGTCCTGTCATGATTTAGAATTTTAAATTCAGGAAATTGCTGGTGTATTTGGAATTCAGCTTCCCATTCTTCTTGACTTGTGGGTGACTTCATCTCCTTTATTACATGCCAGTCTACCATTGAGAGGTTAGACTCCATCAGCCTAGTTCCTCTTTCAAGAATAAATGTTTCAGGTACTGCTCCACTACACACCAGAAGCCATCGGTCCACTGCCTGTTCAGATGCCTTCAAAGAAAGGGGCACTGTACCTTTTCCAGATTGCAAAGCCACTTCAGTGATGGTGCCATATTTTCCTGGCCTCAGGGGACACCTAGTGCCAAATCTGCAACCATTCTTGTCTTGTCAAGGATTGGTAATCCTTTGTTTTGTTTACTTTTTGTCCATTTTGGATAGCATACTGTCAGCAGTCAATGCAAGAGCACTTTCCTGCACTGTGGCTAACTTTTGCAACAATGAAAGTTAACTCTGTATGCATTTTCTTCAATGGCCATACCTTCTCTGAAGTAGACTGGTGCTGCCAGGAGCAGAAATGTCTCAGAGTCATTATAAAAGAAATAAAATCTGTGTTACTAAAATATTTTAAATGCCATATTCTGTAGATGTCCAAAGGGTTTGAAGATGACCTGTCTATCTAAAATTTATCACTGCTTGACCTTGAAAGCATACCTAATATGAATACAAGTTTGATTATAATGTCTAAGTACTAACTTTCATTTCTTTATATCCTAATAGTTGGTAATAATAACATGCAAGGATTAGAAAACTGCATTATATTGTTAAATGAACTGTATAGCTACAATATCATGACAAGATTAGAACTATATGTACAGCATTTTCTAACTAACTAACTAACTATATAATATAAAATCCAATCCAATGTAATGTATTTAACCTAGTAGTTGTCTTTTAAAAGTAGATTCAATAATATACCTTTTTGTCTATATCATATCTATATCATCTCTTTTTTTTCTTTTCAGAGTAGATTCAATAATCTACCATTTATTCTATCATTTCTATATTTTTTTCAGAGTAGATTCAATAATGTACCTCTTATTTATATCCTCATTTTTCTTTTTTTTAAAATAAGAACCTAAAATCTAATCCACTTTGTTTAGCCTCTTTCCTGACCATTAACAATAACACCTTATAACCAACCATCCTAAACAATGACAGCTATTCCTCAGCTGATCCTTTTGCCTCAGACTGGAAGCCTCTGAGTCCTCATCCAGAAAGAATCCCACCTGAATTGAGCTGCTCCAAGCCTGAAAGCTTAACCAGCCAAATGCTTCTAGTTTCTGGCCCTCACGACTTAAATATCTTTCTGCTTTCTGCCATCACTCCCAGGGATTAAAGGCTCATTTTTGGGATTAAAGGTATGAGTCACCATACCAGGGTGTTTCCACTGTGGCCTTGAACTCACAGAGATCTAGAGGGATTTCTGCCTCTGGAAAGCTAGAATTAAAGGGGTGTGCTACCACTATGCTTATTCTATCCTCTGTGTTTAATATTGTGGCTGTTGTCTGATCTGACCCCAGATAAGTTTATTAGTGTGCACAATATTTTTGGGGAACACAATATCACCACAAAATACTCTTGTCTAAATCAGGTCACCTCATGAAGCTTCCACCAATGGGAAACGTAAAAGCTCCACCTGTGCCTCTCCATTAATGGGAAACTTTATGAGCCAAGACTATGCTTACTGCCCCAGGGGTTGTCAGTTCCTCTGTGACGTCACAATTGCCCTGGAGGAGCATGCTCATTGGAGCCTAGCACTCACAATATAGAGCACCATTTTTGGAAACAATGGGTGTTGAAGTGGTCACATACAAACCCTTCAAATGACAGATTTGAGGGAGGGGTACCTAATACCCTGACCCTGAACTTGCCTAATAAAGACTCACCCATGCTACAATGTAGCCATTGGCACAGGGTCTACCAGATGAATCAAAATCAAGGGACCAAAAAAATTGATTGATTTTTTTTCCTGTATTGACAGTGAAGTAGTGTTGGAGCCAGACTACAGGAAAGCCAGACTGAGAATGGCTGAGCTGATTGAATCTGTACTTAATTGTGTTGTCTAGGCTTAATGAGTCTCCAGAAGACAGGACTAACTGGAGAGAGATGAGATGTAGGTGTTGTGCCTGAATCTGGAGACCCCAGAGCAAGACAACCACAGAACCTATATCCAATGTGAAACACACAGGGGTTTATGAATTAACAAGCAGCCTGGGCTTGGTCTGTGTCCAAATCTCTGACACAGGGGCTAGAAGGAGGACATCCATGAGCTCTCAGAATGGGGATTTTTAAAGGGAAATATTGCAAGCACGGTGGTAAAAGACTTTGTGTCATAGGCCTGGGTGAGGGTGTATAACCATTGAACTCTCTGGTTGGGGTCCAGAGGAATTTTCCAACAGCATTTATCAGAAGGACATTTGGAGCCTGCAGATGTTGTTTATCAGGATTGCTTTATGCTAGTGTTCTGCCAGGGAGGCTGGCTGGCCTAGAACATAATGGTACTCAACAGGTTGGCAAGAGTTTCCACCTAAAACCTGAGAAAAAAGATTCTAAAATGGAGCTAAAAATAGCCTCCTAGTGGTCTCTCTCAAGTTAGTGGCAACCTGTGGGTTTGAGCTTCTCTATGGTGGGTTCGTGGCATGCAGGCTTGACCTATGCTATGTTACACAGCGGTGTCTCCAAGCTGTGCACTATGCTGTGTGTTGGATATAGTTTTTGTTAGTTAAAAAAAGAGCTTTCTGGGCTACACAGTGCTGTGGATATTGCTCTGTATAAATAAACACTAATTGGTCAGTAGCCAGACAGGAAGTATAGGCGGGACTAACAGAGAGGAGAATTGAGGGAACAGAAAGGCAGAGAGGGAGACTGCCTGGAGCCCCAGCCAGGACAAGCAAGATATAAGGTACCAGTAAGCCACGAGCCATGTGGCAAAATATAGATTAATAGAAATGGGCTAAATATTAGAGTAAGAGCTAGACAATGATAGGCCTGAGCTAATGGCCAAGCAGTTTCAATAATGTAAGCATCTGTGTGCTTATTTTATAAGTGAGCTCCGGGACTGGCGGGACTTGGTGGGACCCTGAGAGAAAAGCTCTTCAGCTACAACACAGTGCTTTGATAGAAGCATAGAACCACTGTTTCTAAGAGTTGATGGCTCCCAGACATGGCGGTAAACATACCACCGCCATGTTGGGAAGCTAAGGTGGGTAGAGCCTCCAGCCAAAGCTACCATTTCAGTCCTAGTAATGCTGCAGTTTAAAACAATAGATTCACAATAAGACAGATTCAGATGAAACAAGACTTTAAATGCTTTACAAGGTGTGTAAAAATGTATGTAGGGTTGAAAGAGAAAGAAAAAGGGTATATACAGTTAGATAAAGAAATAGTTTTTAAAAATAAAGTTTTTAAAGAGACAGTAAAGGTAGTATAAAAAATAAGTCACGTAAACATGGATATTACACAGAGAATCTGGATTGTGTTGTCTTCACGATTTTTTAAATGCAGAAAAACACTTGATAGTAAAAGATGTTGAGTTAAACCACTATGTGCTTTTTAAAGGTACCTTGACTTCAAAATTTGGATGTAAGAATAGAATATGTTGCTTTGGAAAGGAGGCTCTGCTTTTGTTTCCACAGAAAGTAAGAGGCTATGGATTTGTTCCAGATTAAGATAAATCAAGTTTGACCAGCCAAGACCCCATGAAACATCTCCAGTGACACCATGGCCCAGATGATTCAACATCCAGAATAGTTTCAAGGAAACTGGCTCAGATAATACACTCTCACAGACTACTCCATAATCTTAAAATTTTTTTTGTGTCTGCGTAAGATACAGTGCCCCTCTCTAGCAGGAAGTAGCAAGAGAAGCTACAATGAAATTCCCAAATATACTAAGCTGGCTTTGGAGATGAAATTGGCTCATTCCTTCTCTAACCCAAACATACTGCTAAAAAATAAGGTTGAGAGATTCTTTTCTCCCAAATCAGAAGAGCCCTCTGGTGTGGGACAGAGTAAAACCGATATTTTTATTTAAAGCAGGCCAGTTATAAATGCAATCTCTTTCTAAAGAAGAAAAGGGGATAGTTTAGATATGATAGGATGAAAGGGTAGATTAATGAACCTACTTTTAAAGAGTAACAACTTGTTCAGAAATGTTTTACATTGCTATTGATTTTAGTTTATTGATACAAGTTTAAACCTAATTTGGTTATTATATATATATTTGCTTGGGAAAATGGTCCTTCATGTTCCTGCTTCACAGAGGAAACTGCCAGTCATTCTATAGGACACAGAGAAAAATAACTGGGAGACTCGAGGCCTGTGGGCTGAAGACAGATGCCCATGACTTTAAGTTCTGTTGACCTAGACATTTTGGTTCCAGCATTTTGATCATTATGCTATGAAGGGAGATTCATCCCAGGGCCACTCCCTCTAGCTTTGGGCCGAATATATTCTACATTTCATGGAAACAAGAATAATCTCTCACTTTTAAGAACCAGCTGAATAATAATGACAATTCTAAGGTTGAAGAAAACAGAACCTACCAAAGGAGGAAGAAGAATATGAGCTAATGAGAAGCTGAACCTGGACAATCTAAGATCCTGACTTGCAAAGGATTTAGAATATTTATAAACCACACCCTAAGATGGACCTGAAACACTGTTTCCAAGTAGGATTATCTGAGGGGCAGGGGAAGATCTCCAGTAAAATTTGTTGGAATCATCTGGGACTGTGGGTCTGGATGGAATAAAAGACAGGAAAGAAGATGGCCACATTTCGGAGTTCCTTGCTCTGCTTCCAGCTGCTCACCATGTAGGAGCTCTTCACCTGCCATCCATCTTGTGAAAACTAAGTCCATTGACAAGTTAAGGAAAACACTCCTTTCTTAAAAATTATGCTCAACTTTTGTGGTTTTTATTCTTTCATTTAATTTTTAAATCCAAACAAAAATAAAATGAAAAAAAAAACAAAAGAAAACCAAAAAAGACCATCATTTTTAACACAAAAGTTGAGCAGACACATCTTCATTAAGGAGAATATATAAGTGATGAATGATATATCATGATTAATAAAATTAAGTGGCCCAAATAAAGGTGCACCCCCCTCAGCCTATAGGTCTAGAATAAAGGTGTGTTTCTTCCTTCCTCAAAAGTCCCCATTTGAAGTAGATTTCTCGCAGTTGTGCTCTCCATTTTGTAGTTTTGTAAATTCCAGATAGAGTCAAGTTGAGAACCAAGTTTAGCCATCACAAGTGTGTTTTATTTCTTATGGTTAGTCTTCCATCAAAGAGGGATCATGTCAACATTTTCACAGCTACTATTTACTCTTGTATGTTGTTACAATACTTGCTGCTATAAACACCATCAAGGAAGGGGTGTTTTACTTAACTTGTCAGAGGTCTTAGTTTTCACAAGATGGATGGCAGGTGAAGAGCTCATACATGCTGAATGGGAAGCAGAACCAGGAGCCTCTGAAAGTGGCTCTCTTCTTCCCTGCTTTTGATTGCATCCAGACCCACAGTTCCAGGATGACTTCAACAAACTTTAGTGGTGGTCTTTCCCTGCATCTCAGATAATCCTACTTGGAAACACTCTTCCAGATCATTTTATGGACACTAAGATAAACACATCAGAAAGAATAGGTCCCACTGACCAAAATGAAATCAGGATCACACATGTAATTTAAACATCATTAAACCCCAATAAAAGAGTATAATCACTTAAAGGCTCCCCACCAAAAAAAAATCCCAGGACCAGAGAGTTTGAGGGAAGCAGTATCTGAAACTCTGACCCCAAACCCATATAGAGAATAGTCACTGATATTACTAGCTAGCCACCACCAAAACTTCTTAAAAGGAAACAGAAAGAAATCAGACAAAGAAAGAAACACAGAAAAAAAATTTCAAAGTAGCCTCAAATAGTATAAAATATCTTATGGGTACCAATAACAAAGCAAGTGAAAGACTTGTATAATCAAAACTTCAAGTCTTTGAGGAAGAAAGTGAAGAAGATATTAGAAAATGGAAAAATTTCCCATGCTCATTGGTCAGTAGGATTAATATCTAAAAACAGCCATTCTAAAACAGCAATCTACAGATTCAAAACAATCTGCTTCAAAATTTCAACACGTTTTTTAAAGACCATTCTCAGCTTCATATGAAAATACAAAAAGCCATTTGAGTCATAACATTGGTTAAGTCCCTTATATTTCTACTACGTTTCAATTTGGCAGATCTTTCCAGTGGTGAGAGTGGGGTGTTGAAGTCTCCCACTATTAATGTGTGGGCTTTTATGTGAAATTTAAACTTTAGTAATGTTTTTTTTTAAACATATATGGGTGCCCTTGTGTTTGGGGCAAAAATGCTCAGAACTGAAACTTCATCTTGGTGGATCTATCCTGTGATAAGTATGTAATGTCCTTAATGATATCTTTGATTGATTTTAGTTTGAAATCTATTTTGCTGAACATTAGGATAGCTACAGCAGCTTGCTTCTTAAGACCTTTGGATTGGTAAGACTTCTCCTAGCCAGATCTGGTAGCTAACAGATCTTCAAAGAAGAGATAATACCGATACTCTTTAAATTGTTCCACATAATAGAAACAGAAGGAATGTTACCAAACTCCTTCTATAAGGTTACAATTACCCGGATTCCCAAGCCAACCAAACATTCACTACAAACAAAGAGAACTACAGACCAATCTCCCTCATGAACATTGATGCAAAAATATTCAATAAAATATTGGCAAACAGACTCCAAGAACACATCAAAACATTTATCCACCATGTTCAAGTAGGCTTCATCCCAGAGATGCAAGGGTGGTTGAACTTAACGGAAGTCTGTCAATGTGAAACACCATATAAACAAACTGAAAGAAAAAAACCGCATGATCATCTCACTAGATGCTGAAAAGGCCTTTGACAAAATCCAACACCCCTCATGAAAAAGGTCTTGGAGAGATCAAGAATACAGGGAACATACCTAAACATAACAAAGGCAATTTACAGCAAGGCAACAGCCAACATCAAAGAAAATGGAGAGAAACTCAAAGCGATTCCACTAAAATCAGGAACAAGACAAAGCTGTCTGTTCTCCCCATACTTATTGAATATAAAAATGGCTCCACTGAAGCCAGAGTAAATGTTCAAACTTGGATCTTTGGACAGCTGAACAACACTAAATAAGCTGACCAGTAATCTTTGCTTTCTTCATGGACCTGGTCTGTAGCATGAATCTTAAATAGTCTTATTAATGAATCAAACCTGAGGCCAGTAATTGGGGTGAGTGCTGGAAGGTCAGAGACACAGAACAAGCCACAGCCAAACTCACCTTGCTAGTTCCTCAGCTGATTCTTTTCCCTTGGACTGGATGCCTCTCAGCTGAACTGTGCTGCTCAAAAAACAAAAGCTTACCAGCTGAATGCTTCTAGTTTCTGGTCTTCAAGTCTTATATATCTTTCTGTCTTCTGCCAACACTCCCTGGGATTAAAGGCTCACTCTCTGGGGTTCAAGGCATGAGTCACCATGCCTGGTTGGTTCCAGTGTAGCCTTGAACTCACAGAGATCTCAGATGGATTTCTGCCTCTGGAATGCAAGGATTAAAGGCATGTGCCACCACTTCTGTATCCTCTATGTTTAATATTGTGGCTGTCTTATTCTCTGAGCCCAGATAAGTTTATTAGAGTGCACTGAATTTCGGGGAACACAATACCACCACACTGGTCAGGTCCTCTCAAACAACATTTCTATTTGTCATTGGTTCCTGGTGAGAAAGTTCAACCAATTTCCTACATCACCAAAATTTCTTTGGGACCCCCAACCATTAGAAAACTCTTACTACTGCATTTTTTGGGGGGGTATAAAAACCCTACATCTCTTATATTCCTGGCTATCCTCTCAAACCTGAGATTGGGGAGAAAACCTATTATGGCAGAAAATAAAGCTTATTTAATTTGATTCAAAATAAATTGATTGGTGGTTTACTTTCTTTCAGTGGGAATATCACTACACATCTTGAACCCTTTTATGGATTTGTGCTATATTTCCTCATCCCTGGTGTGTTTGTACTTTTTGTCATCTGTCTGCATTAGGTTGTGACAGTCTCCCATCATATTTAATCATAGGAAAATGTGGCACCATGAGGAGCCCTAAAGGATTTCTTGTCTGAAAGGCATAATCTTTCTTACCTCCATTGTGGAGAAGCCATGCAATTTCCTAATGTTTATCTTGGTCATTCAACCCTCTTAACACTGTTATTTCCTTCTTGGCCTGTTGGATTAAGGACATCCGAAGCTCAAAGTGGCTTAGGAGAAGTGTGAGGTTCCAGTTCAATGATCTGTTTGTTGTAGCTCCAATCAGGAGCACTGCCCTACACCATCAATCACACTGGAATCAAAATTTCCAAGCAAAAAACTTAAGGTCATGTAAACAGAAAGTAAACTTTTCCCCCAAGAGGTCACTAGGTGTGACAGTGAGTGGTACTATTCCCTTTTCTAACACCTAGGAGGAATCTGCCTCCCAGAGAATACTACTTCAGGTCTCCTGGTTGATGGTACTTCATTGGTTCAGGGTTTTGGTGAACCTGCACCAACCAGTGGATTCCATGACTGTGGGCCACAGGTTCACCTATGTGTCTGTGGATTTAATCTTGGTCAGAAGCTATACCATGTGGAATAACATGATGGTTAAAAAGACATTCTGTTAGTTCCTGTGTGGTAGTTTTGGTAAAAATCATTACAGGTGGGAAATGCAAATCTATATCTAGACTAAGAATCTGCTCAAGTAAGGATTGTCCATTCCACAGAGAAAGAGGTCCAATGTAGTCATCCTGTCATGATGTTGCTCTGGGTCTCTGTGTTGGTCTTTCCTGTTGGCAGATCTGACATTCAGCAGCAGGTGTACCCAGGTCAGTCTTGATGAGTGGATATCTATGTTGTTGATCTCAAGCATAACCCCCATCTCAGGTAGAACAGCTACTATGATCATGGGCAATGGGGCAATACCAAAAGTGACTTGGGAAAGAGTCTGACAGTCCATGGTATGGGTTATCATGTCTAATTAATTATTGACCTGCTCCTCTGCCTAAACCACCTTTCATGGCAGTTTACAGAGGACAACGGATCTTCACATTCTTTGCTTCTTTGCAGATCTGTCCAAATACTTCTCCCCCAAATGTCTTTCTAATTTGTCCTTATTTGCTTATTTGTTTTTATGTTTTCTTCTCTCATACAATGCCATCTCTCCATAGTCTCCCCTCCTTCCCTCCACAGAGATGTACTACTACCCTATTTCCCTTCAGAAAAACACAGGTTTCTTGGGGATATCAACTGAACACAACATACTAAGATGTAACAATAGTAGTCACAAACCCTCATATCAAAGCTAGAGAAGCCAACCTACAAGGAAGAAAAATTCCCAAGATCAGACAAAAAGGTCAGAGACTCCTCATACTTCCCTTCTTAGGAGTCCCACTAACCAATGAGCAAAACAACCAGAGACTGTATGCAGAGGACTTAATACAGACCCATGCAGGCTGTGTGATTGCCTCTTCGGGCTCTCAGAGACAAAATGAGCTCTATTCAGATGAATCTGTGTGCTCTATTCACCTAGTGTCTTTGAACCCTCCTATAATCCTGCCTTACCCTGTTCCTTGAGATTCCCTGAGCTCTGCCTAATGTTTGGTTGTGGATCTCAGTGTCTGGTACCATCAGCTGCTAGAGAAAGCATAACTGATGTCCATTGGACTAGACCCAATCTCTGAGTGAAACAGTCTTTCTGTAGGTATTGTCTCATAGTTTTTTTTTATGAGTGTGGCAGTAAGACCCTGCATAAACTTCCACAGATGAACAGAGCTGGATGGACTAATATGGGATTCTTCAAACAAAAACAACACTGGAATCCACAAACTGATTTTAACATTTTTATTCATTTGGTATTTTATTTGGGTAGATATTGTTTACAGAGATGGATGTGACCATGGAGACAAGAGGAGGACTGAACAAGGGTCCTCTGCAAGAGCAAAAATTGCTTTTGCAACTTACTCATCTCTTTAGTCCCACACACTGAGTTAGGAGAAAAAATGTCTTCATTCTCTTCCACTTCTCTTGTAAGCAAACATTCATGTTTATTTTCTCCTTTCCAGAGTCCTTGACCATAAGTTCTGCTCAGTCCAATCCAGACAGGTTTCTCCAAAGAAATGCTGTTGTAATGTGCTTGGGGTCAGCAACTAAAATGAATTCCAGTTTCCAACTCATTGACAAAAATCAAGCCAGGACAGTAACAGCATAGTGCACAACATAGTTCAGCACTTCCCCTCCCTTAACCTGACAACTCATTTACAGCTGTATTATACCCTGAGCCACCATGCTGTCTTTCCCCAGTTCCACTGGAAATGTTCCACACATCCCATATCCTAACCAGGTGTCATTGATAACAACATTTAGCTGCTGCTTCTCGGAGACAAGTGTAGGACAAGGCTGACCAGGTCCTAAGATTGCTTCAAGCATTTGAAAGGGGGCTCCAAGAAAGGGAGATGAGCAGAAGCCAAGGAATGGTATGCTTCAGCCACTAAATAGGGATATGCGCCCACCATTGCCTTCCAGCCTGAGGTCTCAGAGGCCTCAGAAGCATAAACTGTAATGAAATCCAGTACCTGGGTTTTCAGTTGCCCTGAGCTGTGGAGGTCAGCCTTTGTCTTCTTACCACTGTCTTTCCAGTCCTTTCTTGTATTGGGCCACCACTACCTACAAGGACTTATTGCTCATTTACAATTTATAGAAGTAATGGTTCACACCAACAAAATATTTTTCTCTGGCCAAATTTTCATACAAAACTGAGGTAGGTAGACTACTGCTGCATTTTAACAACATTCATAAGAAAATGAATTTCACAAAGGATCACTTTACCATAGGAACAGATGGAGTGCCATTACCCTCTGGGACGGTGTGCAAGCAACAGGTTTTTCAGAGAGCCTTTAGGATAAAAACATGCAATAATGGGTGGATTTGGTCCTTTGACTGACTCTATTGAAAGATTGGTTACCTGTATATTAAGCAGCATTTTTGCATTAAGTAGTTCAACATAAACCTGAATTTTACAATTTTGTGTTGCTTTTGTGAGTTTCAACTTAACTCAATCTATAAAACATTCAGTGAATACTCACTCTTAGTTCTATTTAAAAATAAAAATCTATCAAGCACTTTCCCTCCCTTAACCTGACAACTCATTTACAGCTGTATTATACCCTGAGCCACCATGCTGTCTTTCCCCAGTTCCACTGGAAATGTTCCACACATCCCATATCCTAACCAGGTGTCATTGATAACAACATTTAGCTGCTGCTTCTCGGAGACAAGTGTAGGACAAGGCTGACCAGGTCCTAAGATTGCTTCAAGCATTTGAAAGGGGGCTCCAAGGGGACCAGTCAGTGGCTTGATAGAGGCCTCAGTCAGTAAGAGTGCTTGATGCCCACACACAACAAACTGAGTTTGAATTATCATCAACCACATAAAAAGCTGGGCATGGACACATGCACTTGTAACCCAGTCTGTGGGTGGAGACAGGGTATCATTTGGCCTTGTTGGCTGCTAGAGGTGCTCCAGGTTCAGTCAGAGACCTTATGTCAAGTGGGTAAGTGAGAGAATGACACAAGAAACCAATATCCTCCTCTTCCCTTCATGTCTGCACACAGACATATGCAAAATGTACAACATACAATACACAAACACACACAAACACACACACACACACACACACACACACACACACACACATCTAGAAACACTAGAGGGAGGATGGTGGTTTTTCCACACACTTTTTTCTGATGGTTACAGTAACTGATGACTTTCTTGTTGTTGCTCAAAGCACTTAAAGCTCTTATTTCATTCTTCTTCCTCTACTCCTAAAGCACCATGGCCCCTTCTCTGTCAAGAAACTTTATAGGCATTTTAAGCATATCATTGTGTGTCATGCTCTCTCCCAAGAAATTGGTTTGGTAGAATGTGAAGTATACTCTATCTTGAAGCATCAAGCGGACAACCAGTTCAGAAGTCACCACTTTTTTAGTGCTTTGAATTGCTTTTTGATAGTCTGTTCACAAGCATATGATGAAACTGTCACAGGACTATTTTTATACTCTACAGGTGTTTCTTTATTGCTTAGTCTTTATGAGGCAGTTGAGAGTAACAATGTCCCCTCAGCTCTACTCCATCCAAACTACACTGAAGATCTCCATATTTCAGCGCTTATGGTTTATAAGTTCTGGGCCAAACACTTTGTTTTCCTACCTGCCACCTTCCTGGGGCTTCACCTCAGTTGTGGAACTCATTGAGGGAACTATTAACCTTCTGTACAGAAGCATATCCATAAGCCCACTCTGAGGCGATCTTCAGCAAAGCCTGGGAGAGTCTTGAACCTTGCCCATTTACTCACACTCTCTCCAGCAGACAGCTCACCCAAATGTAACAGTGAACCAAGTTAATGTCCTGCCAACTAATATTGTTACACATATGTGCATGGCATGGCATGTGCAGTGTATTTGTATGTATGTGTGATTTCAGGTACATACATGCCATTTCCTCCAAAGAGGAAAGTAATTTGTGGGCTCCCTGTAATACTTTCTGAAAACTCAGAATGATCCCCAATTCTGTAAGCTCTCAGAAAAGATAAACATCTCAAACTAGAACTCCTAATGAAGGTATAGTTCAAAAGCTGATTTCAGAAGAGTTTTGAAAAGGTAAGGCGAGTCAAATGGACATCAGTGTGTATGGTTAACACAAGGAGCCTCATTTTCTAATACACAGAGTTGCTACTTGGGAAATGCTGGTTGAGTATAAACCTCATGTCCATATGAACTAAAAAGAACAACTTTTTAGTCTAAAATATAGTGATAATACTGTGGGTACTGTAACATAAAGCAAAAATTCAGTATATAAAATTGTGTGCCAGGAGATGGTGGCGCATGCCTTTAATCCCAGCACTCGGGAGGCAGAGGTAGGCGGATCTCTGTGAGTCCGAGGCCAGCCTGGGCTACCAAGTGAGTTCCAGGAAAGGCGCAAAGCTATACAGAGAAACCCTGTCTCGAAAAAAAAAAAAAAAATTGTGTCTATCTGAGAATACCTCCAAGAAATAAATTAGTTATTTTTGAATTTCCCTAGGATTAGGGTATTGTTAAACCTTACCTGCAGAGAGGCCTTGGGTCAGTACTGTAATGTATTTCTAAAAATAAAAACAAAATGCATTACATTACAAATCTAGAAAAATATAGCCTATAAAAATGATTAGACTCATTGTTAGCATCAATTTCTTCAAGACCAATCTAGAGATTATTCTAGAGAAAATATTCATCTGTAGGCAGTTACTTCAGTTAGAATTCTTCCATATTCTGTATATTTCACATCAAAGAAGACATATATTCATCAAGCAAAATGCCTAAAATAAACACCCATACACAACTGTGATGATATTAATGAGCTCTCTCAGACTGATGGGTAGCAGCATCCTTACCAGTAAAAGTATCACCAATTGACAGTGTCACAAAATAGCTTCTTGGGGTTCTTGTTTGACTTTGGGCTGATGATACAAGAAAAAATGTCTAGACTGGGTGTGGTGGCACCCAACTTTAATCCCAGCATTGGAGAGGCAAAGGCAGGTGGATCCTTATGACTTCCAGGACAGCCAGAATGTAACAGTGAGACTGTGTCTCAAAAATAAAACAACAAACAAAATAGAGAGCCAAAAAGGAAAAAAAAACCAAGAGCCTATACATACTTTTTCTTCGGGAAAACAAAGTATCTTGTTCAGCTTTTTAGTTGGAATTGTTCACGTTAGGATACAAATTCCTACCACTGGGTCTAGATGTTAGCTACTGTCCTTTGTATCATAATGAAACCTCACAGAAAGAAACAGAAGATGGACAAAGATCTTCACAGAACATCATGAGTGAGGACAACATCCTTAATCTCCTCGTTGCTCTGAGGGAAGAAGCTCCTCAGCTCTAGTTATCACTGTCTTTCCAGTCCATTCCTTTATTGGGTCACCACTACCTACAAGGACTTATTGCTCACTTACAAGTTATCAAGTGATGGTTCACACCAACAAAATATTTTTCTCTGGCCAAATTTTCATACAAAACTGAGGTAGGTAGACTACTGCTGCATTTTAACAACATTCATAAGAAAATGAATTTCACAAAGGATCACTTTACCACAGGAAGCGATGGAGGGCCATTATCCTCTGAGACAGGTGTGAGAGCATCAGGTTTTTCAGGGAGCCTTTAGGAAAAAAAACATGCAATAATGGGTGGATTTGGTCCTTTGACCGACTCTATTGAAAGATTGGTTACCTGCATATTAAGCAGCATTTTTGCATTAGGTATTTCAACATACACCCAAATTTTACAGTTTTGTGTTGCTTTTGTGAATTTCAACTTAACTCAATCTATAAAACATTCAGTGAAGACTCACTCTTAGTTCTATTTAAAAATCAAAATCAAAACAGTCAGTGGCCTGGTAGAGGCCTCAGTCAATAAGAGTGCTTGATGCCCACACACAACAAACTGAGATTGAATGATCATCAACCACATAAAAAGCTGGGCATGGACACATGCACTTGTAACCCAGTCTTTGGGTGGAAGAGACAGGGTATCATTTGGGCTTGTTGGCTGCTAGAGCTGCTCCAGGTTCAGTCAGAGACCTTATGTCAAGTGGGTAAGTGAGAGAATGACACAAGAAACCAATATCCTCCTCTTCTCTTCATGTCGCACACAGACATAGGCAAACCAGGCAACACACATCTATGCACACTAGAGACAGGATGGTGGTTTTTGCACAGACTTTGTTCTGATGGTTGCAGTAACTAACTGATGGCTTTGTGGTTGTGTGCTCTAGCACTGAATGCTCCCTTTTCATTCTTCTCTAAAGTACCAAGGCCTCTTTTCTGTCAAGAAACTTTTAGGCATTTCATTGATTCTCATCATCTCTCCCAGCATAGTTTGGTAGAAAATGAAATACGCTCTATCTCTAAGCAACAAGCTGCCAACAATCTCAGAAGTCACTCCTTTTTTGGTGCTTTGAAGCTGCTTTTTCCACCATCCCCACCCCCACACAGGCAGGCACACCGGGACAAGGAAGTGGGGTTCTTCTACATCCTTTGTTCTATTTGCTGCAGTAGGTATATTTTATAGTTGTATATGTACATGAACAGTTCCTTTATTACTCCTGGTTCATCCCTCCTGTCCTGAGCCTATAGCACAAAGTCCCTTCTCTGTTCTCTAAGAGATAGATTTGGTGGAACAGGAGAGCAACTCTTGCCTTTACTCTCACAAGCCAACATATGGTTGACAGGTTATAGGTGGCCTTGTATTTGTTGTTGTTGTTACCTGTTTGCTAGTAGATGCCAGACCATCACCAAATGTTGCCGTTTAATGTGAAGTCTCAGCCTGTTTCAAAACTCATGGGAGGGGAGCACAGTCTCTCTGTCTCCTGTCCTTCCTGGCTATGTCTAAGCTCTAGGTGCCTGGGGTTTGTAGTTGGAGAACTCTGATTCAATAGCTGTATTTTTCTTGCTTCCATGTTGGGCTTCACCCAGTTGAGTGAACCTTCTCTACAGAACCATGTCTGAAGGCTACTGCTGATGGGATCCCCAGCAGAGCCAAAAACCTTGAGTCTTAGTTCTTTATACTCATTGTGGATAACTGTTCCTAACCATGACTGCTGTTTCAGGAGTGTGGGTGCACAGATTCACATCTGACCAACACAGCATTGAGACATTTCAGACAGAATCCACAACCCCCCCCAAAAAAAAAGAAAAGAAGTAGCGAAAAAAAAAAGGAATACTGTCTGGTAATAGCATTTAACCTTCACTAAAAAATACTAAAATGATCACAAATTTCACTGTGATAAATTAAGTTGAAATTTTTCAAAGTAAACAACATTAATGTTGTTTCCCTAACTAGTAGAAAATCACCAATCAAATCAGATTTCGAATGATGAACTGTTGTTTTTAAATGGGAGCTGAGCCCTACGCACACTGTTCTCTTGTTTTGTTTTGTTTTGTTTTGTTTTGTTTTGTTTTGTTTTGTTTTGTTTTGTTTTGTTTTGTTTTGTTTTGTTTTGTTTTGTCTTGGCTGGAACAGTCCCTTTCCCAGCTCAGGCTATGTGCCTCTGAGTTGAAGCCAATCTTCCTCCTGTCACTTTAGTATTCCTTACTTAAAGAATTGTCACTCTCAAGAACAGGACTAAGATTGTAAAAAACAGGACACATTACCTATTTGACTCAACCTGGTCCTCCATTGAAAACTGGGCCATCTCTTGTTTTCCTTTAGAAGAAGCCATTTTAATTGCTGTCAACCCACACTGTAAAGAAAAAAATTACACTTTATAAATCAACATGCTTCTCAACTGAAAATTTATCGGAGGTTCTGTAAAGAATCAGTCATAAAGGACAGATTTTCCTTCATCCCTTGCTGCAAGTTCACACACACACAGCTGGACCCTTCCTTTGGACACACCATTGCCCTGTCAAACATTGCCTGTGAGCACCCCTCCTCAACAGAACTCTCCACAAACACTCACTGGTTCCAAGCTTCTTAGCTCCATGGAGATGTGACTCCATTGCCCCAACCCCATTATGTGGCATCTAGGTTTGGTGTGCCTTTGTTCAATAGGAGAGTTCAAGTGGCCTCTCTGGAGCAGTTTGTTAACCTATTTTTCCAAACTATGTCTTCCCTAAACTGTGAATTATTATCTCCCAACCTGAACAGCATTTCCTATACACATAGAAAATTTGAACAAATTAAATAAAAAATGTCTTCTTGGTTTGTCTTCTACAATGATCAATTTCCAAACTTGCCTGTGTGCCAGCTGACCTTTCTCATTTTCCACTCCAGCCTTGTCTCTGAGAATCAAGCCCCATCAGTAACTTCGTAATTGCAACAGACTTCTGTTTATTCTACAGATATTTATCTTTAAAACTAATTCATTTTTATTGTGTATGTATGGGAATTGTGTGTGGGTCTTTTTCCTTAGTTTAATTTTAAAATTAAGCCCAATTCTGAAACCAAGTAGGCTGTGTGCTGTGCTACTTTTAACTATGTATAAAAATATAAAAAACATATTTGGAGAAAAATGTTTCACTCTGAACAGATTCAATGAGACTGCTTGATCTTTGGTATGTGATGGGTGGACCTTAGTGTCATTGCTGGTTTATACTGGGGATGTCATTGAATGCTGTTTACCTTGGTTTTGGCTTCAATATCTGCATTGTAGTCAAGCGGTTTCCTGTCAATTGTTGTGTTTCCTGGGATGATCACTGGTCACTATTCTTGCAAGGAGAATGCACTGCTGACACTCGAGTATGTGTGAGTGTGTGTGTTTGTGTGTTTGTGTGTGTGTGTGTGAATACTAAAATATTTACAGTGAATGTATAAATCAGAGGGCCAGTGAGAGGGCTAAGGTGATAAAGGCACTTGCCAGGATGACTGACAATTGGAATTTGATCCCTGAGACTGAAATGGTGAGAGGAGAGAACTCACTGCTATAAATTATCCTTTGACCTCCACACTTCTGCTATGGCACACAGGTTTCTTGCCTTCCCTCATCCACCAAATAACTCAGGACCAGGGTGTCCTCGAATTGACAAAGACCAGCTTGCCTCTGCTTCATGAGTGCAGGGATTAAAGGTGGGCATCACCATGCCCAGCCTGCTATTGATGTTCTTCCTGCCTATATGTTCTCTGGGTTTCAATGTGTCAAACTGGCAGGCTGATGAGGACTGTTGTCTAGGGAGTAGCAGACATGTTGATGCTGGCTACTTATAACAACTTATGATATCTTGGCTTACACTCTCATCATCTGCATTACAATCATATTCATTCTGGGGTCTGGAAAGATGGCTCAGTAGTATAAACACTTATTGCTCTTGTTTTATTCTTATAAAACCCTTGTTACTCTTGCAGAGGGCCTAGGTTTGATTCACAGCACCCACTTCTTGTCTGACAACCATGCAGAACTGCAATTCCCGGGGATCAAATGCCCTCTTGGATGTCTGTGGGCAGCACACACACACAAGGTGCACAGAGAGAATGCATGCAAAACTTTTAAACACATAAAATAAATCAATTTAAAATATACAGGTATGTGGGGTACATTCATGTTGACATGAGCTACCCAAGTCTCCATTATTTATACTCTTCATTTCTATGAGATCTTCTCTCGGTGTTGCAAGTTGCTCAACTTTTGATTTTTTTCTCCATAGTCTAATTTACTATCACTTACCCCTTAAAACAGTGATTTTCAACCTGTGGGTCATGACCCATTTGGTAATCATGGGACTCTTATGTACAGAGGTCACCTAAGACCTTCTGAAAATACAGATATTGACCTTATGAGACATAACCTTAGCAAAATTACAGTTATGAAGGAGCTATGAAAATAATTTTATGGTGAGGGTCACCACAACATGAGGAACTGCATCAAATGGTCACAGCATTAGGAAGGGTGAGAACTACTGCCTTAGAAGGTCATTAGGTTGGGTGTTCTCAGAAGTGAGGTTATAAAGGAGGTGAAGGACATATTCCAGGCTGGGTTCATCTTCTCTGACACTATTTGCAATAATGTAGACATAGGAACACAGAAGCATCATTCCTCTCACAAGTATATATGTTAGTTTTCAAATTAGTGGGAATTACCACTAAGTATTTTTTTTATATTGAAGCTATCAGTTATTACCTCTCCCAGAGAAAGGAGGTTGACTTCGGTTTTAATTTTTTTTTAATGCCCAGGTCTTGCTATCATCAGAAAGATGTTTTTCTGTTTTCTGCAATGGAAAGGTAGAGGATTAACTTTCTTGGTATGGTTCTGAAATTAATTCTTTTGTTTTGGGGTGCGCAATTTTGAAACTACTTTATTCCTTAGCAGGTACTAAAATTGAAACATGGAAAGTAGAAACTCTCACTTAAAAGTGAAATATCTCCAAATATGCTCATGTTTTTACAAATTACTACAACCTCTTCAAGAACTAAAAGGTAGCCGGGCAGTGGTGGCCCACACCTTTAATCCCAGCAATTGGGAGACGGAGCCAGTCCGATATCTGTGAGGTCGAGGTCAGCCTGGGCTACCAAGTGAGTTCCAGGTCAGCCTGGGCTACCAAGTAAGTTCCAGGAAAGGTGATAAGCTACACAGAGAAACCCTGTCTCAGAAAAACCAAGAAGAAAAAGAAAAAAAAAAAAACCAAACACCAAAACGTAATTATGCTAGCCTAGAGTAAGAGAAAATCATGAACTGAGAAACTTGGCCTTGCCCTGTTGCTGAGATGAAACTGAATTCCCTTGGTTTTAGAGTTTCTGATCTTATATGACATGATTATTAATTTTAATTTGGCCTCTTCCCTCAGTGTTTCTCTATCATGGTGGGAAGGCAAAAGTACATGTTATTTTACATTTAGAAATAAACTCTGATGTAATTATTAGTGTCTTCCATATCATAGTACCTATGAAACTGCTTTTGTCCATTGATTGACATTCAAAAGCCATAAATATGCAACTTCTGATTCACACAAACCCTCACTCTAGTGCTCCTGGTACAAGCAAACAGGTTTCCTAACCTCCAGCAGCTCACGGTGATGTCGCTCTAATATGAATAGATAAGTATCTAATTACAACCCTCCAGTATTTTAAATGTTTGCATGTGGCACAAAGAATGTAAGGTTATGTTATTTTAAAACACAGAACAAAAAATCCGGAAGTTAAAGTGGTACGATATGGTAATTGAATCTTCCCTTCTACAACTGCTGGTAAGTGGGGCAAGGATTCCTATTATGTAACTAGGGGAAGTTGTCAACATACTCGTAGGGATTCAAATAGAAAACATGCTGTAATCTCTTCATAATGAAAAGTTTTGATGAGCCAATTACACGTGGCTAAATTTGCACTATTTCCTGCTAGTGTCAATACAGAAGCAAAGAGAGAAAGAGAGGAGAGGCTCTCATATGTGATCCTGAAGTAGGAGTGTCCATGGGAAGATAGAAGCTACCTGCCTTTATGCCAAAGGTAAAAGCACCTGGACGATTCCTAGATCACTGAAACAACTGGACCCATTAAAATGTATGCAGGTGTGTTACCACAGTCGTGTTTTAAAATCACTCTAAGGTGTATTTATTTCTGCACAACATCCTTGGTCAAACATGAAACATCTAATCCATGAGGACTGACCTTTGTCTTCTTATCACTGTCTTTCTAGTCCATTCCTTTATTGGGTCACCACTACCTACAAGGACTTATTGCTCACTTACAAGTTATCAAGTGATGGTTCACACCAACAAAATATTTTTCTCTGGCCAAATTTTCATACAAAACTGAGGTAGGGAAACTACTGCTGCATTTTAACAACATTCATAAGAAAATGAATTTCACAAAGGATCACTTTACCACAGTAAGCGATGGAGGGCCATTATCCTCTGGGACAGGTGTGAGAGCATCAGGTTTTTCAGGGAGCCTTTAGGATAAAAACATGCAATAATGGGTGGATTTGGTCCTTTGACCGACTCTATTGAAAGATTGGTTACCTGCATATTAAGCAATATTTTTGCATTAGGTATTTCAACATACACCCAAATTTTACAGTTTTGTGTTGCTTTTGTGAATTTCAACTTAACTCAATCTATAAAACATTCAGTGAAGACTCACTCTTAGTTCTATTTAAAAATCAAAATCAAAACAGTCAGTGGCCTGGTAGAGGCCTCAGTCAATAAGAGTGCTTGATGCCCACACACAACAAACTGAGTTTGAATGATCATCAACCACATAAAAAGCTGGGCATGGACACATGCACTTGTAACCCAGTCTGTGGGTGAAAGAGACAGGGTATCATTTGGGCTTGTTGGCTGCTAGAGCTGCTCCAGGTTCAGTCAGAGACCTTATGTCAAGTGGGTAAGTGAGAGAATGACACAAGAAACCAATATCCTCCTCTTCTCTTCATGTCGCACACAGACATAGGCAAACCAGGCAACACACATCTATGCACACTAGAGACAGGATGGTGGTTTTTGCACACACTTTGTTCTGATGGTTGCAGTAACTAACTGATGGCTTTGTGGTTGTGTGCTCTAGCACTGAATGCTCCCTTTTCATTCTTCTCTAAAGTACCAAGGCCTCTTTTCTGTCAAGAAACTTTTAGGCATTTCATTGATTCTCATCATCTCTCCCAGCATAGTTTGGTAGAAAATGAAATACGCTCTATCTCTAAGCAACAAGCTGCCAACAATCTCAGAAGTCACTCCTTTTTTGGTGCTTTGAAGCTGCTTTTCCACCACCCCCAACCCCACGCAGGCAGGCACACCGGGACAAGGAAGTGGGGTTCTTCTACATCCTTTGTTCTATTTGCTGCAGTAGGTATATTTTATAGTTGTATATGTACATGAACAGTTCCTTTATTACTCCTGGTTCATCCCTCCTGTCCTGAGCCTATAGCACAAAGTCCCTTCTCTGTTCTCTAAGAGATAGATTTGGTGGAACAGGAGAGCAACTCTTGCCTTTACTCTCACAAGCCAACATATGGTTGACAGGTTATAGGTGGCCTTGCATTTGTTGTTGTTGTTACCTGTTTGCTAGTAGATGCCAGACCATCACCAAATGTTGCCGTTTAATGTGAAGTCTCAGCCTGTTTCAAAACTCATGGGAGGGGAGCACAGTCTCTCTGTCTCCTGTCCTTCCTGGCTATGTCTAAGCTCTAGGTGCCTGGGGTTTGTAGTTGGAGAACTCTGATTCAATAGCTATGTTTTTCTTGCTTCCATGTTGGGCTTCACCCAGTTGAGTGAACCTTCTCTACAGAACCATGTCTGAAGGCTACTGCTGATGGGATCCCCAGCAGAGCCAAAAACCTTGAGTCTTAGTTCTTTATACTCATTGTGGATAACTGTTCCTAACCATGACTGCTGTTTCAGGAGTGTGGGTGCACAGATTCACATCTGACCAACACAGCATTGAGACATTTCAAACAGAATCCACCCCCCCCCAAAAAAGAAAAGAAGTAGCGAAAAAAACAAAATAGTGTCTGGTAATAGCATTTAACCTTCACTAAAAAATACTAAAATGATCACAAATTTCCCTGTGATAAATTAAGTTGAAATTTTTCAAATTAAACAACATTAATGTGGTTCCCCTAACTAGTAGAAAATCACAAATCAAATCAGATTTTGAATGATGAACTGTTGTTTTTAAATGGGAAGCTGAGCCCTGACGCACACTGTTCTCTTGCTTTGTTTTGTTTTGTCTTGGCTGGAACAGTCCCTTTCCCAGCTCATACTATGTGCCTATGAGTTGAAGCCAATCTTCCTCCTATCATTTTAGTATTCCTTACTTAAAGAATTGTCACTCTCAAGAACAGGACTAAGATTGTAAAAAACAGGACACATTACCTATTTGACTCAACCTGGTCCTCCATTGAAAACTGGGCCATCTCTTGTTTTGCTTTAGAAGAAGCCATTTTAATTGCTGTCAACCCACACTGTAAAGAAAAAAATTACACTTTATAAATCAACATGCTTCTCAACTGAAAATTTATCGGAGGTTCTGTAAAGAATCAGTCATAAAGGACAGATTTTCCTTCATCCCTTGCTGCAAGTTCACACACACACAGCTGGACCCTTCCTTTGGACACACCATTGCCCTGTCAAACATTGCCTGTGAGCACCCCTCCTCAACAGAACTCTCCACAAACACTCACTGGTTCCAAGCTTCTTAGCTCCATGGAGATGTGACTCCATTGCCCCAACCCTATTATGTGGCATCTAGGTTTGGTGTGCCTTTGTTCGGTAAGAGAGCTCAAGTGGCCTCTCTGGAGCAGTTTGTTAACCTATTTTTCCAAACTATGTCTTCCCTAAACTGTGAATTATTATCTCCCAACC
The DNA here is from genome assembly GCF_049852395.1 of Peromyscus maniculatus bairdii. Lineage (NCBI taxonomy): Eukaryota > Metazoa > Chordata > Mammalia > Rodentia > Cricetidae > Peromyscus > Peromyscus maniculatus. The sequence goes on along the minus strand of NC_134852.1, from coordinate 26,099,741 downwards.
TGAACAGCATTTCCTATACACATAGAAAATTTGAACAAATTAAATAAAAAATGTCTTCTTGGTTTGTCTTCTACAATGATTAATTTCCAAACTTGCCTGAGTGCCAGTTGACCTTTCTCATTTTCCACTCCAGCCTTATCTCTGAGAATCAAGCCCCATCAGTAACTTCGTAATTGCAACAGACTTCCATGTTGGGCTTCACCCAGTTGTGTGAACCTTCTCTACAGAACCATGTCCAAAGGTACTGCTGATAGGTTCCCCAGTAGAGCCAAAAACCTTGACTCTTATTTCTTTATACTCATCGTGGACAATTGTCCCTAACCATGACTGCTGTTTCAGGAGTGTGGGTTCACAGATTCACATCTGACCAACACAGCATTGAGACATTTCAGACAGGACAAAAAAAAAATGAATGGCATCTGGTAATAGCATCTAAATGTCATGATTGTTCAAAAGCCATTTAAAGCAGAGTGAGTGATCAAATAGACAACATGATTTTGAAAAACTATGTTGAACATAACATTTTAAAGGAAAATATATAAGAAACAATGAAAACACTAAAATGATGACAAATTTCACTGTTAAAAATAATTAAAGGTGAAACTTTTCAAAATAAACAACATCAATGTGGTTTCCTTAACTAATAGAAAATCACCAATCAAATCAGATTTTGAATGATGAACTGTTGTTTTTAAATGGGAAGCTGAGCCCTGATGCACACTCTTCTTTTGTTTTAGTTGGAACAGTCCCTTTTTCTAGCTCCCACTCACTATGTGCCTCTGAGTTGAAGCCAATCTTCCTCCTATCATTTTAGTATTCCTTACTTAAAGAATTGTCACTCTCAAGAACAGGACTAAGATTGTAAACAAGAAGAAACATTACCTATATGACTGAACCTCCAAAGGCACATTTGAACCATTCTGTATTAAGAACTCTGCCATTTGCTCTTTTTGCTCAAATAATGCTAGTTTCAATTGTGTCAAACCATACTGTAAAAAAAAAATGACACTTTATAAATCAACATGCTTCTCAACTGAAAATTTATCACAGATTCTGCAAACAATCAGTCACAAAGGACAGATTTTCCTTCATCCCTTGCTGCACATTGACACACACACACAGCTGGCCTCTTCCTGTTGACACACCATTGCCCTGTCCAACACTGCCTGTGAGCACCCCTCCTCTCCAGAACTCTCCACAAACACTCACTGGTTCCAAGCTTCTTAGCTCCATGGAGATGTGACTCCATTGCCCCAACCCCATCATGTGGCATCTAGGTTTGGTGTGCCTTTGTTCAATGAGTGATACAAGTTGCCTCTCTGGAGCACTTGGTTAATCTGTTTTTCCAAATTATTTCTCCCCTAAACAGAGAATTACTATCTGTTTATTCTACAGACATTTTCTTTAAAATTAATTTAATTTTATTGTGTGTGTGTGTGTATGTGAAGTATGTGTGGGCCCAAATCCTTGATCTGTTGAATTTTAAAATTAAGCCCTATTCTAAAACAAAATAGGCTGTGCTGTGTTCCTTTAAACTACGTATAAAAAATAAAAAACATATATGGAGAAATGTTTTACTCTGAACAGATTCATTGAAACTGCTTGAGCTTTGGCATGTGATCGGTGAATCAGAGTGTCATTGCTGGAAGTATACTGGGGATGTCATTGAATGATGTTTACCTCGGTTTTTGCTTCTATGTCAGACTTATAATCCAAAAGTTTTCTTACAGTTGTTTTGTTGCCGCTTGAAACAGCGTGGTGCAGGTCTATATTTCCACTTAAATCCCTCAGGTGGGGATCCGCACCCTCAAAGAGTAATATGGACACACACTCCACATTGTCCCTCTGTGTGGCCTATGGGTATTGTATAAAGAAAGAGATCTTCAATTCAAGAAAGTCAAGATAAATATTTCTAAAATTGCATTGAACAGTTATCCTTAGATCAGACAAATTGCTTAGGTTATACATATTATCCCTCTCTTTTTGAGACAGGTCTTCTTAAGAACCCCAGTCTTGTCTAAACTCATAATCTCCCCACCAAAGTTTTTCAAGTGGTAGAATTTCAGGGCTATGCCACAACACCTAGATATTGAAGTATCTCATCAGTACTAGTTGGTTATTGTTGTAGTGAGGGTGGTTGCTTGTTCATTTGTTTTGCTAACTTGACACAGGCTGAAGACTCCTGGAAAGAGGGATCCTTGTTTGAGGAATTGCCTCTATCAGATTGGACTGTGGGAAAGTCTGTGGATCATTTTCTTGATTGAGGCTCATGTGGGAGGGTACATCTTCCTATAGGTGGTGGCACAACTGGGCAGGTAGTCCAGAGTAGTATAAGAAAGCTGAGCAAGCCTTGGAAAAGCCATGGAAAAGCAGCATTCCCCCAATGATCTCTGCTTCAGTTACTGCCTCTTGTTCCTGATTTGAGCTCCTGCCCTGGTTTCCCTTCATGATGGTCTGGACTGTGATGTGGAATTGTAGGCCAAATAAACATTTCCTCTTCCAAGTTGGTTTTGGTCAGTGTTTTATCACAGCAACAAAAAAGCAAACAAGAACAAGATCTAATCCAATTTATACCCAAACTGATGTCCAATAGCTACCTTAATCAAGGGTGTGCAGCCTTCATCATTCTGGACATCAATAGAGGCCTTTTTGGCTAACAACAATTTTACCACATCTGGATGATTGTGTGCACAGGCATAATGGAGTGACGTCCTACAAATTGAGAGGACATTTTAGAAAATTACAGATTACCATAGAAGGCACATTCAACTCTAAATATTAGATAGCAAACTTCATTTCCTTCTAATGTAAGAGAAGTAACTGGGATTTTATTATTTACTTATTTTTCTACTCAAGTATTCATTTGATATGCTACAGATATAGTGCATGGCTGTCCCATTTCAGGTAAGTGCTCTAGCACAAGTTTCACCCTTCCTTAGAGTAGCCCATCTGCATAACAGAACACCCAATAGATTTAACTCAGCTTGGATTTAAATCCTACTCTAATTGCTGTTATAAACTAGGTATATATTATTAGTACCCAGTAGGTAGGATTGCAGGCCAGTGCCGCTGTGCCTATCTTGCTCTTTATTTCACATTTTAGCATCACTGACATCTCTACCACTTAAAATTCATGATATTTTATGACTATAATTGGCAATATTATGTTATATATTAGGCTTTCTATGTGCTCCATGACTCAATTTCCCCATTCACAGGATAGAGATTCAACACTGTAGCTATCTTACATCATGCTACTGTGATGCTTCAATTCATGTCTTCAAGAGGATCGACAAGTGCTTCCAGCACCTGACAGTCAGTGTTTGGTGGATACAATAATGATTAGTCTTTCTACTGATAACAAACACAGTATTTCAATGAAGAGAAATAACAGAATTCTACTTAATGTGCAGACACAAAAATTTTTAATTTAATATTTTAAAACTATATTCCCCAAGATGACCTTGAACTTGGTAATCCTCCCAGTAGGTAGGATTGCAGGTCAGTGCCACTGTGCCGACCTTACTCTTTATTTTACATTTTAGCATTGCTAAAATCTATGCCATGATATTTTATGACTATAATTGGCAATATTTTTAACTTTGATACTATACAACATAAAAGGTTATCATGTAGTTCACTGTGCCTTACATTAAATGAAATATGATATGATCTCAGGCCCATGGGTGGTGCACGCCAGTAGGATTTGCTGAAGAAGGCAGAGGCAGGAGGATCCAAGTAACAGCACCGAATGAAAGGATCAATGGCACTGTTGGTGCAGCTGATTACCAGTGGAAAAGTCACGAGCCAGGGCCACAACTACCAGAGTTACAGAGAGCTTTATTGGAAGGAGGAAGGGGATAGGAAAGAGGGTGGCCAGGTTGAGAGAGAGAGAGAGAGAGAGAGAGAGAGAGAGAGAGAGAGAGAGAGAGAAGCTGGGACACAGCAGAAGGAAGGGTGAGATTTTAGCTCTGAGTTCTGACCTCTTGGCTTTCTCTTTTACATTGTTTCTGTGTTTCTCATTTAATAAGATGGTTGGTTACATCTACATATGGCACCCAACGTGACAAGAATCCATTAAAAACCGCTTGGCTTGGCGGCAGTTATTGATTTAAAAGAATGTTTCTTTTCAATACCCTTACAAGAAAAAGACAGAGAAAGATTTGCTTTTACAGTGCCTACTTATAATAATTATCAACCGGTTAAAAGATTTCAATGGAGGGTCCTCCCTCAGGGAATGGTGAATAGCCCAACTCTGTGCCAATATTTTGTACAACAGCCATTGGAAGTGATATGTAAAAAATTTCCTAAATCTATAATTTATCATTATATGGACGATATTTTACTAGCTGACTCAAATGCAGATACTTTAGAAAGAATGATTGAAGAATTAAAGAAAATTTTGCCTTGCTGGGGATTACAAATTGCTCCTGAAAAAATACAAAGAGGAGATTCTATTAATTATTTAGGATATAAAATAGAGCTACAAAAAATTAGACCCCAAAAGGTGCAAATTAGGAGAGATAGACTACAGACTCTTAATGACTTTCAAAGATTATTTGGAGATATTTCTCATCTACGAACTATTGTTGGGGTAAAAAATGATGAACTGACTAATTTGTTCAAAACCTTAGAAGGTGACAAGGACTTAAATAGTCCAAGAGAATTATCACCTGAAGCTAAAAAAGAATTGGCCTTGGTAGAAAAGAAAGTACATGAAGGGCATGTGGATCGTATTGATCCAAAGCTGGATTGCATTTTGGTTATTTTACCTTCTAGGCGTTCTCCTACTGGAATATTAATGCAGAGGGAAGATATTATATTGGAATGGATATTTTTACCAAATAAACCAAATAAAAAATTAAAAACTTACGTGGAAAAAAATCTCTGACTTGATTTGCAAAGGAAAATTGAGACTTCGTCAATTAGCAGGAATAGAGCCAGCAGAAATTGTCGTACCATTAACTAAGGAGGACATTGAAAAATTATGGACAGAAAGTGAACCTTGGCAAAGAGCTTGCAGTAATTTTTTGGGAGAAATTAACAGCAAATATCCCAAAAGCGATAGAATTGATCTTATAAAGAGAGCTGATTGGATCTTGCCTTGAATTGTACGGCAAAAACCCATATCTGGAGTTCGGACATTTTATACAGATGCCAACAAACAAGGAAAGGCAGGTTACAAATCAGAAAACTTAAGTAAAGTGGTTCAAAGTCCGTATAATTCAGTTCAAAAATCAGAATTGTATGCTATTCTGTTGTTATTAATGGATTTTTCAGAACCTCTCAACATAGTAACTGACTCTCAGTATGCTGAAAGTGTGGTGTTACATATTGAGACTGCAGAATTTATCCCTGGTGTTTGAGAATTAACTTCACTATTTATTCAATTACAAGATACAATCAGGAAAAGGAATCATCCTTTATATATAACTCACATTCGATCCCATACTGGTCTGCCAGGCCCTCTAGCACAAGGCAATGATGAGATTGATAAATTATTGATAGGAAATGTGCTGGAGGCCTCAGAATTTCATAAAAAACATCATGTCAATAGTAAAGGCTTAAAAAAGGATTTTTCCATAACCTGGCAACAAGCCAAAGAAATAGTAAAGAAATGTCCTACTTGTTCCTTCTACAATCAAACGCCATTACCAGCAGGATGTAAACCAAAGGGTACTCAGAGAAATGAAATCTGGCAGATGGACGTTTTTCACTTTGCAGAATTTGGAAAATTGAAATATGTACACCACACCATCGATACTTATTCAGGATTTCAATGGGCAACTGCTTTGAGTTCTGAAAAAGCTGATTCTGTAATCACTCATTTGCTAGAAGGTATGGCCATCATGGGTATACCTGCACAAATCAAAACTGACAATGCTCCATCATATGTCTCTGTTAAAATGAAACAGTTTTTTTGCTTATTACAATATAAAGCATATTACAGGCATACCACATAATCCTACAGGTCAAGCAGTTATAGAAAGATCAAACAGAACTCTAAAGGATATGCTAAATAAACAGAAATGGGTAACAAAAACCCCCAGAAATAGACTGCATAATGCTCTATTAACTTTGAATTTTCTGAATGCCAATGAGAAAGGAACAACAGCTGCAGAGAGACACTGGATAATAGAAAAAAACTACAGAATTAAATCAGCCTATATACTTTAAGGATGTGCTGACCTCAGAATGGAAACCAGGACATGTGTTACATTGGGGACGAGGTTTTCCTTTTGTTTCTACAGGAGAAGATAAGCTGTGGGTACCATCAAAAATGATAAAGGTTCGATTTGAACAACAGAGACCTCTTAATTAGAGGAGATGATAGTTCATCAACCAGCATGAACATCCAATTTAAACTAACTTGTATCAATAACACATGCCTTTTCATTTAATCAGATAATAACTTGCCAAAAAGGAACAGCCCCAAAATTAATCTTGGGGAAAGGTTTTTGTTTTTGTCTTCTAGGAGAATGAAGGTTAAGGAATCTGAAGAACACTGGACAAATGAGACAACTGAAGAAAAGGGACAAATCATCTATCCCAACAGAGTGAAACGGTGTATGGGTATATATTATCTAAAAAATTTTATGTCTTCCTAAATGATTGTTTCTGCTTTTCTCTAAAGATTTAAAACTATTGGTCTTCTAATAGTCCCAGTTCAATTAAAATTTAAAGCTGACTTTGGAGTTGGAGAATGGCTCTCTCCTTCTTTAAACTCAAGCATGTTGTTAAAAGGAAAATGCAAACTCCCTGTATCATGCCAGAATAAAAGAGCCATCTTCTGCTATGGTACAGGACAAAAGCCAAATTAATTAAGGGACTATTCTATTACTAAACTCAACTCTTTGATCCTATTCTGATTCTTTAAACTTTTCTTAAAGTATGAATTTTATATCAAAATTTACAAGATTAATATAGATATATAGATATATATTCATTTTAAACTTTGTTAAGATATGAATGGTCATATAGAGTACTAACTAATTCTAGAAAAAAAAAAAGGCTTCAATTACCTGCATATATATGTCTTTGTGTTCGAGTCTCTTATCAGTTTTCTGCAGGAAATCACGGCCAGGCCTAACATCAACTGAAGTCTCCAGAAAGAAGATGGGGCCCCACAACAACAACAATTCCACGTGGACAATAATAATATCATTAAGCTGACAAACATCATCCACAGATCAGCTTTGAACTACAAGGTGCTCAGAGCAATTTTGAGATGACTAGCTGAGATGATCCAGTCACAAAGACTACTTGAATAAGGACTTGAGATAAACCCTGAACTTTGGCATTATACACAGACTGGATAATGAAGGATATAGTTACCTTTCCTAGAATTTGACAATTAACCTAAAATTTTTCTTTCAGGATAAAGAAAACTTCGCCCATACCCAGCAGGAAGCAATTTTAAGAATACGACGCCCACATTCCCAAAGAGGTGGTGTGGGGCGGGTGGTTTTTTGGTCTTTTTAATGGGTTTTGGGTCTGGGATAATTTTCAGTGTTTAGGGGGATTGGTTACAAGTTATTGTCAAGGGTTAGGAAAAAGGCTAAGCAAGGGAGATTAAATTTAAGGTTCTTATAAAAAAAAGAAAGAAAGAAAGAAAGAAAGAAAGAAAGAAAGAAAGAAAGAAAGAAAGAAAGAAAGAAAGAAAGAAAGAAAGAAAGAAAGAAGGAAGGAAGGAAGGAAGGAAGGAAGGAAGGAAGGAAGGAAGGAAGGAAGGAAGGAAAGAAAGAAAGAAAGAAAGAAAGAAAGAAGGAAAGAAAGAGACAATTACTAGTTTTAAATACTTTACATTGGATTGGATTGTTTTATATTATAAAAAAATTTGAAATTGATATTGTTAGAAAATGCTATATGTATATTTCTAATTGTATTTATACCATTCATTTAACAATGTAATGCAATTTTCTGATCCTTGAATGTTATTATTACCAACTATTAGGTTATAAAGAAATGAAAGTTAGTAGTTAGACATAATAGAACTTGTAGTCATATTAGATATGTTTTAAAAATTGAGCAGAGATGTTTTAGACAGGTCATCTTCAAACCTTTCAGAGATCTACAGAATATGGCATTTAAAATGTTTTAATAACTTAGAAAATTTTTCTTTTTTGAGACATGTCAGCTCCTGGCAGTACCAATCTACTTCAGAGAAAATATGGGCATTGAAGAAACTGCATATGGAGTCAACTTTCATTGTGGCAAAAGTTAGCCACTGGACAACAAAGTATCCTCGAATCAACAGGACAAAATGGACAGACAGAACATGAAACAAAGGACTACTGATTCTTGCCAAAACAAGAGTGGTTATGGCTTTATCAAAAGGCATCTTCTGAGGCCAGGACAATATGGCCCCATCCCTGAAGTGGCCTTCGCAATCCGGAAAAGGTACAGTGTCCATTTCCTCGAAGGCAGCTTAACAGGCAGAGGGCCGATGGCTTCTGTTGTGCAATGGAACAGCAGCTGAAAGCTCACGCCTCTCAATAGTAGACTGGCACTTAATAGAGGGATGTGGAGAAGAAGGGGATGCTGAGATGAAGCCATATATACACAGCCAAGAACAATGGACAGCTGAATTAAAAAACTGTCAACAATTTCCAGAATTTAAAATCCTGAATCATGATAGAACACTAGTGGAATTCAGGTGTTTCTGGTATGTGGACTGCTCTCACCCAATGTGAGGTTGAACTGTTGATCTTGTGTACATCCTACTTCACAAATGAGTCTGTCAGATACACTAAGCCTATAGGCTGAAGATGATGCCCCAACACTTGCGGAGAAACCTCAGGTGACTGCCCAGGCAGCTGGCTGTTTCTGTCAACTCACAAATTTTTTGGAAGTTGCTTGCATGCACTTCCTGTTTTTATTTTTGTTAGCTAATATTATTCCCTTCTTGGGTCTCTGAGGGAGTTGAAGATTAGTTAGTTATGGTTGAAGATTAGTTAGTTATAGTTGAAAATTTATTAGGATAGAAAGTGCATTAGATATATCTTGGATTTACCAAAATAGGATAGATAATGGAATCATTTTCTCTGATTTGTCAAATACCTGTTTAGGAATTTATTACTTGTATATATTGTATATACTTATTGTACTTTTGTATATAGTTTTTCTTTTGTTAGTTATAACCTTTTGCTTTTTTTTCTTTTATTAAAATAGAAAACGGGAAATGTGGTGGTATTCCAATTGTACTGAAATGTGATTTTGATTGTATGTTAATAAATAAAGTTGCCTGGGGGTCAGAGCTATTAGAGCCATAGAGTGTGGAGGTGGTGGCACACGCCTTTAATCCCATAGATCTCTGTGTGTTCAGGGATACAGTCAGCATTGGAGACATATGCCTTTAAGACCTATGGGGCTGTACATTCAGACAGTGACGTGGCAGTCACGTGTTTGGGTTTACAACCAATGACAAGGCAGAATGACTAGAAAAATGACTTACACACAGGAAATAGCTCTCTTTTCGGGAAGCTGGGACACAGCAGAAGGAAGGGTAAGATTTTAGCTCTGAGTTCTGACCTCTGGGCTTTCTCTTTTACATTGTTTCTGTGTTTCTTACTTAATAAGACAGTTGGTTACATCTACAGATGGGAATCATAATTTGGTGGAACATTTTATTGCTCACCTCCTTTGAACTTTGTAGGTTGCATCCGGGATCATGAAACCTTGTCCTCAAGGAGGAACATGTTCAGGACAGTTGAAGCTGAGAAACCTTGGGGCCCTTCTTTGAAGTGCATGGCATCTTCAGAAATAGGGAATTGCACTGTACAAGTTGGATGGAGCCAAGCAAGGCAGTAGCATTGGTTTCTAATGTTTTGGTAGTCTCTTCAACAGCCCTGACTCCAAACTCAAAAAAGGGTTTCTTATGGCTGATGTTGCAGCCTTTTTTAGGTGGCCCCTGTCTCTTGGATGGAGTATTGTTAACACAGATCAGGAAATGTTGTTTAAGTAACATATGTGGATTTATATGCAGACTTACATATATCATCACATGGGGGTAGTTAATAGTGTGATTCCTGATGATTTACTCTTTTGGTATTTAATCCAAACATAGAGAACCTCTTTCCCATTTCCTTGACCTTATAGCTTACTATTCCCCTCTCTATGAATGCCTGATCCTTACCCCAGAAATCATGTTTTTTTTTTTACTTTTCTGGTTTTTGAAATTACTCTAGAATATGTGCTCATGTCTGAAGCATTAGAGCTAGAAGAATAAGAGGAAAGAGAACTTTTGACCTCTGTCTTTCTGGGCTGGGGGTTACCATATTCAATTTGGTTTAATGCAATACCATCCATTTACCTGTAAAGTTCAGGATTTCACTTTCTTTACAGCTACATAATATGTCACACTGGTTTTTATCATATTTTTTTAAATTATCTATTCCTCAGTTCAGGGGCATTTAGGGTGTTTCCCAATTGCATGTGTTCCCACCACCAAACCAAGGACTACAGGCATTGCCAGATGAAAAATTAGCTGTTGATGTAAGGCCAGCTTCCAACAGCTCAGGAACTGAAGAGAAAGCATGAAGCAGGTGACAGCACACAACTGAGATTTTTATCTAAGGGAGTCAAACTTAATACTCTGGGGCCATTGAAAAGGAAACACAAAGACACACGCATACATACACATCTTCAAAATGTCAGGGTCTCTCTTCATTGTATTTTCTTTTACCTTTTTTCCTGATGTCTTGCTTCAGACTCTTTCATGGTTATTTCCTTCTAACACCTTCCTGATATCTTCCTTCCCTCATTCTTTATTTTCCCCCAATAGCTTACATAACCCCCCTCAAAATCTTTCAAGCAGTATTAAAAATACAATGTGGGTACATTCCATTGTTCAACTGAATGGTTACAATGAATACTGGTAAGAAAATAGCATGTTTCTCATTTCCCTGATATGATTAAACATTTTATATATTTCAGGTGAAAATAAAAACTAATTATTCCCAAAGACCCACACATATTAATGTCTTAGCAATGGGCTATAGATTAACAAAGTGTAAGGAAGGTATCTTTTTCAGCCAGTTTTCTTTTTACTAGCAGGCTTCATTTCATGGTTACAAAGAAAGGATCAATCAATAATCTTTTAAAAAATCTGGAAAAAAAATCACAATTCTAATCTTTTATATGTGTAAGGCAACCACTCATCGCTATTTTAAATCCCTAGGGTGCATACTCACTCATTAATACATTTTTATTAAATCGTATGAGAAGATGAGAGCATAAATGGGTACGAGGAATTAATCACCTCTCACCAAGTCTGAAAGTTGCTTTTCTAACCTTTAAATTGTCCCCCAAGACTTTCTACATTAAAGCCATTAGCAAAAACAACTTAACCTGATTTTATAAACAATCTACTTGTCTAAGTTCTTTCTAAGAGTGGTGGTTGAATCATTCACTATTATTTTAAGCACCTGTGACAATGCCCAATGAGGTGAGAAGCCTTAAGAGTTTTCATACAATTCAGAGGTTATGAGGGACATTGTGACAAGGAGGATAACAAGTGGAGCTGTGATCTGTTAACAGGCTAAGTCCTCAGTACGCAGTCCTCGGGGCTCTGCCTCTCAAGCTCATTTGGCATGATTTTGCTAGTGGCCAGTCTGTGCTCTGAGTTCCAAGGCTGCTTAGTGTTCCTCTCATATGCCACCAACAATTAGCATCTCACAGGGATGAGCTCGCTTTATGGTTTTCCAATAGAACAGCATAGTCTTCTTGATGTCACATATACACAAATGACAAAAATCAGACTGACAGATAAAAGCATTTAAAAATAATGATAGAAAAAATGCTATCAACTTGAGCGTGAAGGGGACAGAACCTGGGCTCAAGGGATGGTATCAGAGAGGTGATGGGAAGAAGCATGTGAGGGGAGATTACATGATGTAATTCTAATTCAATCAAAATATTTTTAAAATTATAAACTTTTAAGCCAGGTGGTAGTGGTGGTGGTGGTGGCGGCGGAGGCGGCGGCGGCAGCGGCGGAGGCGGCGGCGGCAGCGGCACATGCCTTTAATCCCAGCACTGGGGAGGCAGAACCAGGTGGATCCCTTTAAGTTCGAGGCCAGCCTGGGCTACAGGTGAGTCCCAGGAAAGGCACAAAGCTACACAGAGAAACCCTGTCTCAAAAATCCAAAAACAACAACAACAGCAAACAACAACCCCCCCCAAAAAAACAGAATAAAACAAACAAACAAAAAACATTTAACCTAAAAAAAAAAATCCTATAGTAAGGGCCACTACGGAAACTGCAAGGGAGAATTTATGGATTAAAAAACAAAATTTTGAGACTTAATAGCTACGTTCCAGAATATCAAGAATTTAAAAGAGGTTCCTGTTGTAGGTTAACCATAAAACAGTTTTGACATTTTAACAAATCCAATACTGTTAATAAACATATTTCTAAAAAGGGTTTCACAGTCACTCAAAAAGAATTCTTATTCACTAGTGTGTCAGAATTTTATATACTACATTTGATCCTTAACTGTCTATCTGAGTATTAATTTTCTGATTCATAGCAATTTGGGAAAAACTATTAATGAGGTCTGCTCTTGTTATATGATAGATCTTTCCTGGTAAGATGTGAATCTACTCACTCAAAATGTGGATTGAAAACAGAACCAAGAATAGATAGTAATGAAGTGTGTCTTGTTAAATCAATAAACTTATTTGGGTTACCTTAAGGAATATGGAAACAAGTTGGTAACAGGAGCAAATCAGACTACAAAATAGTAGTCACCATAAAACTCCAGCCCTGCAGGGACAGGGCTTACTAAGCCTGGACACACAGAATGCACTGCACACCTGGAGGTAGATCCAGAGGTTGTAGGACATCCATTCTTGGAGATTTAGTTCATCAGTGCCTCCGCTGAGGAGCATGGCTGAGCCCCATTTCTTTAGGGTTTTTAGGATAGTGAATCCTGCCAGTTTTTTGACTTCCTGAAATGAATGAGAGGTGCGTATTTCCTGATTAATCAGCTTCCATTCAGAATGGAAGGTTTAAGTCTCCAGGGAACTGATATAACACAGTATAGTCTAGAGGCTTCTTCATTTTTCATTTGTATACAATTTTTGAGATTGAAGAAGTAAAAGTAACATGTTTCAATGAGAATTGTCCTACATTGTCACATTTTCAAAATTTTTCCTCAGTATAAGCTCTCAACGTTTTGCAAAATTTGTAAATTATTAAAGGTTTCCACAAATATCCCATGTTTCTTTTGTATGAAGATGCAGTGGCCTTTAAGAACAGAACTTTGGACAAATCATATACCACACTATTTATGATGTAAACTTTCCATTCCAGTATGTTTTTCAAGTATTCTTAGACGCTAGACGAAGACAGTCTTTGCCACATTCACTACTCACAATTTTCTCTCCTGTATGAATGATCTGATGTTGCTTAAGGCTTGAACCCTGTGTAATGGATTTTTCACATTCACTATATTTCTAAAGTTTCTATCCTGTATGAATTCTTTGGTGATTTCTAAGACTTGATATATGTACAAAGGATTTCTCACATTCAGTACATTTATGAGGTTTCTTTCCTGTATGAACGATCCGATGCTGTGTAAGATTTGAAAACATTCTAAAGAATTTCCCACATTTACTACATTTGAAAGGTTTCTCTCCTGGATGAATTCTCTGATGTTCTTTAAGGGAAAAGGAACGTGTAAAGGTTTTCTCACAATCACTACATTTAAATCGTTTCTCTTCTTCTTGACTTCTCTGATGTACTTTGAGATCTGAGGCACGTGTATAGGATTTCTCACAATCAGTGCATTTGAAAGGTCTCTCTCCAGTATGAATTCTCTGATGTGCTCTAAGACAATCAGCACTTATAACAGAATTCTCACAATGATTACATTTGAAATATTTCTGATTTCTATGAATTTTCTGATGTGTCACAAGTTGCTCTTTCTGGATAAAGCATTGTTCACATTTACTACATTTGTAAGGGGCCTCTCTACAATGGGTTTTATTATGGTTTTTAACCTGATGTAACAGGGAAAAGCACATTCCACATTCTTTACATTTGTAGTATTTCATTCTAAAATGAGATCTATAATGTTTACTGAGACTCCAGCATGATATGTAGCATTTTCCACATTTCCTGCATTCGTATCCTTCCTGTACAATAGAGATTTGTTTTGGCATGAGTGTATGTTTAGAGTCAAATGATTCATCATAGTCTGTAGCATTGTGTAGTTCCTTTGTAGTGTGAATTCTTTGACTTGTCGCAGAACACAAATTCAAATGTTTCCCGCAGTCTTTAGGTTTGCCAGTTTCTTCTCCAGTGTTCCCACTTTTATGATTCTTTGGGTTTGTTGATTCAATAGAGGCATTCCTGTGGTTACCACATCCGTATGTAGCTTGATTTTTTTTCGCCTAGGCCACAGTCAGGACAAATCTCTGTCACCCGCCAGTCCCACAGCCGCTCAGACCCAACCAAATAAACACAGACACTTATATTGCTTGCAAACTGTATGGCCGTGGCAGGCTTCCTGCTAACTGTTCTTATCTTGCTAACTGTGCTTTTATCTTAAATTGATCCATTTCCATACATCTATACCTTGCCATGTGGCTGGTGGCTTACTGGCGTCTTCACATGCTGCTGGTCATGGCGGCGGCTGCAGCCTCTCTGGTCATTGCGGCGGCTGCAGCGTCTCCTTCTGCCTTTCTGTCCTTTTATATCTCCTCTCTGTTAGTCTCGCCTATCTTTCCTGCCTAGCCACGGCCGATCAGGTTTTATTTATTAACCAATCAGAGCAACTTGACATACAGACCATCCCCCAGCACAGCCAAGTGCAGACCATCTCAAACACCTGCACTCAGGCCCATGGTCCTAATCATCCTCTATATGGACCTGCTGGGTAACGCCACAAAGAACCTGAGAATGGGCTCCCACAGGACATACAGAACATCCCACAGCATCCGTACTTGTTGCAGTTCTCTGTAAGATTACTTGTGTTATTAGGTATACATGGAGAGAATTTTTGGGCCATTTTGCCAATCTCATTAAATTTATGAGACTTCTCTTGGAAAGTCACAGAATGGTAGACCATGTGTTTTGATCCTTGATTCAAGATATTCATATATTTCCCCCATATATGGTATTTCTCTAGAAAATGAGTATAAATATGGCTTATAGGGATTGATGCATATTTACAGATTCAAATACTGATGTTTTGTTAAGTTCTATAAGACAAATTACCTAGAAATTCTTAAAAGCAGAGCTCTCAGCAGAGGCCATTTGTGTTTCACTATTATTAGATGCATGCTCAGAACCAATCTAATTGTCATCAAACACTGAGGACTGATAGTAGCCACCTCATTTTTATATAAAATGCAAACCTTGTAGAAGTTGGGACAAATATATTATTGAGCAATAGTGCATTAAAAATGGAGCTCTCTGTAAGATATGTGGGTGGGTTTTTATTTTCTTACTGTTTATGTTTTTGAGAGGGTCACACTGTACAGACTGGGTCATCTAAGAACACATTAAGTAACCAGATGGGCAAGGAACTTACCATATCCTCTTACCTCATCCCCCCTAGGGCTAAGATTAAAATTATGGTGTCCTGTGCTCCCAGGATTAAATAGACAGACAATACCTCAAAAATAAATAAACAAATGAATTGAATAAAACCAGCAAAATATTCATTAAAAATTTTTTCCTCTATTTAAAAACACTCTACATTTCTTAAAATTCAGAAAGAGGTTTAATCTGACATTAATATCAATGCATTCAAATCACTACGTATATTATAATGCATTTCCTTGCTCTGAAAATTCAACATTCTTAAAATTTGTAGTTTTCATTAAATACTAGGTAAGAGGAGTATACAGACCACACAGTATGTAGCATTGGTTGTGTTTTCAGAGAACAAAGAAAAGTATAACGGAAAAAATATAACAAAGTTATGTTTATTACCAGAATTTTCCCCATTTCTGATAGTCTCTAGGTTGTTTACAAAGCAAGTAAATACCATGGATGATGCAGACATTACTAAAGAAGAGAATTCTTAGCAACAAAAAAATAGATTGCTGTAATTCTCAAACATCACATCAATGCACAAGTCCCTCTAATAGGACCCTAGACATTCCCATTCCTCCTGGAAGATGTCCACAGTCACATCCCTGAATTTCCATAGACCCTCTAATGCAAAATTATTCATTAACCATGTGCTACTGGTTAATACATTCCTAAGAAAAAGAGATCTAAGGAAAAAGATTGTTTTGGGATGTAAAAGATCCATGCCCATTAATCATTTAGATAAACATTTTCTGGAGATGTTTTAAAAATGGTTTCAGAAGATAAGAGTACTAATTGGTCTTCTAGAGGTCACCCATTCAGATCCCAGCACCCACATGACAAACCCGGCCCTACAGAAAGCACTGGAAGGAAAATTCCAACCTAAGGAATTCAGATACACTCTCAAAAACACAGGCATAGAGAAGTACACACACTACCACTAAAAGATAACAGGAATCAACAATCACTGGTCATTAATATCCCTTAATAACAAATGAATTAATTCACCTATAAATAGACACTGGCTTACAGAATGGATATGAAAGCAGGATGCATCTTTCTGCTGCACACAAGAAACACACCTCAAATTTAAAGATAGACACTACCTAAGAATAAAAGGCTGAGAAAAGACTTTTCAATCAAATGGTATTAAGAAACAAGTGGGTATACCCATCCTGATATCCAGCAAAACAGACTTCAAACTAAAATCAATCAAAAGAGATCAAGAAGGGCATTACATACTCATCACAGAATAGATCCACCAAGATGAAGTTTCAATTCTGTACATTTATGCCCAAACACAATGGCACCCACATATGTAAGAGAAACATTACTAAAGCTTAAACCACATATAAAACCCCACACATTAATAGTGGGAGATCTCAACACCCCATTTTCACCACTGGACAGATCTGCCAGATCAAAACTTAACAGAGAAATAAGGACTTAACTAATGTTATGACTCAAATGGACTTAATTGATATCTACTGAAATTTCCATCCTAACAAAAAAACAATATACCTTCTTCTCAGCACCCCATGGAACCTTCTCTAAAATCAACCACATACTTGGCCACAAAACAAATCTCAACAGATTCAAAACAATTGGAATAACCTCTTGTGTTCTATCAGACCACCAAGGTTTAAATTTAGATTTCAACAACAACAAAAACTAGAGAAAACCTACAATCTTATAGAAACTAAATAATGCTCAACTGAATCACCAATGGGTTAAGGGAGAAATAATGAAAGACATTAAGATCTTCCTAGAGATCAGCAAAAATGAAGATACCACATACCCAAACTTATGGGACACTAGGTGCTAAGAGAGAAATTCATAGCATTAAATGCCCACATAAAGAAGTTGGAGAAATCTCACACTAGTGACTTAACAGCACACCTGAAAACTCTAGAACAAGATGAAGCAAAGTCTCCCAGGAAGAATAGATGCCAGAAAATTATTAAAGGGAGTGCTGAGATCAATAAAATAGAAACAAAGAGAACAATACAAAAAATTAATGAAACAAAGAGTTGGTTCTTTGAGAAAAATCAACAAGATAAAAAGCCCTTATCCAAACTAACCAAAAGACAGAGAGAGAGCATCCAAATTAACAAAATCAGAAATGAAAAGGGGGACATAACAACAGACATTGAGGAAATCCAGAGAATCATCAGGTCATACTTCACAAACTTCTACTCCACAAAACTGGAAAATCTAAAAGAAATGGACAATTTTCTGGATAGGTACCACATACCTAAGTTAAATCAAGACCAGATAAACTATTTAAATAGTTCAATAACCCCTAAGGAAACAGTCATTAAAAGTCTCCCAACCAAAAAAAAGCCCAGGACCAGATGCTTTCAGGGCAGAATTCTACCAGATCTTCAAAGAAGAGTTAATATCAATACTCTTTAAATTGTTCCACACAATAGAAACAGAAGGAACATTACCAAACTCCTTCTATGAAGCTACAATTACCATGATTCCTAAACCAAACAATGACACAACAAAGAAAGAGAACTACAGAATGATCTCCCTCATGAACATTGATGAAAAATACTCAATAAAATACTGGCTAACAGACTCCCAAGAACACATCAAAACAATTATCCACCATGAACAAGTAGGCTTCATCCCAGGGATGCAGGGGTGGTTCAACATATGAAAGTCTGTCAATGTAATACACCATATAAAAAAACTCAAAGAAAAAAAAACACATAATCATCTCACTAGATGCAGAAAAGGCATTTGACAAAATCCAACACCCCTTCATGATAAAGGTCTTGGAGTGATCAGGAATACAGGGAACATACCTAAACATAATAAAGGCAATTTACAGCAAGCCAACAGCCAACATCAAATTAAATGGAGAGAAACTCAAAGCGATTCCACTAAAATCAGGAACGAGGCAAGGCCGTCTGCTCTCCCCATACTTATTCAATATAGTACTTGAAGTTCTAGACAGAACATTAAGACATCATAAGGAGATTAAGGGGATACGAATTGGAAAGGAAGAATTCAAGCTTTTCCTATTTGCCGATGACATGATAGTATATTTGAGTGACCCCAAAGATTCAACCGAGGAACTGATACAGCTTATAAACACCTTCAGCAACATAGCAGGATACAAGATCAACTCAAAAAAAAATCAGTAGCCCTCCTATATACAATTAACAAACAGGCTGAGAAGGAAATCAGAGAAACATCACCCTTTACAGTAGCCACAAATAATATAAAATACACTAACCAAGCAAGTGAAGGACCTATATGAAAAGAACTTTAAGTCCCTGAAAAAAGAAATTGAAGAAGATGTCAGAAAAAGGAAAGATCACTCATGTCCATGGATAGGCAGGATTAACATAGTAAAAATGGCAATCTTACCAAAAGCAATCTACAGATTCAATGCAATCCCCATCAAAATACCAACACAATTCTTCACAGACCTGGAAAGATACTTAACTTCATATGGAAAAACAAAAAACCCAGGAAAGCCAAAAGAATCCTGTACAATAAAACAACCTCTGGAGGCATCATTATCCCTGACTTCAAGCTCTACTATAGAGCGACAATAATAAAAACAGCTTGGTACTGGCATAAAAACAGACATGTGGACCAATGGAATCAAATTGAAGACCCTGACATTAATCCACACACCTATGAACATATAATTTTTGACAAAGAAACCAAAACTGTACAATGGAAAAAAGAAAGCATCTTCAACAAATGGTGCTGGCATAACTGGATATCAATGTGTAGAAGGCTGCAAATAGATCCATATCTGTCACTGTGCACAAAACTTAAGTCCAAGTGAATCAAAGACCTCAACATAAATTCACCTCCTTGAGCCTGCTAGAAGAGAAAGTAGGAAGTAGTCTTGAATGCACTGGCATAGGAGATCACTTCCTAAATATATAACACCAGTAGCACAGACACTGAGAGAAACAATCAATCAATGGGACCTCTTGAAACTGAGAGGCTTTTGTAGAGCAAAGGATATGGTCAACTAGGCAAAGCAACAGCCTACAGAAAGGGACAAGGTCTTCATCAACCCCACATCTGACAGAGGACTGATATCCAGAATATATAAGGAACTCAAGAAATTAGACATCAAAATGCCCAACAGTCCAATTAAGAAATGGGCTATAGAACTAAACAGAGAATTCTCAACAGAGGAAACTCAAATAGCTGAAAGAAATTTAAGGAATTGCTCAACATCCCTAATTATCAGGGAAATACAAATCAAAATGACTCTGAGATACCACCTTACACCTGTCAAAATGGCTAAAATCAAAAACACTAAAGACACTCTATGCTGGAGAGGATATGGAGCTAGGGGAACTCTCCTACACTGCTGGTGGGAATGCAAGCTTGTACAACCACTTTGGAAATCAATATGGCGGTTTCTTAGAAAATTGGGAATCAATCTCCCCCAAGATCCAGCTATACCACTCTTGGGCACATACCCAAGGAATGCTCAATCATACCACAAGGGCACTCGCTCAACTATGTTCATATCAGCATTGTTTGTAATAGCCAGAACCTGGAAACAATGTAGATGCCCTTCAACTGAAGAATGGATAAATAAAATGTGGTACATATACACAATGGAATACTACTCTTCAGAGAAAAACAATGACATCATGAGGTTTGCAGGTAAATGGATGGATCTAGAAAAAAATCATCCTGAGTAAGGTAACACAGACTCAGAAAGACAAACATGGTATGTACTCACTCATAGGAGGATACTAGATGTAAAACAAAGAAGACTAGACTGCTACTCACAACACCAGGGAGGCTACCCAGAAAACAGGACCCCAAGAAATACACAGGGATCGCCCAATGACAGAGAAATGGATGAGATCTACATGAACAACCTGGACGTGAGTGGGGGTAATGAAGGACGAGGGTGGAGGGACAGAGAGCTTAGGGGAGCAGGAGTCCCAGCTGGATCAAGAACAGAGAGGGAGAACAAGGAATAAGAGACCATGATAAATGAAGACCACATGAGAATAGGAAGAAGCAAAGTGCTAGAGAGGTCCACAGAAATCCACAAAGATACACCCACAATAGACTACTGGCAATGGTCTAGAGACAGCCCGAACTGACCTACTCTGGTGATAGGATGGCCAAACACCCTAATTGTCTTGCTAGAATCCTCATCCAATGACTGAGGGAACTGGATGCAGAGATTCACGGCCAGGCCCCAGGTGGAACTCCAGGAGTCCAAATGGCAAAAAAGAGGAGGGTTTATATGAGCGAGAGTTGTTGAGACCAAGGATGGATAAAGCACAGGGACAAATAGCCAAACGAATGGAAACACATGAACTATGAACCAATAGCTGAAGCTATTGGTTCTAGCAGGGAAACCCAGTTCAATTCTATCTACACATGTGGTAGCTAACTACAGTACCTGAATCCAGTGCCAAGTGTTTGGTGCCAACCTCAGGACTCCATATTCACCAGCAGGATGCAGTACATATAAAAACATGCTGAAAACATTCACATATATAAATACATTTTATTTAAAAGAAAGAAATGGAAACCTGTCCATTGCAACCTCACTTCAGAATCTTCACCTAGGTAATACAGTAACTTTGGGGAAGCAAAACAATAGGATGGGGGAGCTTTCCTCCCCCCAAAAGAAAAGAGAGAAAAATCATTAACAGAGGCATTCACTGAGGCTAGAAAATTGATGGTTTATGCACAGCTCCAAGACAACTCTTTCTGGAAAAGTCTTTCTTTATATTTCACATGATGCAATATCAATATGGGGCCTGCTTTGCTTATAAAATGCACTGTGGTACAATGTCTGAAAAACAAAATGAAGGACAAAGAGAAATTACTAATCTATTGAAAATGTACCCTTGACCATTGGAATTGAGAGAATGATAAGAGCAAAAGATCTCCTGAGACAAATACATTTCAGGTATTCAAATCCCATGTTCCCAGTCCCCAACTCAAACAGAGACCCCCTGCCTGACCAGAGGCCATGCAGGCCACCAAAACTGCAGGTATGCCATCTGCCAGAGGACATTCACTCACTCTGTAGTTTCCAGACCACTCTACTCTCAAGCCCCTCCCATCTTCACCAAGGTGTCATGTCCCCGCCCACAACTCAGACAGAGACCACCTACTTGACGAGATGTTATGCTGGCGACCAGAAATCTAGATAGGTCACCCACCACAGACCACCTCTACTCTCTCAGTGCCTGCCCAACCTACCCCCAACATTCTTTACCCTCCTCATTACCTTGTCCCAGCTCATGACTCAGGCAGAGACCCCCTGCTTGACCAGAAGCCATGCTGTTTACCATAAGACCAAGTAGGTTACACGCCAACAATACGCCCCTCATACACTCAGTGCACTTCCCATTCTCAATTCACCCACAACACCTCATCACTGTGTCTGAACCTCCAACTCAGGCGAAACACTGCTTGACCAGATGCCTTCCCAGCCACCAGAAATTCAGCCCTCAACATGAATGAAGGACACATGCTCAACCACAGGCCACAGCAACCTGGAGACCAGAGACAATACAGAAACCAAAAAAAAAAAAACAAAACAAAACAAAACAAAACAAAAACACCCCTCCAACAAAGATAAAGTCAGAAACTGACACCTGCACCTATAACCACCACTAACCCAGATGCCTAGATGCCAGCCCAAGAGCACAATCCACAAATGTCAAGGCCACATCACCACCAGAGCCCAACTATTTTACTATAACAAGTCCTGAATATTCCAACACAACTGAAGCACAAAAAAAATAAAGACATTAAAACCAGGTTTATGGAGGTGATAGAAGTCCTTAAAGAGGACATAAATAAATACCTTAAAGAAATCAAGAAAAACACAAACAAAAACAGAGAAAATTAATAAATCTCTTAAAGAATGATAAGAATAAACAGTTAAAGGAAATGAATAAAATTTTTCAAACCTAAAAATGGAAATAGAAACAATAAAGAAAACACAAACTGAAGGAATTCTGGAAATAAAAAAAGGAGTTAAGTAAACAGGAACAAAAGATGCAAGCATCACCAGGAGAATCCAACACATGGATGAAAGAATTCCCATGCAGGGAATGCCCTGGGAAGGGGAAATAGAATAGCTTCGGCCAGTGGACTAGGGGCAGGTGGTAACTGAGAAATGATCTACTTCAAGACCCAGCTTTAATACTTTTGTGTATATACCCAAAGGATGCTCCATCCTACCACAAAGACACTTGCCCAACTAGGCTCATAGCTGCATTATTCACAATGAGCAGAGGTCCAAAAGTTTGCTTTTCTAGCTGACTTCTGCATTCTTCTCATCTGTGCTGGGCTCAGATATCTGGGTCCCAGGGAGGGAGTCTCTGCAGATGGACTTGTCAATGGGGGTCAGAGTGGCAAGGGTGCACAGCTCTGACTGATCTCTGCTTAAGCCAAGCACAAGAAGCTCCTAGGCTGAGAGAGAGCTGTCTCTCTGCCTATCACAAGGACGGGGGTGGAGGTGGCAGGCCTGACTGGTGTATGTGATCTGATGATGTTCCTTCTCCCTTCCTTCTTGTATGCCTGTTCTCTGTGACGAAAACTAGACAACTTCAGAGACTCGCTGATTAAATAAACTTTTCCCCCTCGCCAGCTCCTGTGACCTCCCAATGCTTAACCCCTTGGACAGGCTAGGAGGCTGGCAGACTGGGTCTAGGGGTTGAACATGGCCCTAGTGTGGACCTGGGTATAAGGGGGAGAAGGAACCCTTCGGTCTCAGAAGGGCTGAAGTTAAAGGACAGGCCTAGAGCCAAGACAGCCAGTGTTGCTCTGATTTAGAAAGGCCATTTTTTTTTCTTTTTTGCTCACTTTTTTTTAAGACAAGATGTAGCCCACAGTGACCTCGCATTTCATATGTTCCTAAAGATGACCTTGAACTGCTCTTATTATCTTCACCTATCACGTGCTGGTATTGCAGGTATGCACCTTCGTGTCCTGGATCTGGAGATCAAATCCAGGAGTCTGTGAGTGCTAAACAAGCACTCAGCTAACTGAGCTACACTCCAGCCCCTTCCTAATTTCCAAGTACAGGCAATGGAGTTTCCTCTTCGCTGTTTATTCCCTCCCCCTCCGCACCCCTCCCCCACAACTCTGTCCACAGTTCCTGGAACAAACTGCCAAACTGGCCAGCACCACCCCTAGCTCCCGGCTGTCCTCCCACATCCCTGTGCAGGAAAAGACTGAGACCGGGTTTCTTCCTTACCTTGGCACCAGGCCCTGATGGGGAAACTGCTGGAAGAAATTGAAATATGGCATTGGCTTCTCTTTCAGCCTGAAACCGCCAGAGATTCTGCCAACAAAGGCCCCTTCTCCAGCCTGGCAGGCCTCCTTCCCTATGTGCGGCTCGTGACGTCAGGACGTCAAGGGGGTGGGCCGTGGCAGTGGCAGCTCTGAGATCCCATTCCTTTAAATCAGAAGAGTCTCAGGCAGATCTCTGTGAGTTCGAGGCCAGCCTGGTCTACTGAGTGAGATCCAGGACAGGCACCAAAACTACACAGAGAAACTCTCTCTTGAAAAACAAAAGAACAGCAGGGCGGTGGTGGCGCACGCCTTTAATCCCAGCACTCTGGAAGCAGAGCCAGGCAGATCTCTGTGAGTTCAAGGCCAGCCTGGGCTACCAAGTGAGCTCCAAGAAAGGCGCAAAGCTACACAGAGAAACCCTGTCTCGAAAAACCAAAAAAAAAGAAAAAAGAAAAGAAAAAGAAAGAAAGAGAAACAAAAGAACAAAAATAAAACGAACAAACAAAAATAACAAAACAGAAGGATCTACTCCTGGCTGATCTTGGAGTGAGCCCGCTTCAAGTCTGCCCTGGTCTGGATCCGCAGGCCGCAAAGGCAGTGGCTAGTCTGGTGACTGGCACCCACACGTGGGAGCCACGAACCCTGAAGGCAGACATATTGACCATTGACTTTCATACCGTGTTGCAGGGTCCCAAGTGTCTGCCTCGTGGCAGGTTGCTTTAGGGTGACTCAGTACAGCCAGAAAGTCTGTCCCTACCACCTGTCCTGGAAGCCTTTCCTAAGGAGCTTGGTTTGGTGGAGCTGTCCATGTGTTGGCAGGGCTGCTTGAACCCACTGCGCTTTCCTTTTATAGATCTTTTCTCTGCTTTCCCAGTGGAAAAGGAGGAAAAACTGAGAGGGGTGGGCCCAGAAAGATTCATAGGCTCCTCCCCACCAGAGAGCTCAGGTTGTTTTGCCCAGACACATAGCAGTGGGAGGGTGTAGAGTGGGGTGTTCTCCCCGTGTGGCTGCTCCCCATGCATACTCTGCAGTGACTAGGGTGGCTGGGGCCACCATTTACTTGTGTTCAGGCCTCTGCAAGTGCGCAAAGGAGCAATCACGGAGGAGCTTTTACCTCATAGACTCTTTGTGCTGATTTAGTTGCTCCTTGAACACCTCCACTACTGTGCCCTTGGGTTTTCTTGTCCTGCTGGAGGGAAAGTTACTAGTTTCACTTTTCATATTTTTTAGAGTCCTGCCCAATTATCTTAACTAGCCATTCAATTCTTTGTGTTGTAGTTACATGAAGTCCTTATTGAAACCGTTGTTTCAGCTATGATGCCCACTGAAACTCATGAACACATTCATCAAGATTAAATGAACTTGAGCCAGCCTGGCTCCTGAGACCCAATTGTTTTTCTTAATCCCTAACCAAACCCACAATCTATATAGCTCTTCAAGGTAAACTCATGAGTCTTAGCTGTGAGACACTTCCTTGTTCTTATTTTCTATCCTCTGCAGCCTCTGCTTTGTCAGGGCAGGGCAACACTAATCCTACCTTTACCTATGTTAATTTCCCACTCAGATGACCTCTGTCACAGTCCCTCACTATATTTATCAAAAACTCTTAGTCATCAAATCCCATTTACACTAAAACTATTATAGTATAAAATCACTGCTTCAGTTAAAGAGTACACCTTAAGAGGAAATCATCTTCATAATAACATAGGAAACATGCCAAGTAGAGCAGAATATTTCCAATCCCACTACATTAAAGGCAGTAGAGATCTCCCTACACCCATTTACACCATGCCAGATACCAGAGAAAAATGGAAGACCAGAGAAATGCAGCAACCATGTAAAGGCACAGCAATAGCAAGAGACAGTCCAGAGCCAACCCTCAGGGCCTTGCCTATGTAAGATTCACTCATCAGTGCCTTCCTTCCTGGTGGGCTAATCTCTTGAAACTTAATGGCCACCTGATGCTCCCATCACATGGCCACCAGCCCCCACAGCCAAACATTAGGCAGAGCCTAAACTGGAGACCTCCATTGGGATCCTCCTGTTGGAGCTCAGGGCACCCTGAAGAATAGGGAGAGGAGGAAATGTAGGAACCAGATGGACTGATAATACCAGGAGGGAAACATGGCCCAAAAATCAACTAAGAATGGCTCATATGGCCTCAGAGAGCCTGAAGCAGCAATAATGAGGTCTGCATGGCCCTGCATTAGGTCCTCTGCATTTTAGTTTTGCTGGTTAGCTTGCTATTTTTTGTGGGACTCCTAACACTGGGAGTGGGAATGTCTTTGACCCTATTGTCTGCTCTTGGGATCTTTTTCCTTTCACTGGGTTACCTCACCCAGCCTTGCTATGAGGGTTTGTGCCTAGTCTTATTGAATCTTTTCATGCCATGTTCAGTTGATATCTTTGGGAGGCTCTTTTCTCAAGAGAATCAGAGGAGCAATGGATCTGGTGGAGAGAGGAGATGGGGGCTGGGAGGAGTAAGCAGATGGGAAACTGTGATCAGGATGCATTGTATGAGAAGAATAAATAAAAATATATGCCAGGTGGTGATGGTACCGGCCTTTAATCCCAGAACTCTGTAGCCAGAGGCAAACAGGACTCTTTGAGTTGGAAGCCAGGCTGGTCTACAGAGCAAGTTCCAGGATACCCAGAGAAAGATATTTTTATTTTGGTTATGTCTGATGATAATCCAGCAGATTATGGAATATTCAATGATCAAATAATGGCACTTAATAAATATCTCCTTTTAAAATAAAATCTTCATTTATTTCATAGTTGTATGTATTTATGACATATGATATTTTCTAAGCAGGATTTAAATATAATGCTCAAGTCTGGTTGATTTGTCAATATCCATATCATTGCTTTGTGTTTGGAGATTTGAGGTCCTCACCTGTATTTGTTATCCACTATATGTAATAAAGTAGATGATGTACAATGCAGGTCTTTAGATAGTGTTATTCACTCAAATTGTGCTTGCATCATAACTCTCCAGCCTAAGTTTACCCCTCCAGTCTTCACAGTGCCTCCTATGTAGAAATCACTAGTCCATCCAGAGTACTGTGTTTAAATGGCAGTTGTATGTATTCTGCTGATCAGGAGACAGTCTATTATATCAATATCAATTTCTTTGATATCCAGAGAAGTGGACTAGCTGTCATGAACATGCATGTTTCTTAATGATGATGTTAATAATCTATAGCAGCTGTACAAGAGATTCCTCCTCCTCTACACCATCACCAGTATGTGTGACCCAATCCCTTTAACAGTAACATTGTAACTTGGGAGAAACGATTGCTCCTACTTGTTATGACATGTTTTACCATGAAAAATAATGAAATCAGGCAATTATTCTAAAAACATGTTGACCATTGGAGGTATTGTTTTAGTCCATGACTGTGCTTCTGGTTTCTGACAACTTCATACAAACTGGAGTGAACTGAAGAGAAGAAACCACAGCTGAAGAATTGCCCACCGTGGACATTGCCAAGAGTTGTCAGGAGGTCCGGAGTTGTATAAAAAAACTCCGATTTTCTATTTCCAGCATTCCCTCTGTTTGTGTCTTCTTCATTTTTTCTATTTCCCTTTTCAGGTCTTGGACTGTTTCCTTTATTTGTTTCATTGCTTTTTCATGATTTTCTTTCAGTACTTTATTGTTTTCTTCCAGGACTTTATTGTTTTCTTCTAATTTGTTTGCCCTTTCCTCTAGTTGTTTATAGAGTTCTTCCTATTTTTTTTGTCTTTTCCTCTACACAAGCCTCTACCTTCTTCATGATGTTATTCATAAGGCTGTTTTCTTCTGCATCTTCCAATTTTTGATGTTCAGGTCTAGATGTTGGAGGAGGGCTAGGTTCTGGTGATGCTGTATTGCTCTTCATTTTGTTGTATGTACTTCTGCCTTGACGTCTGCCCATCTCTTTGTGGTTCCTACTTGGTCTTACCAGCGCACTTGGTTCAGACACAGCTGACAGATTCAGGAAGTCTCTCTCTCTTGTCTAGATGGGAGCTCTCTTGTCCAAATGGGAACTCCAGGGCAGGATGGAAGCTCTTATCTGGACGGGAAGTCCGGGGCAGGATGGGAGCCCTCTCTTGTCCAGAAGGGAAGTCAGGGCAGGATGGGAGCTCTGGTCCAGAAGGGAAGTCGGGGGGGGGGGGCAGTATCTCATTTCTGTTCTTAATGAGAGCAAAATTTTTGAGCTACAAAATTTGTGCTCTGTTTTCACGTTCATCTTCCCTTTTCTTAGAAATAACTATGTATGTGAAAGAATTGGAAGCCACGGAATGTAACAATCATGGTGTTAGAATAAATTGTTATACTCAACATTGTTCTTTTTTTTAATTATTTTTATTTATTTATTTATTCTCTCATATATTACATCCCAACCACAGTTCCCCCTCCCCCTTTTCTCTCCCCCAGATGCTTTCCTCCTCCATTTTCCTTCAGAAAGGGCAGCCCTCCTAGGGTTATCAACCAAACATGGCATTACAAGTTACAATAAGACTAGGCACATTGCTTATAACAAGGCTGGATGAGGCAACCCAGTGGAAGGAAAAGGGTCCCAAAAGAAGACAAAAGAGTCAGAGATAGCCCCCACTCCCATTGTTAGGAATCCCATAAGAACACCAAGCTAAGGAGAGAGATGGCTCAGCAGTTAAGAGCACTGACTGATGTTCCAGAGGTTCAATTCCCAGGCCATCTGGTGTCTGATCATGCTGGAATAAAATAAAAAAGAAAAAAAGAACACCAAGCAATACAACTGTAAAATTTATGCAGAGGGTCTAGGTCAGTCCCAGGCAGGCTCCCTGGTTCTTGGTTCATTTTCTGTGAGCTCCTATGAACCCTGGCTAGTTGATTCTGTGGGCTGTGTTCTTCTGGTGTCCTTAACCCCTCTGGCTACTACAACCCTTCCTCCCCCTCTTCTGAGGAATTTCCTGAGCTCAGCCTAATGTTTGGCTGTGGGTCTCTACACCTGCTCCCATCAGTTGCTGGATGAAGCCTCTCTGATGATGATTGTGCTAGACTCCAGTCTACAAATATAACAGATTATCATTAGAATCATTTCAATGAGTTTTTTTCCCATTGTTCAACATTGTTCTTATGTGACTATTCCTGAGCCAGATTCTTCAGACATCTATATTCTACAGCATACATACACTGTCAGAAACAGTGAGAAGATGGAAGGAAGTGCCAGGATAGACCAGTTCATTGTTAAGATAGCTCAAAACAAGTGTGTTACCTCTTTTCACAGGAGTAACATACCTGTCAGTCTATGTTTGTATGAATTTTTAATATGAAGATGAGTTGTTTCTCCTAATTCAGTTTACTTGTCATTGAAAAAATATGCATGCATTGGGGAGAGAGTGATGCTGGATATGGATTAACAACATGTTATTATCATATCTGATAAGCTTATCCTTCAGTGTACATGTGCTTCCCTATGATCAGGGATAGAGTGATTATGCTATTTAAGACATAATATGATTCTGGAATAATTTCCAACATAATCTAAAATTTCCTTATAATTTGTATCTTTCTTCATAATATTTAATTATAGTCATCATGAAACTTTATCACTTGACTCCTTGTATTCCTCAGCAAAGTCTCCATTTGTAGCGATAACGCCCGCAATACCACCACCCGTTCACCATGTCTGAGCGAGGGGCTGTGGATCGAAAAACAGAGACAAAGAGAGCAAGTCATTCGCCACAGCAGAATGCCAAATGCTGTTTATTCAAGGAGGGAGGAAACTTTAAAAATAGGCTTACAGCACAATGGGAGAACCCCAGAGGGCAGAAGTTCGCTACAGAACATTCTACATTCTTGCATCTAAGCTGTTAATGCCCAATATGCAGGATACACAAACAAGGAACTTCCCTTAAGCATTCAGGAGGGTGGATACTGGCAGGGAATTAGCATAGGGAGGACATCTGGTCAAGGTCAGCAAGCAGACAATGGCTTTACCCAATATGGGAGGAGGCCAGGGCCCTACATCCATTGGTGTACCCTTTTATACCTTCTCACACATCCCCATTAATCCCAGTCAAATGTGTGGGATCCTTTTCTATAGTTATTACTGTTACATACATATGTACAACTATGTAATCACTACCTGTTGCATCCATTTAATGTTGCTTGTATGTATATGGTTTGGGGGCTGAGTACTTGTAGTTGGATAACTGATTAGTGTGAGACCAAAATGAGCTATCATAGAAATAAGACCAAAATGCTTTCACCCTAAAATTAAGGCCTAAGATTTCTCCTTTGGGGAATAGGCCATTAGTTACTGAAAACATTCAGTTTGGATTCCAAAAACAAGGAAGTGTAGAAGTTCAGAGTCACAAGATAGTCACGAGGTAATGCCTGCCAGACTATGGAATGTCCTCTCCCTGGTTTCCAGGGTAACTGACCACAGAAATGCCCCCACCTGAGGGCAGCCAATGAGAAATGGTGGCAGGCAACCACTCCCTTAGAAGTAATTTCTAGAAGTCCCTAGAAGTGAGCCAATCAGAATTGTACCCGTACTAGCACCCCTAAATGATATAACCTTGTGATTTTTCCCTTTAAAAGCTGAGCTTGCAGATAGGTGGGCACTTCCTCCAGGCTCCACTGCATTGGATGTATTGGACGAAGTCCCTGCCTAGGCTTGTATATGCAGAATTAAACCTTGCTTTTGCATTCCAGGATGCTTGTCTTTGGTGGTCTCTCTGGGGGTCATGATCTGGGCACAACAATTAGGTTTTCATCCATAAAAGTTATTATTTCATCCTGTTTTAAGCATTAATTAGTTGCCTATGGTCCTATGTCTACAGGTGGCTTTTCATGAAACTACATCCTCTGAGGAAACATGTCTACAGTTGTCATAGTTAAGTTCTTTTATAAGCAGTCATATTGTTGGGGTATCGTGTGTATACCTTCTCTGTTATTTCTAAGACAAACAATGTCAAATATTTCCAGGTCATCTGACCCTCAGAAACTTTCTGCCCACATTCCACCATGTTCCCTAAGCATATTTGCAAGAAATTTGTGGTAGACTTATCAGTTCTCCTGGGCACCACAACTTCTGCTATTCTTTGGTTATCTTCTGTTGCACTGAGTATTTTCTTTTCTTTCTTTTTTTTTTTTTTTTTCTTTTTCGAGACAGGGTTTCTCTGTGTAGCTTTGCGCCTTTCCTGGAACTCACTTGGTAGCCCAGGCTGGCCTTGAACTCACAGAGATCCACCTGGCTCTGCCTCCCGAGTGCTGGGATTAAAGGCGTGCACCACCACCGCATGGCCAAGTATTTTTTTTTGTTAGTGGTGAGAGCCACACTTATATGTGGGTATAAGGAAAAATATTTGGGATGAAGTTGGGAATGGTTCCGGCTTAAAAAGCTCCATCCTACTTTTAAAAGGCTTAGGAACTAAATAGAAGGATTCTGATGTGCCATTCTGTACTGAGAAATGTAATGTCTGTTTTCTTTTCACAAATAAAATGAATTAATCTCTTTGCCAATTGGATGTTTCCAATACAAAAAAGAATAATATTTATTGAGGTCTATGGGGGGGGTCTTGCTCCTCGATAGCCCTCTCCCAGGGTCTGGGAAGAATCTACAAGCAGCTAATAATCTAATCTTTGACGGTATTAAATGAATATGTACATGAAACTCTTAGTCATTTGCTTTAATTTCTGAGACAGTTCTCTCTCTACATGGCTTCTGTTCTGTTATCAGATTCAGCTTCTCTTTGTCCCTCTTCTTCCTGTCCTCTCCTTGTCCTAGTTCTAGCTAAGCTCTTTTGCTCTCCACCTCATATTTGTGCTCTGATCCTCTGTCTATTATGTTTCTTCTTCTCTTACCCTCCTGACCTGACTCAATTCACCTACAATCTGTAAAAACTCTGCCTTGCTGCTTCCTGGTTGGGTGGGACAACCCTGCTCAGAGATAGGAGTACAACCTCAATACTTCACTGCACCTGATATGCAAAAAATCCTTTTGTTCTGAGTCAATTGCTCTGAAATGCCACTTGGACTGTGAGAGGAAGAAGAGTCTGAGCTTCATTTGCACAAGAAATAAAGCTATGCAGGTAGCAACTGTCCTGTCTCCAGAAGGGTATTTATCTTAATTCAGGAGACCATTTGCCATTATGGCCTAGGATACTTGAGAAGTATTTCAGATAAATACACTGTTAGGAGTTCTTGAAAGTATACATAGCATACATGGCTTGACCTCTGGAAAAGTCCTTGACCTTCCAGGTAGTAGCTTTTGCCATAGGAGATGGATTCTGTTAGTTATATTGTTGTGCCCAGATCGTGACCCCCAGAGAGACCACCAAAGACGAGCATGCCGGAATGCAAAAGCAAGGTTTAATTCTGGATATCCAAAAGCAATACAAGCCTATGCAGGGACTTCCAACGCAGTGGAGGCTGGAGGAAGCGCCCACCTGTCTGCAAGCTCAGTTTTTAAAGGGAAAAGTCACAAGGTTACATCATTTAGGGGTGCTAGTACAGGTACAATTCTGATTGGCTCGCTTCTAGGGACTTCTAGAAATTACTTCTAAGGGAGTGGTTGCCTGCCACCATTTTTCATTGGCTGCCCTCAGGTGGGAGCATTTCTGTGATTACACAGTCACTATGGAAACTAGGGTTGGGACATT
Organism: Peromyscus maniculatus bairdii; assembly: GCF_049852395.1. NCBI lineage: Eukaryota > Metazoa > Chordata > Mammalia > Rodentia > Cricetidae > Peromyscus > Peromyscus maniculatus. The sequence continues at coordinate 26,067,298 of NC_134852.1, read as the reverse complement.
CTATGGTCAAGCAGTTGCCTAGGGGGCCAGGGAGAGGACATTCCATAGTCCGGCGGCAGCCATTACCTCCTGACTACCTTGTGACTCTGTACTTTTACACTTCCTGGTTTCTGGAATCTGAACTGACTGGTCTCAGTAACTTCTGGCCTGTTCTCAAAAGGAGAAATCTTAGGCCTTAATTTTAGGGTGAAAGCATTTTGGTCTTATTTCTAAGATGGCTCATTTTGGTCTCACATTTCCCCCTTCTCATGTGCCTAATGGAACCCAATCATGGGTTTTGGACAGTTAGCTCCTAAGTTGTTTTTAGGCTTTGTTTTCTAATTACTTTGTTTCTAATTACTTGTTTCAAGCTCAACCCTAAAAACGTATGCAAGAGACTGAGTAAAAGAGTAAACTTACATACCCTGACTACAATTAAAAAACTTGATTACTTATGACTGACTATTTATGTTCTCTAACAGTCTACAAAAGTAGCCTAAAAACAATGCCTAAAACAAATCCCTCTCTAATAATGGCCATGTATAGTTAGCCATCTTGTCTCTATGCCAGGGAGTTTCATTTTGACTCAGCATTTCAGCCTTTTCTGAACAGGGAACATGGGTGATGTATTATCATCTGGAACTGCTTTGAGCTGGCATTGGGGTGCCGCTTTCAGTGGCCCCAAACGGCTGAAAAGCTAGTCAAAGACTGGGCAAGGGGGAATTCGTCAGAAGCATGTAGCTGCCTGACCCCATAGGGACAGGGAAGAACCGTGTTAGCTGGGCTGGTCCACGTCAGCTTTTAGCAAGTCTGGAGCTCACAGTCGTCTAGAGCACACAGTCGTCTGGAGCAGTGGAGTCAGCGACTGAAACCTGGAGATGACTGCCAGCTGAATAGAAATCTGTTGAAACAAATTTAAACTAGGAACAGAAGTTAAAATTTTTGAACTTATTTGGAACCATTAGGTCCATACCCTTAGTAATGGGAAAAGCAGTAGTCCCAAGACCAGGAGAGAGGAAAAATACCATCTTTAGGAATACTTCACTGGGGTCCTTTTGACCTCTGTGAAGTGGGTCTAGGTTTTTTATGACTCTTTTGATCCTTTGAGGCCTACTTACAAAATGACATAAAAGTTTTAGATACATTAGTATTACCAATCTGCACTGAAATCCATATTGTAGACAAAGCAGGTAATGGGTATCTTGTAAAACAGCAGAAGTGGACTCATACCTTTGAGTCCCAACAAGAACTACAGATTTGGGTTAAAAGCTTGCTCATTTTCCTTCTGTCCAGAAAGCCAGGTATAAATTGGTAAGAGATTTTTGACCTGATGAGAAGCACTTTTAGGTTTACATTTAGACATATTTAGATGACATTTAAAACAAATCCAAAATATTGAGCTTGTGACTGAACAGTAAGTAGTCATTGCTCTACCAGCTCATCGGGGTTCCTAAATGTTAATTAAGCTCTGAACCATAGAACAGGAGAGTAATCTGAAACATATCTCATTTTAGACTCATATCTGAACCTTTATGACTTACTTAAACTTTTATATCTTAGAACATTTTCATAAAAGTGAGCTAACAAGCTAGCTATAGCCTTGCAGAAGGATCTGGTTGTGTGATGCTGCCACGCTGACATAGAGCTAGCCTGGCCATCAGTACTGTCAGAGATCTGAGAAGGATAAACTATATCTGAGTGCAGACCAAGAAGCTTCCAATCCTATAAATTACAGGGACCAATCCCTACCCAGGTCTCCATAGCGTTGGAGGCACCAGTCAGGACAGCATAAATCTACTTCCGCCATCAGGTCCATAAGGCAGAGTATTTTTCCTATGGAATAGGGACATGGAAGACTGACCTTGATCACGCAAAAGGGTGCAATCAATTCCAGTGTCCTACTGCTTGTCCACAGTCTGGGCTGGGTCCTGGCGGCAGGCGTTGCATTGGGGCATCTTGCCCTGTGGTCAGCGTTGTCATAATCCAGGCAGAGACCTTGTGGTGCCTCGTACGTAATCTTCTTTGGAGACCTTGGGTCACTGCTAGGATCTGGAAGCCTGTCTGATATAGTAAGCTTTTAGATCAACATTTAAATGCCATATTCTTCAGATCTCTGAAGTATGAGGGCTGTCCAGGTATATCTGAATAGACAAACTTTGTTTCTAATTACTTGTTTCAAGCTCAACCCTAAAAACGTATGCAAGAGACTGAGTAAAAGAGTAAACTTACATACCCTGACTACAATTAAAAAACTTGATTACTTATGACTGACTATTTATGTTCTCTAACAGTCTAAAAAAGTAGCCTAAAAACAATGCTTTTAAGTTGAAGCTCTTCTAGCATCAAATACAGGTTCAGTAAAGAAACCAAAACAAAATATCATTTTACAACATTCTTAAGCCTGAACGTACCTTGGGTAAGAAGAAACATTTTTTTAAGCCATTGGTTTTTAACTATAAAAACTGTTCTTAAAAGACTGAGATCTCTCAAATGTCTTCCACCACTGCAACTAGACTCTTTTTGGAACTCGAGTCCTGCCATACATTTGCAAACCTCAGCTGTTTCCTATGATTCCTTTATGTTGCAAAGTTTGGCTGCCAGAGCAAGGCATATTCCTGTGAATAAAAGCATTGATGTGCAGCTTTAATATTAATCAAATACCTTATTTATTAAACATATGTTGCCATCTATTTAAATTTTCTAGAAACTTGCTGTTGAACACTTGGTAAAGACATAAGTATTAGGTGTTAACCCGAGTAGATCTTTATAACCTTAGTAAAAGATGGCTGCCAGCCACATGGCTGCCCATGTGGAGGGAGCCACGTGGTTGCTGTTTAAAGCTCGTTTTTCTAAACAATAATTACTTGCACATATACACACAGTTGGATCCAAGTTACACACATACATACATACAGTTAAAGCTTGCTTACATTTTCAAGTCACATGCCTGTATACATACACACATAAGCAGTTTGCAGAATCATTAGCCATTTTTAAGATGAAAACAAATAAGAATTAACTTTCAAATTCAGTATTTGCAGGTATAAGAAACCATAACAAACAGTTTATGTTACTTCCCCTCTGAACTTCTACGACCTTCCATGTACCCTCAGTCCGTTCTTTTGATCCCTCAGACATTTACTCCAGACAAATTCCACCTTTTCTTTTCCTTCAAAACAGAAACTCTTACCAAAGTCTTTCTTGTGATTTCCCTCAGTACTCTAGAATATATTGTAAAGTTACAATATTTTAAACAAGAACAGAAATACATGCACATACCATAACAAGAATAACTCAATTTGCATCAGCACTGTACCACAGACAAACTGTTGGTGACATTCCATTCTTGGAGCCAAACCTTGATTAGGTTTTAGCCCCAGGCCAGGTCTTGGGAGCCCCACCCAACAGCATGGAAGAGAATGGGGAAAGTGTGCACCATGGAGACAAAAGATTGCTGTTAACCTCAGACCCTCAAGTACACTAGAACGGCAGACTGAAAGTGACTCCATGCCCTGGCTGGGCCCACAGACCTGTAGGCCACTCCTCAGCTGTGACCCTGGAGGGGCAGTTAGTTCTCCACCAGCCCCCACACTGAGCTCCTTAGGGCTCCTGCTGGCTCCCGCCACTTCTGCCCCGTGTCTACACAGGAGCCCAGCCAGAACCTGCCCGCCATATCTGAGCCCCACAGTGCTCACAGCCCGCTCTAGCACAAAGCCATGCCTAGATCCCAAGCAGCCAAGCCTCTACTCCACAGCTTTTTGAGCGAGCTGGGGCCCTGAACCCGCTGCATCTAGGCCCCGTGATGCTCACGGGCCACCTAGCCCTCTCAGCGGCGCCCTGGGTCCCCCAAGTAGCAGCTGTGCAGCCACTGCCTGAACTCATTGCAAGCTTTCTGCTGCCTGCTGCCTGTGCTCTGGTCAGAGAGAGCAAGGAAGCAATGTTAGGTTAGTCTGTGCCAGTTTAACCACCGAAGGGGTCGCCATCCCTTTGGCTGGCAATCCGGCCCACAAGTCCCAATGCATACACAAGTTCAGGCATAAAACACTCGCACATGTGGCCACAGTTCTCACACATTTATACATTTATAACAAATAACACTGACGAACAAGATAGGCAGACAAAAAGTAAGAACAAGGGCCCTACAGATGGTCCAGGCAGACGAGAGTCCGGAGAGGGAGCCTCGATAATGCCAAAGACATACGGATGGGATAGGGACAATTCAACAGAGTCTCCCGATCCCCAGACGGATCCCTCACAGGTGTCCAAACAGACGGACCCCTTACGGGCATCCTAACAGACGGACCCCTCACGGGCATCCTAACAGACGGACCCCTCTCGGGCGTCCTATGACGGGGGGACCTGTGAGGACCCCCACGTCCTAATGAGGGGTTGGAACGTCTTCCAACTCCTCCAGGTCACCTTACAGGCGCGTCTGCCAAGATGAGCCTGTCAGATTCAACCGCCAGCTTCGGATAAGAAAATGAAAGTAAAAGGAAAGCAAAGACAAGAAAATGGAGCGCTCTTACCGATCGGTGCAGATGGACCTCCGGAGCTCTTAGGGGTCCCGGCGGGGGGTCTCTGGGGATCCCGGAGAGCCCCCAAATGTTGTGCCCAGATCGTGACCCCCAGAGAGACCACCAAAGATGAGCATGCCGGAATGCAAAAGCAAGGTTTAATTCTGGATATCCAAAAGCAATACAAGCCTAGGCAGGGACTTCGTCCAATACATCCAACGCAGTGGAGGCTGGAGGAAGTGCCCACCTGTCTGCAAGCTCAGTTTTTAAAGGGAAAAGTCACAAGGTTACATCATTTAGGGGTGCTAGTACAGGTACAATTCTGATTGGCTCGCTTCTAGGGACTTCTAGAAATTACTTCTAAGGGAGTGGTTGCCCGCCACCATTTCTCATTGGCTGCCCTCAGGTGGGGGCATTTCTGTGATTACACAGTCACTATGGAAACTAGGGTTGGGATATTCTATGGTCAAGCAGTTGCCTAGGGGGCCAGGGAGAGGACATTCCATAGTCCAGCAGCCATTACCTCCTGACTACCTTGTGACTCTGTACTTTTACACTTCCTGGTTTCTGGAATCTGAACTGACTGGTCTCAGTAACTTCTGGCCTGTTCTCAAAAGGAGAAATCTTAGGCCTTAATTTTAGGGTGAAAGCATTTTGGTCTTATTTCTAAGATGGCTCATTTTGGTCTCACAATATTTTCCTGTGGCTTGCAGCAAATATTTTATTTTATGAAGCAACTAAAACTGTCCTGATAGAAATAAGCATTTTGGGTTCCCAATTACAGAAAAATTAACAATAATTAAACCTTGGTTTATGAACATTGCATGTTGAAAGTTTGTTTTCCTCCTTGTATGTGTACTTTTAACCTTCCAAAGTATGTTATCTTCTTCACTACAAGTCATTATTGTAAAGATAAGGGGATGACAGAGCATATAAAGTGGTTATGAAACAAGTGAGCAACGTGAGTTGAGATTCAGAGAACCCACATCATAGTGGGCATAATAGTGCACAGTTACATTGGAAGTGCTCTTGCAAGGAGATGGGAAGATGAGATAAGAAAATTCTCAGAAGTTTCTCTGGCATGTGTAGTGGCAAAAACTAAGACACATAATCTAAAGTGGGCTCTACAACAAATACAATCAGAGAAGTTATCCTCTGCATTTCATGCACAAGCATTGAAAATTTTCCCCATGAGAGATATGTATACAAACACATCAGAGACAGAAACACTAATACACAGCATATACACATGCAATCTATGATAAATATGTAACTATAAAAAAGCCAACTATTGCCACAGATAGATTGAATTCAATGAGGGAGATCATAAATACTAAATTGCCTAAGGAACCTGGAAGCATTTGTGAGACCAAAATGAGCCAGCTTAGAAATGCTTTCACCCCAAAATTAAGGCCTAAGATTTCTCCTTTTGGGAATTGGCCAGAAGTTACTGAGACCAGTCAGTTCAGATTCCAGAAACCAGGAAGTGTAAAAGTACAGAGTCACAAGGTAGTCAGGAGGTAATGGCTGCCGGACTATGGAATGCCCTCTCCCTGGCCCCCTAGGCAACTGCTTGACCATAGAATATCCCAACCCTAGTTTCCATAGTGACTGTGTAATCACCAGATGCCCCCATCTGGGGGCAGCCAATGAAAAATGGTGGTGGGCAACTACTTCCTTAGAAGGAAAACTGAATTGTGATTTCTGGAATTCCTAGACACAAGCCAATCAGAATTGTACCCGTACTAGCACCCCCTAAATGATGTAACCTTGTGATTTTTCCCTTTAAAAACTGAGCTTGCAGACAGGTGGGCGCTTCCTCCAGCCTCCACTGCGTTGGATGTATTGGACGAAGTCCCTGCCTAGGCTTGTATTGCTTTTGGATATCCAGAATTAAACCTTGCTTTTGCATTCCGGCATGCTCGTCTTTGGTGGTCTCTCTGGGGGTCACGATCTGGGCACAACACATTCATTAGCAGATGTGAAAGTATGTCTTCTGACAAAACACAAGCTTTCAAACTGTAGAAGCCATTGCATTTAAATTTGTACATCTGACTGTTTTGAGCTCCCTCCTGAATGCAATATCACTTCCATGCAGGCTGATGGAGGAAAACTGCCAGCTTATTTTTGCCGTGTTATTTGTCATTGAGGAAATGAGCAGAAACTCCCATCTTTTACTAAACAGCTCTCTAGGAATTGACATTTACAACCTTCCATATGCTGAAGTAAAGGTTCTAGAGAGTGTGTTTTATTGGCTCACAGATTTGAGCATTCTCACCCCTAATTACTTATGTAGAAAAGAGAGCAAATCAACTGCTTTACTTAGAGGAATATCATGGAAAACATCCAAACTCATTAGGACATTACTGTATCTTTACAAATTTAATCAGGTGAGTAATAGTGCCATGAGTGATGGGTAGGCAGGTCTCTTTTCACACATTATAACTATGTGCAAAATGAAAGTGAGAGATTTTTAATTACTCACTATAAAAGAACAACTACAGAGACAGATGAAGACACATCCATATTTTTACTTTGAAATGCAAGAAAGAGGATGGACAGTGGAGAGGGTGACTGAAATCTTGAGACTTTTCAGTAAATTTGGGGAAACTTTCAGGGAATGATATATGACTTTAAAAACTGTTGTGCAGATTTTCTTTTTTGTTTTAGTTAAGAATTTTTTCTCATTCATTTTACACACCAATCAAACACTCCTTCCCTCCTCCCACTCCCCCAGCCTCCCTCTCCCAACCCACCCTCCACTCCCTCCCAGAAGAAAGCAAGGCCTCCCATGGGGAGGCACATCCAGTAGAGGCAAGTCCAAGCCCTTACCCCTGCCTCTAGACTGTAAAAGGTGTCCCATTATGGGTAGCAGGCTCCAAAAAGCCTGTTCATGCACCAGGAATGGATTCTGATTCTACCACCAGAGGGCCTCCCAAGCAGATCAAGCTACACAATTGTCTCACCATGCAGAGGGCCTAGTCCAGTCCCATGCAGGCTTCACAGCCATTGATCCAACTTTCATGAGTTCCCACTAGTTTGGTTTGGTCATCTCTGCAGGCTTCCCCCATCATTATGCACTGATGCACTTGCTCATAGAAACTCTCTTCTTTCTTTTTGACTGGACTCCTGGAGCTCCACCTGGTGTTTGGCTGTGGATCTCTGCATCTACTTCCATCAGTCATTGGAGAAAAGTTCTGATCTCTGTGGCAAGCCAGTTCAATTCAGGTACCCTCTCCACTATTGCTAATAGCCCAGGCTGCGGTCATCCTTGGGGATTCCTGGCAACTTCCCTAGCACTGGGTTTCTCTCTATCCCCATGATGATTCTCTCTATCATGGTATCTCTTTCATTCCCCATTCCTCCCTGTTCCAGGTCAACCACCCCATTCCCTTTTGTTCTCATCCCCTATCCCCTACCCTCCATTGCCCACCCTTCATCCCCAGGTTCCTCATGAAGATCTCTATTTCCCTTTCCCAGTGCAGTCCATGCATCCCTCTTTGAGTCTTCCCTGTTACCTTCTCTGGAGTTGTGGGTTGTTGCTTGATTATTCTTTGCTTTTTGTCTAGTATCCACTTATGAGTGGGTACATACCATGTTTGTCCTTCTGAGTCTGGGTTACCTCACTCAGGATGATATTTTCTGGTTCCATCCATTTGCCTGCAAATTTCATGATGTTTTTCTCTGCTGAGAAGTACTCCATTATGTATATATACCACATTTTCTTTGTCCATTCTTCAGTTGAGGGGCATCTAGGTTATTTCCAGGTTCTGGCTATTACAAATAATGCTGCTATGAACATAGTTGAGTTCATAGCCCTTGTGGTATGACTGAGTATTCCTTGGATATATGCCCAACAGTGGTATAGCTGGGTCTTGAGGTGTATTGATTTGCAATTATCTGAGAAGCCGCCATATTGATTTCCAGAGTGACTGTACCAGTTTGCACTCCCACCAACAGTGTAGGAGTGTTCCCCTTGCTCCACATCCTCTCCAACATAAGCTGTCTGCAGTGCTTTTGATATTAGCCATTCTGATTGGTGTAAGATGGTATCTCAGAGTTGTTTTGATTTGCATCTCCCTGATAATTAAGGATGCTGAAATTCTTCCTTTGAGAATTCTCTGTTAAGCTCAAATTTTTAATTGGATTGTTTGTTAGTTTGGTGTCAAGTTTCTTCAGTTCTTTATATATTTTGGAGATCAGCCCTCTGTCAGATGTTGGGGTGGTGAAAATCTTTTCCCATTCTGTAGGCTGTTGCTTTGTCTTATTTAGTGTGCCCTTTGCCTTACAGAAGCTTCTCAGTTTCAGGAGGTCCCCTTTATTAGTTTTTGCTCTCGGTGTCTGTGCTGCTAGTGCTATATTTAGAAAGTGATCTCCAGTGCCAATGCATTCAAGACTACTTCCTACTTTCTCTTCTATCAGGTTCAGAGTAACTGGATTTATGTTGAGGTCTTTGGTCCCCTTGGACTTAGTTTTGTGCATTGTGACAGATATGGATCTTTTTGCAATCTTCTACATGTTGATGTCCAGTTATGTCAACACCATTTGTTGAACATGATTTCTTTTTTCCATTGTACAATTTTGGCTTCTTTGTAAAAAATCACATGTTTATAAGTGTGTGTGTTAATGTCACGGTCTTCAGTTCGATTCCATTGGTCCACATATCAGTTTTTATGCCAATACCAAGCTGTTTTTATTACTGTAGCTCTATAGTAGAGCTTGATGTCAGGGATGGGTGTTGCCTCCAGAGGTAGTTTTGTTGTACAGGATTCTTTTAGCTATCCTGGGTTTTTTGTTTTTCCATATGAAGTTGAGTATTGTTTTTTTCTAGGTCTGTGAAGAATTGTGTTGGAATTTTGATGGGGATTACATTGAATCTGTAGAATGCTTTTGGTAAGATTGCCATTTTTATTATGTTAATTCTTCTTATCCAAGAGCATGGGAGATCTTTCCATTTTCTAATGTCTTCTTCAAATTCTTTCTTCACAGATTTAAAGTTCTCATCATACAGGTCTTTCACTTGCTTAGTTAGAGTTACTTCAAGGTATTTTATATTATTGTAAAGGATGATATTTCTCTGATATCTTTCTCAGACTGTTTATCATTTGTATATAGGAAGGCTACTGATTTTTTTGAGTTAATCATTATCCTGCCACATTACTGAGATGTTTATCAGCTCTAGGAGTTCCCTGGTGGGATTTTTGGATAACTCATATATACTATCATATCATCTGCAAATAATGAAGGTTTAAATTCTTCCTTTCCAATTTGTTCCCCCTTGATCTCCTTTTGCTGTCTTATTGCTTTAGCTAGAAAGAACTTCAAGTAATATATTGAATAAATATAGGGAGAGTGGACAGCCTTGTCTTGTTTCTGATTTTAGTGGAATCACTTTGAATTTCTCTCCATTTATCTTCATGGTGGCTGTTGGCTTGCTGTAAATTGCCTTTATTATGTGTAGGTATGTTCCCTGTATTCCTGGTCACTCCAAGACCTTTATCATGAAGGGGTGTTGAATTTTGCCAAAGGACTTTTCAGCATCTAATGAAATGATCATGTGGTTTTTTTCTTTCAGTTTTGTTATATGATTGTATTACATTGACAGACTTTTTTTTGTTTGTTTGTTTGTTTGTTTTTGTTTTTTTTGTTTTTGTTTTTTCGAGACAGGGTTTCTCTGTGTAGCTTTGCGCCTTTCCTGGAGCTCACTTGGTAGCCCAGGCTGGCCTCGAACTCACAGAGATCCACCTGCCTCCGCCTCCCGAGTGCTGGGATTAAAGGCGTGCGCCACCAACGCCCGGCAACAGACTTTTTTATGTTGAACTATCCTTGCATCACTGGGATAAAGCCTATTTGATCATGTGGATAATGTTTTTGATGTGTTCTTGGAGTCAGCTTGCCAATATTTTATCGAATATTTTTGCATCAATGTTCATGAGGGAGATTGGTCTGTAATTCTCCTTGTTGCATCTTTGTGTGGCTTGGGAATCAGAGTAACTGAGCCTCATAAGAGGAGTTTGGTAATGTTCCTTCTGTTTCTATTGTGTGGAACATTTTGAAGAATATTGGTAGTAACTCTACTTTGAAAATCTGGTATAATTCTGTGTTGAAACTATCTGGTCCTGGGTTTTTTTTTTTTTTTTAGGTTGGGAGACTGCTTCTATTTCTTTGGGAGTAATTGGTCTATTTAAATTGTTTATCTGGTCTTGATTTAACTTTAGCATGTGGTACCTATCCAGAAAATTGTTCATTTCTTTTAGATATTCCAATTTTGTGGAGTACAGGTTTTTGAAATATGATCTGATGATTCTCTGGATTTCCTCATTGTCAGTTGTTATATCCCCCTTTTCATTTCTGATTTTGTTAATTTGGATGCTCCCTCTGCCTTTAGGTTAGTCTGGATAAGGGTTTGTTTATCTTGTTGATTTTCTTAAAGAACCAACTCTTTGTTTCATTGATTCTTTGTATTGTTGTCTTTGTCTCCATTTTATTGATTTCAGCTCTCAATTTGATTTTTTCCTGGCATCTATTCTTCCTGGGTGACTTTGCTTCTTTTTGTTCGAGAGCTTTTAGGTATGCTGTTAAGTTACTAGTGTGAGAGTTCTATAACTTCTTTATGTGGACATTTAGTGCTATGAATTACCCTCTTAGCACTGCTTTCATAGTGTCCCATAAGTTTGGGTATGTAGTACATTCATTTTCATTGATCTCTAGGAAGTCTTCACTTTCTTTCTTTATTTCTTCCTCGACCCGTTGCTGATTCAGTTGAGCATTATAAAGTTTCCATGAGATTGTAGGCTTTCTGTAATTTTTGTTGTTGTTGAACTCTAACTTTAAGCCGTGGTGGTCTGATAGAATACAGGAGGTTATTCCATTTTTTTTTGTATCTGTTGAGATTTGCTTTGTGACTGAGTATGTGGTTAATTTTAGAGAAGGTTCCATGGGGTGCTGAGAAGAAGGTATGTTCTTTTTTTGTTAGGATGGAATACTCTGTAGACATTAATTAAGTCCATTTAAGTCATAACATCAGTTAGGTCCCTTATTTCTCTGTTAAGTTTTGATCTGGCAGATCTGTCCAGTGGTGAGAGTGGGGTGTTGAAGTCTCCCACTATTAATGTGTGGGGGTTTATATATGATTTAAGCTTTAGTAAAATTTCTTTTCCATATGTGGGTACCCTTGTATTTGGGGCATAATGTTCAGAATTGAAACTTCATCTTGGTGGATCTTTCCTGGGATAAGTATATAATAGCCTTCTTGATCTCTTTTGATTGATTTTATTTTGAAGTCTATTTTGTTAGATATTAAGATAGCTGCACCAGCTTGCTTCTTTAGTCCATTTGATTGGAAAGACTTATCCCAGCTTTTTACTCTGAGGTAGTGTCTATCTTTGAAGTTGAGGTGTATTTCTTGTATGCAGCAGAAAGATGGATCCTGCTTTCATATCCATTTTGATAGCCTGTGTCTTTTTATAGGTGAATTAAATCCATTGATATTAAGGGATATTAATGACCAGTGATTGTTGATTCTTGTTATTTTTGGTGGTAGTGTGTGTGTACTTCTCTTCTTTCAGGTTTACTGCTGTGGGGTTATCTATTGCCTGTATTTTCGAGGGCGTATCTGACCTCCTTAGGTTGGAATTTTCCTTCTAGTGCTTTCTGTAGGGCTGGATAGGTATTGTTTAAGTCAGGTTTTGTCTTGGAATGTCTTGTTCACTCCATCTATAGTGACTGAAAATTTTGCTGGGCATATTAGTCTAGGCTGGCATCCATAGTCTCTTAGTGTCTGTATTACATCTGTCCAGTTCCTTCTGGCTTTCAAAGTCTCCATTGAGAAATGGGGTGTTATTCTGATGGGTCTGCCTTTATGAGTCACTTGTCCTTTTTCCTTTGCTGCTCTTTATATTCTTTCTTTATTTTGTATTTTTAGTGGTTTAATTATTATGTGGTGAGGGAGCCTGTTGTCAGGAGTCTTCCCTGATGGCTGGCAACTGAGGGAGAGATGAGTCAGGGTTTCCAGGACTGCTCTTGGATGTGACAGGGGCTTTCTCCCAAGGAAAGAGACTGTACTTTAGGTCAAGTATATTTTTCTTTCTATCACTAGCTCATTCCTTCATGCCCCCACCATTTGCTTTCCTGATCAGCATGACCCAGAAAGAACACCCACAACTTTGATCCATGCTCATGTTCCTTTACCCCAAATGCTCTCAGCTCCTGTCATTTCTCACCTGGTGATTGACTTCTGCTCGGATTCCAGAAGAGGCAGGTGTGGACTATGCCTGGGAGGCCTGTTCTGAGTCAGGATGGAACTTACGTTTTGATGATGCTGTTTCATTAACTCTTTATGATGTCTGTGATGGATATTAGAGCATCTCTGGACTGAGGATCTGGGAAGTGGTAAAAGTGAAAGCTGGGGTAGATGACCCTAAGCTGTGTCCAGGCACTGAGTGTCCAGTTTGGAAATTCTGTGAACATCAGCATAAGTGAGGACTGCCGGGAAGTGAGAGAGACTGTTAGATAGATAATGGGGAACTTCCTTTGTAGCATCCTTATAGAGGAGAAGGACTTAACAGTTTGAAACCGTGTACTAGTTAGCATTAACTGTCACCCTGACATAGCCCAAAGTCATATTGGTGGAAAAAGAGTCCCAACTGAATAATTGCAACTTCATGTCTATGGCCCATCTTTATCCGGTTGGGATGTGGACATGTTTTGATGGATTGTCTTAATTGGTTCAGGAGGGACCAAGCCTCTTTGGGCAGCACCATCCCTATGCAGATGGTCCTTGAATGTATGAGATAGAAAGCTAAACATGAGCCAGAGTGTGAGCCTGTGAATGAGGCAGCAAGCAGCATGTTTTCTGCCTTAACTTCCTTCAGTGCTACACTATGACACAGCCCTAGAAGGAAATAAACACTTTACTCTTTCCTAAACTGCTATACTCAGTAGAAAAGAATACAACAGTGTATTGGGAAGAGCAGAAGACATGTCAATTTGAATCAGTGTTCTTTGTACTAGAGAACAGACCTTCAGCAACCTGTGGACAGAGAAAAGGAAGGCTTTAGACACCAGTGCTGGGCCAGAAAGTGTATGTGCAGCCCCTGTATTAATCTACTTCCTTTGACTCTCAAGAGAAATGTTCTAGGACTTTCCTCTGAAATTTTCTGAGCACAGGGCTCCTTCTGAAGGTCCTATCGTCGGGATGTACACTATTTCAACTTATGGACTTCCTAGGAAAAATCTGAAACCTTGTGTAGATCCAATCTACACTAGAAGGAAATGGGAGTTCTGAAGAGCACAGTGAACCTGATGACAGGCCCTACATCCCACCTGTGCTGAGGGTATCAGGGAAGTTCACTGTTGACTTGTTGACCATGCCTACTGTAGCAATAGACAGGAGATTGCAGTTCTCCCAGTGATCTCCATGGGGTGATATCAGGACACACTATTAAAAATCAGAAAATTGTTTTCCTGAATCATGATCTTGCCTAGCCAACTCATTTCTATCCATGTCTCCACTAACCCAGAGCTTCCTTCCTAGACTCTGTTCAGACCTACTGGCTGCTTCCTTTTTTCTGAGAACACATGGGGAACCCTAAAGTCGCCTCTTTTGGCATCTCTCATAGGGGAAGACAGGATTACTACCAGGGAATCACCTAGGCAAAGGGCAAAGGTGACCCAGGAAGATCGGGGGCAGGGGGCATGGCCTCACCGAACACAGCTCAGCCAACACATAATGCTGAAGGTTACATTGAAGCCCTTCATAGAAAGATGGAGCTAACAGACTTTTCAAGAACACACAGATTGCCTCTACCCCAACACTGAGGACATGAAACTCCTCACACAATGGCTCCTGGGACATTCTCCTGGATCAGGAAATTGACTGGTGACATTAGTGATACAGGATTGATCTTCATCCCTAGTCATCACTTAGCTAGTCCCTTTGCAGTCCTCAAAGACTGTCCTTTTCCTTCAGGTAGTAAATCTCACCTTCCCAGAGCACTGAGGACACAGGGCAGACCAGATGCTCAGCTGGCTCTCTGTGTCACAAAGACACATAGGCAGGATAGAGGCTCCTTCTTACGTGCGGACAGACCTAAGGCCAGGACAGAGCAGATGTCAGGCATGAGATGAGTGATTGTTCTCTGAGGGCATGGGGATGCTTATCAGCCTTGTTGCTCAATGTGCTGCTTGGAGGTGAAACATAAAGAGAGAACAGCTGAGAGGAATGTGAGACAGCACTGGGAGTGGAAGGGACAGAGCAGTGTCTTGGACACAGATCCAACAACCAACAGCCCATTGGATTGTGGGAAGTGCTCCTACCTGGAAGGACACTCAGCTCAGAGGGAGAAAGGACAGCAGGGGCTGGAGCTGTGTTGGAACTGAAGCTCTTCTCCTCAGAGGGAGGACGGCACAGTGAGAAGAGAGATGGAGGTGTCCTCTATGATTCCCTGCAAGGGCTGTACCTCCTGGCAGGGGCTCCTGCTCACAGGTAAAAGTACCCATTTTCTTTCTGTTGGGGTGGACGGGGACTCAGAAGCAGGCTGGAGTCTCCTAAAGGGGACAGGAACCTGAGAGGAGACTCGAGATTTCTGTTTGCAGTCACGGGGCAGAAGGTACAGTGATGGACAGAGGCTCAGCATTCTGAAGCTCTCAGTGGACAGGAGGTGATGAGAGGAGGAGAGAAGCCCCAACCACTCCCTATTCAAAGTGAGTCCCATTGGCTGCCATGTTCTGAAGCCTGATGTCCCCAGTCATGGCAGGGTGACTCCAAATATAAATCAACAGGGATGGGCCAGGGAGATGGCTCAGTGTGTGGAGACTTGACAACCTATATTCAGTCCTCAGCTCCCACAGGGTAGATGGAGAGAACAGACTCCTGCAGGTTCTTCTCTGTCCTCTACGTAGGGGCTCTGGCATGGATCTGCACACATGCACACTGAGACATGTGCCTTCAGAAATATATACACAGTATATAAATACATCTAAAAAATTAAACCAAACTTGATTATAATTAATGCCATTCACTCCAAACCATGACCTATGTAGATAATACCACGGAGACATCCTTACTTCCTACCTTCCTATGTTCCTTCTTTCACTCCTTTCTGTAATGGTGCCTGAATCTTTTTCAGGAAATGAATCTTCCTGAAGGTCACACTAATCCCTGTTCCCAGAAGCCATGGTTCTATCAGACTGTAAGTCAGTGTATGGAGAAGCTGATGTCAGGAGTTGACACACAGAGAGAACAGAGAAAAGAGTCAGAACATGAGGACCCTCTAGAGGAGGAGGTCAGAGTGGCTTCCTCACACCAAATACTCTTTACGTGAGGAGGGATATGGGGACAATTGTGGGGGGAGCAGACAGACAAGTGAGGAAATTATTTCATAGTGAGGAAAAGACTCCATAAGAGACTCAGAGGGAATGGAGGTCATGTTGTACACTTCCATCAAGGAGTGTGCTCACAGCCTTCCTCATACACCTAAGCTGAGTCATGATCACATTCGCTCAATATTGATGTTTCTCTCTCTTTCCTTCTAGCCTCCCTTTTAATCTGCTGTCATTTAGCCACCACTGCTAAAGTCACCATTGAATCAGTGCCACTCAATGTGTTCGAAGGAGACAATGTCCTTCTACATGTCCACAATCTGCCAGAGAATCTTCTAGCCTTTGCTTGGTTCAAAAGGCTGACAAAAATGAAACACAGAATTGCACTCTATGCACTGAACATCAATTTATTTGTGCCAGGGCCTGCACATGTTGGTAGAGAGACAGTGTACCGCAACGGATCCCTGTGGATTCAGAATGTCACCCATAAGGACACAGGATTCTATACCCTAGAGACCATAAATAGACATGGACGAACTGTATCAATAACAACCATGTACCTCCATGTGTACAGTAAGTGATTTTTGTTTTGTTTTGTTTTGTTTTTCAAGACAGGGTTTCTCTATTTGACTTTTGAGCCTGTCCTGGAACTCACTCTGTAGCCCAGGCTGGCCTTGAACTCACAGAGATCCACTTGGATCTGAATCCAGAGTGCTGGGATTAAAGGTGTGCACCACCACCAACCTGCACAGTAAGTGATTCTTATTGAACTCTAGGTACTGGGTGGGGCTACTCTTGTGGACACACTAGGAATCTTCAGCCTTGGCCTGTGCCTATCTTCCCTCTGCATGTGTCCCCATGTTGGGGTTTGAATGCAAGACATGCAAGGTGGAGAATGACTGCAGTAGATCTGCATCCTTGCAGACAAGTGGAAGCAAGGACCTCTGTGTGTACAGTAAGTGATTTTCTTTCCTTTATTATCTTTTCTTTCTTTGTTTTAATTTTTTAAGAAAGGCTTTTTCTGTGTAGTTTTGGTGCCTGTCCTGGATCTTGCTCTCTAGACCAGGCTGGCCTTGAACTCACAGAGATCCGCCTGGATCTGAATCCAGAGTGCTGGGATTAAAGGCTTGGCCACCACTGCCCGGGCAGAGAAACATTTTTCAAAGGTTGTATTTTGACTTCCTTACGGTCAGGAACAGAGTTTCCTACTAGTCAAAGTCTTGTGCTCTCTGGAACCAGCTAGTGCACTGTCTGGAAAGCCACAGTTAGGCTAGATCCACTGGACATCTCCAGAGACTCATCAGGGACAGCGTAGCTTGACAGGTACCTAGGCCATTAACCGTCCTGATGGGCTTATGAGACTTCAAGGGAAGGTCAGAATCACAAAGAAGAGGGACTGAGGACACAGGTGCTCTTGACAAGTTCTTGTCCTCTGGGGTCCACCTCAGGGAATTCTCTCCTGCAGGGAAATGGCTCCAGGCTCTACTGAGATGGACAGCTCCCCAGATGTGAGCTGCAGTTCCCCCAGTGATCAACAGGGGGAGCATCAGGACACACAATCAACACTTGGGGAAAACATTTACCTAACTAGGAACTTGTTTCTTGACTTTTACTCCTGTCCTACAGACCTGGAGGTCAGTGTCACAGCGTTCCCAGACCTTCTGGCTCCTTTTTGTGTCTGATACCCTGCCAGGGGTTCATGTTCAGTTCCCCCTTTATTCATTTCCTTTGGGAAAGGTAGGTTATCCCATGGGATTCACCTAGACAGAGGCCCAAGGCATCCAAGAGGCCATGGGCAGATTCATCACACAGTTCAGTCAGCAAAGGAAGTAGGACCATCATCATAAAATCCTTCATGAGGTGGTGAAGCCCAGAGCTCTCTTTATAGGATTCATGTCACCTCCTCCCACACAACGAGAATGTGAGGCTCCTGACACATCTGCTCTCGGGCCTTTGTCCTGGGTCAGCATCCTGACTGAGGACTGCTGTGATAATGAATCTGTCCTCTTCTCCATGCATCACTCAAATAGTTCTTTGAAGCTTTACACACATCTCCATCACTTTCTTGCTTAGGTCAAGTTCCATCTTTCCAGAGCATTGAGAACATAGGGCAAACTGGGGGCCCAGCTGGGTTTCTTTGTCACACAGGGAGTACAGAGGCCCTCTCTGGATTCTGATAGACCCAGGGCCAGGATATAGCCGAAGACAGCACCAGGGTGAGCTGCTGTTCTCTCAGGGCACAGAGATGCTCATTAGCCCTTTTGATCACTGTGTGGTGTGCAGGAATGAACCATTAAGAGAGAGGTGGATAGAGACAGGACTGAGAGTGGAGGGGCAGAGCATGGTTTTGAACAGAAACACCCTCACAACCCATGGGACTCTGGGAGGTGCTCCTTCCTGAAAGGAGGCTCAGCTAGAAGGGGAAAGGACCAGAAACCTTGGCGACTGTGCTGAAGCAGAGGTGACTCAGGACAAGAACAGATAAGCCCATTGAGACAATGGAGGTACCCCTGTCCCTCTCTGCAACATGTCAGACGCTCAGGAGCCCCGGCTCACAGGGGAGGAGATCATGAGTTAACGGTTTGTGAGAGGAGAGGGCTCACCTACTCTCTGGAATCTCCTAAGGGGGAAAAGAAGCTGAGATGAGTCTCGGGGTCTGTAGGTGAGAAGACACAGGTCCAGACAGAGGCTCAGTTGCAGGAAGCTCTCAATGAACAAGAAACGGTTACCAAAGAAAGTAAATGAATACCCAAATTTATTCACTATGACCACCATATTCTGAAGACTGATGTTCTTAGCTGTGACTTGTTATATTAAAAAATCAAGCTGGTGTTGATCAGTGATATGACTGAGGGAATATAGGCATTTGCTTCATTGTCTCTCACCCTGAGAAGCAATGAACACAACTGTTCTCTCAACTCCATATAGGTACCTGTCCCACATTCACTCACACACCCTGAGATAAGCTCTTGCACACAATCTCACACACAAATACAAGTGAGTGTAAAAAAAATTATAGCAAATGGAAAAATTGAACTCTGTACCCCCAAACCTATGAATTTCTTAAATAATTCCCTAGGCATACAGGGTCCTGGGACATCATTCATTCATTTTCCACAGGTATTTGAGATTTTATGGGCAGTACTTCTTTCAAAAGATAAGAAAATCTCAGTTCTCATAAAACCCCATTGCTTATTGACTGACAGACAGGCCAGTAAAGAAGCTAGAAGGTGAAGTCAGCTATTGACTGGAAGCACAAGAGGAATAGAAAGTGGTAGGAAGGGTCAGAGAGTGAAGACACAGGGTCTGTAGGGAAGAGGTTGGTCAGGCAGACATCAGGCCAACAGCACTCCACTGTAAATGTGAGCAGGGATCTGATGGCAGTGAGCTGGAGAAATGTTGACACCTGAGGAAATAGTGCCATATGGTGGGAATGACAAGTCAGGGACTCTGGGAATACAGAGGTCACCTGCTGACCTCCAGCAAGTAGGACAGGGAGACAGCTACCCATGCACCTAGGCTGAACAATGGACACACCTTCTCATGTCCCCTTTTTGGCCAAATACAAAGGTATTAATATTATTGGATCTTTCTCTTTCCTTCTAGACAACTTATTCACCCATGGGTGCCCTCACACCTCTGCCCGGCTCGTTATCGAATCAGTTCCACCCAGGGTTGCAGAAGGGTCAAGCGTTCTTCTACTTGTTCACAATCTCCCAGAGAATCTTCGAGTCCTTTTCTGGTACAAAGGTGTGATTTATT
This sequence comes from Peromyscus maniculatus bairdii, assembly GCF_049852395.1. NCBI lineage: Eukaryota > Metazoa > Chordata > Mammalia > Rodentia > Cricetidae > Peromyscus > Peromyscus maniculatus. The sequence continues at coordinate 26,047,721 of NC_134852.1, read as the reverse complement.
TCAAGAAATTGGAAGTCGCCAGACACATAGCAGAGAAGAATTCAAGTATGCTGGGCCCTGCACACAGCGGTAGAGAGACAGTGTATAGCAATGGATCCCTGCTGCTCCACAATGTCACATGTGAAGACATGGGATTCTACACCCTACGGACTATGAGTAGAGGTGTGAAAGTAGAATCAGCACATGTGCAACTCCAGGTGGACCGTAAGTGATTCTCTGTGGTCATTCTCTGTATCAGGTGGGGGTGAGACACACAGGATTGTCATGCCTGGCCTGTGACAACCTCTTCTCTGCAATGTGTCCCCATGTAGGGGTTTGAGCACTTAGTGCAGGAAACACATGGTGGAGACTAAAGACCATAGATCAGGCTCCATTGTCTGGCTCCCCTTTGTATTAAGGAAGAACTTGATAGAAAGTAACTCAGCCCAGATGTCAGAGTCAGCTCAGTCTCCTGAGGCTCTAGTCATACATGTGAGGAAACCATAGCAACCTCACAGAGATGTGAGTACCAGGAAGTCCTGGTCCCTGTCATCTCCTACTCAACTACATGTGAACCTGGGGAGCATTTATCTGGTATGGTATGTTACTTCCTCTCAGAGTTGACAGGGAATGATGGTTTTTTTGCAGTGCATGTCAAACTGTGGCATTTAGTAGCTCTGAACAGGAAAGTTTCTTAAATAAAAGCCAGGAATGGAAGCAGGGAGAATGGAGGAGTGCTGCTCACTGGCATGCTCCTCATGGCTTTTTGAGCCTGCTGTCTTATGTCATCTAGGATCACTAGCCCAGAAATGGAAGTGGTCTCATTGGGTTGGACCTTCCAGCATCAATCAACAATAAAAAAAAAATCCTACTGATTTTCCAACAGGCCAGTCAGTGGTTGGCACTTTTGTTTGAGGCTCCCGCTATCTAATTGACTCTAGCTTGTGTCAAGTTGACATAAAGCCAGCCAGTCTAATCCTCAGCCTTTTCCAATACCTGAGCCTGCCAAGAAGACCATAGTGCTCCTGCCTTCATCCAGTCCTAGTCCTGGAGGCTTCAGGGCAGAGCAGCAAGGACATCTAGAAGGTGAAGTCCGAGGTTGACTGAAGCCACAAAGGAAACTGGGAAAAAAGTCAGAAAGTGAAGATCCAGGGTGTATAGAGGAAAAGGTCAGAGGAGACATCATCTCAGACCTCAGTGTGCATGAGTGTGCACAATGTCTGACTGAGGGCAGTGAGGGGCAGCCATGTAAACACCTGAAGGGAGAGTTCCATGGAGAGAAATGACATATTTAGGGTACAGAGGGACTGGAAGTCATGTTGCTGACCTCCCACAAAAGTGGGGTAGACACACCCACAACTGCATCTCTAGGCTGAGTGATGAACCCATCTACTCAGGACAGAGGTCGCCTTCTTTCCACCAAGCATGGAGATCCCATAGGATGGCTTTTTCTCTTTTTCCTTCCAGCTTCCTCTTGTACTTGCTGCAACCCTCTCCCTTCTGGCCCACTCACCATAGAACCAGTGCCACGGAATGCTATCGAAGGGGAAAGCGTTCTTCTCCAAGTCCATAATCTGCCAGAAGATCTGCAAGCCTTTTCCTGGTACAAAGGAGTGTATATCAGTCCTGTCTTTAAAATCGCAGAATACAGCAGAACCAGAAATTCCATCACCCAGGGGCTTGAACACAGTGGAAGAGAGACAGTGTACACCAACGGATCCCTGCTGCTCCAAGATGTCACTGTAAAAGACCCAGGCTATTACACACTTCAAATTTTAAACAGAGTTTTGGGAAGTGTGACGACACACGTGCAATTCCATGTGAACAGTAAGTGACTCTCTATGGCCTGCAGCTGCTGGGTGTAGCTTATCCTACTTTATACACTGAACTGTCAGAACTGGGCTTTTCCCGCTCTCTCTCCACCACTGCATTGTGTCCCCAATCTTGTCTTTAGTCCCTTATTGCAGGACACACATAGGGTAGATAAACAGGAATAAATCAGAACTTGTCACCTGTCTTTATCTGCAGAGAGGATGTCCTGTGCTGGGTAAACTGAGTCCCAGAAATTCAGCTAAAGGCCAGATACATGGATCTCTTACTATACAGACATCCCTGAGAATGATACTGTGGGAATCAGGCAGGTCCTAGATGAGGAAGCCATGGAACCAGGAAGCCCTGGCTGCAAATCTCTGTTCTGGCTAGACTCCAGAGGACACTGGGGAGCTTTTGGTCACTTCTCCATTTTGACTTCCTGTTAGAACTGCCAGGGAACAAGGCTTTATTGGTATGTGGAAGCAGCCAGTGTACTTCCTTGTAAGTCACAGTTGGGCTAGGCTACCTGCACATCTCCAGAGACTCAGCAGTAAGAGAATAGCTGGTCAGGAGCCTATGCCATTAACTAACTGTCCTGATGGACTATGACCTCACAGGAAGCTCAGAGTCCCCAGAAGAGGAACAGAGAACACATGTCCTCCTTGGACTTTCTTGTCTTCTGGGGTTCCTACCGGAGACTTTCTCCCCTATACGCAAACAGTGACAGAGTTGCTGAACTGGACAGCACCCAGACTTAAGCTACAGGTCCCTTAGTAACCACTAGACAACAGGCTAAGTCCACAAAACACCCCAAAATGTGTTTCTGTGTCACCTTCCCATGGGAGCCAATTTCACCTTCTCAGAGCATTGAAAACACAGGGCAGACTAGGTGCTCATTTAGGATTCTGTGTTACAGAGGACCTGTTGGGAGAACACAGCAGAGGACAGCCCTGGGGTGAGTTGTTGTTGTCCTAAGGCACAGATATGATCACCAGCCTTGTGCTCACTGTGTGGTCTGGAGGACTGAAACTTACACACAGAGAAGACACAGGCAGGACCATCAAGTTGTCCCTTGACTTCAGTGTAGGTGTTGTGACTTGTACCCATGCACACACATAGGATGGCATACACCTGCACAAACACCCACACCCATAACCATCCATGCCCACTCCCCACACATGCATAGCAATGTACGCTAGAGATTTAACTAGTTTTCAGTAGCTCCAAATAGGAGAATTTTATAAACACCTGGATATTCAAGGTCCTGGGACATTCGTTATTTTATCCTCCCACATATATCTGAGCCTTTCCAGGCACTGGACTTTCTAGAAAGATCAAACTAGTTTTTCCTAACAAAGCCCCATCTCTAGTGGATTAAAATACAGACCAGGACGTCCATCTTTAAGTGAAGTCAGGGGTTGACTGCATCCAGAGAGGGAAAAGATCAAAGAGGTCAGAAGGTGAAGACTCAGTCTGTAGAGGAAGAAGTGGGAGAAGGCACTCCCATCACACACATATTCTGTGTGTGAGCAGGCATGTGAGGACAGTGAGCATGAAGACATCTGAGGAGAGAGTTCTACACAGAGGATGTGACTCATTCAGATGCACTGAGGTCATGGAGGTAATTTTCTTATTCATCTGAGTTGGGCAGGTACTGTTACCTACCTCACTGACTGATGCAACTAAGCTTCTCAGTATGCGGGCCTCTACCTTTTTACCAAAGACAATATATGTCTCCATATTTGTGAATTTGTCTCTCTTCCCTTCTACCCTTTCTTTTAGTCTGTAGATACCCACTTACCACTGCCCAGCTTACTATACAGTCAGGGAAGAAGCACTGGCTCCAGACTTCTGTCATAGACTCAACTTTTGTTGACCCTAGAGAGCATCTCCTCAAGGCAAGAATTTGACTTCCTGTCAGAGCTGAGAGGGAACAAGGCTTTACTGATTGTCCAAGTCCTATAGAGTGTGGAGCCAGCTGTGCACTGCTGTGACAGCTGCAGTTCATAGGTCACCTGGCATCTCCTTCTCCTGAGTCTCAGTGGACAGGAACCAGGACATAAGCCAACTCTTCTGATGGTCTTAGGAGACTTCAGAGGAGTGTCAGGTCCTCAGAAGGCACAGAAGGGACATTTGTCCAGGCAGCTCCCTATCCTAAGAGGTTGAGTTTAAAAAATTCTCTTCCGGGGCTGGAGAGATGGCTCAGAGGTTAAGAGCACTGACTGCTCTTCCAGAGGTCCTGAGTTCAACTCCCAGCAACCACATGGTGGCTCACAGCCATCTGTAATGAGATCTGGTGCCCTCTTCTTGGGTGTAGGAATATATGCAGACAGAATATTGTATACATAATAAATAAATAAATCTTTAAGAAAATTCTCTTCCATAGGCAAAGAGTAACAGATGATGCTGATATGAGCAGCTCACCCAGATCCCAAGGTCAGGCCATTGCTCACACCTAACCTTAACTCATACACATGGCAATGATCATGTACTGTGTGTCATATTATAGTGAAATTGAGGCACAGGTAACAGTGCTTGAATCAGGATCACACAGGCCATGGGGAACAGATCCAAAGCAGAAGATATGATTATAGTCACACTTCTAACTTACCTACCATGGAGGATTGATTAAGTGTAATCTATAGGGGGGCTGGTTGAGATCTCTGAAGGACTAATGTCATTGTGTCCACTCCTCTGTTTCTTTACAGAGCCTGTGACAATGCCCTTGCTGGGAGTCTCTGATACCACAGTCACAGTACAGAGCTCTGTGCTCTTCAGTTGCCTCACAGCTGATATTGGAATCTCCATCTGTTGGATCTTCAATAATCAGAGTCTGCAGCTCACAGAGAGGATGTCCCTGTCCCCCATGAATTGTGGACTCAGAATAGATCCTGTCAGGAGCGAGGATGCGGGAGAGTATAAGTGTGAGGTCTTCAACCCTGTCAGTTCGAAGACCAGTCTCCCTGTCAGCCTGGTTGTGATGCATGAGTAACTTCTCCTCTCATCCTACAACAGAGTGAGGGCATTTCTTTATCAATGGGGTATAAAATGGGGGAAAAGTAATATGGTAAAAACTTTCAGTTACCACTCAGGTACAGCCATATGGTGACTCAAGCCTGTAATCCTGGGATAAATGTATGCACAAAGAAGGGCCAGCATTCATAGTGAGACTTAGTCTCCAAAGGAAAATAAGGACATCAATATGGTAATCAATACTGTGAAGGGGTTAAGAGCTTAGTTGTGGATTAAATATATAATCTATCCTCAGAATGTGTGGGATTTATTTCAGGAACTGCCCAAACTTCTGTATTCTGTAAATCACCTGTTAAATGGTGCACTGTTTGCATAGAGATTACCATCCTCTCATATGTTCCAATAGTTTTACCTAAAATCAAGGCCTCTCTACACAACAGTCATCCATGTGAAGGAAGGAAGAATGACAGAAGAGTCTGTCCATGTTTCTCTGTGGACATAACTGGTTCCTAAATATTTATTTTATTTTATTTTTTTATTAAGAGATTTTATATTTATTTTACATACCAACCACAGATTCCCCTGTCCTTCCTCTTCCCACCACGCAGCTTTTTCCCACAAGCCATCCTCCATTCTCACCTCCTCCAAGGCAAGGTCTCCCATGGGGGATCAGCAGAGCCTGGTACATTAAATTGAGGCAGGTCTAAGCCCCTCAACTCTGCACCAAGACTGAGCAAAGTGTCTCACCATAGGCACTAGGTTTCAAAAAGGCAGCTCATGCACTGGGAACAGGTTCTAATCCCGCTGCGTGGATGCCCCCTAAACAGTTTAAGCTAAATGACTGTCTGACTTGTCCAGAGGGCCTAGTACAGTACCATGAGGGCTTTTCAGCTATTGGTTCACAGTTCATGTGTCTCCACTAGTTTGCCTAGTTGTCTCTGTATTTTTTCCAATCATAGTCTCGATATCCCTTGCTCATAGAATCCCTCCTCTCTCTCATCGATTGGGCTCTTGGAGCTCCACTTGGGACCTGGCCAAGGATCTCTGCATTTGTTTCCATCAATCACTGGATGAGATTTCTACAATGACAGTTAAGGTATTAGGCCATCCAATCACCAGAGGAGGCCAGCTTAAGCACCCTCTCCACTATTGCCAGTAGTCTATGGTGGGGTCATCCTTGTGGACTCCTGGGAACCTCCCTAGAACTCTTCTTCTTCCTATTCCCATGGTGTCTTCATTTATCATGGTACCTCTTTCCTTGCTCTCCCACTCTGTTCCTGCTCCAGCTCGAACCTCCTGTACCCCTAAGCTCTCATCCCCCATCCCTTGCCCTCTATTACCCCACCCCACCCCATTTGCTCATGTAGATCTCATCCTTTTCTCCAGTGCTGGACGATCCATGCATCCTTCTTAGGGTCCTCCTTACTAGCTAGCCTTTCTAGAACTGTGGGTTCCAATCTGGTTATCTTTTGCTTTATATCTAGTATCCATTTATGAGTGAGTACATACCATGTTTGTCTTTCTGAATCTGGATTACCTCACTTAGGATGATATTTTCTAGTTCCATCCATTTGCCTGCAGACCTCATGATGTCATTTTTTTTCTCTGCTGAGTACTACTCCATTGTGTATATGTACCACATTTTATTTGTCCATTCTTCAGTTGAGGGGCATCTAGGTTGTATCCATGTTCTGGCTATTACAAATAATGCTGCTATGAACAGAGTTGAGCATGTGTCCTTGTGGTATGATTGAGCATTCCTTGTGTATATGCACAAGAGTGGTATAGCTGGGTCTTGAGGTAGATTGACTCCCAATTTTCTGAGAAACCTCCATACTGATTTCCAAAGTGGCTGTACAAGTTTGCATTCCCACCAACAGTGGAGGAATGTTCCCCTCCCTCCACATTTTCTCGAAAATAAGCTGTCTTCATTGTTTTTGTTCTTAGCCATTCTGACAGTTGTAAGATGCTATTTCATAGTCCTTGTGATTTGCATTTCCCTGATGACTAAGGATGTTGAGCAATTCCTTGAATGTCTTTCAGCCATTTGAGATTTTTCCATTGAGGACTTCTTTATCAAAAATTAGGTGTTCATACCTGTACGGATTAATGTCAGGGTCTTCAATTTGATTCCATTGCTCCACATGCTGTTGTTTTTATGCCAGTACCAAACTTTTTTTTATTACTATAGCTCTATTGTAGTGCTTGAAGTCAGGGATCATGATGCCTCCAGAGGTTGCTATGTTGTACAGGATTCTTTTAGCTATCCTGGATTTTTGTGTTTCATTGTGAGAGTGGCATGTACAATGTGATCGTGCACAGGATCCTTTTTCCTGGTTATATATATGTATTTCATAATCAATTGATTGGCCACCTTTCATTTCTATGTCTTGCCTACTTGTTCTGTCTAGGACTCCTAAGGGAATACAGAACAGATTTGGCTACAGCAGCATCCTGGTATTGATCTTGGTGTTTGAGTGAAAGTTGTCAGTGTCCCCACCTAATACTGAGTCTACTGTGGGTTTCCACATGGCCCCTCCTGCATGGCCTACCCTCTATACCTAGTTTGGCTTGTTTCATCATTAAAACTCTGCACTTTGTCACATGTCTTTATTGATTCAGGTATGTGTTATACATGGAATCAGTTTTGTGTCTCTTCAGGCTTCCATCTCATTAGGTTATGGGCTTTCAGGAATTTGCTTCATCTAGCTCACTCAACAGTTTGCACATAGCTATTGAATACTAATGGAATTCTTAATATTCTGAAGAATAGGCAGTAAGGTCTCAAATTTCACTTCTAGTATTAGTATTATTAATCTTTCTGTTGGTTTCATTTTTTTGAGACAAGGTTTCTGTGTAGGTCTTGCTTTCCTAGATCTGGCTCTGTAGACTGGGCTGCTCTTAAACTCAGAGAACCACCTCCTTATGCCTCCTAAGTGCTGTAATTAAAGGTGTGTGTGACCACCACATAGCCAATAATGTTAATCTGTAAAAAAACAAAGTTAATGTAATTAATGTAATTAAAGGTTATCAATACCATTAAAAACTTGAAAGAATAATCTTTTAATTCTTTAATTTTCTCTACTGTTTTTCTTTATTTGTATCATTATTTTTACCAATGGGAACTTAGAGAGAGACAATGGAAGAACAATGCCTCCTGGCTTGTTCTCCATCATTCCCTCAGTTATCTTTTCCTTGTATATCCCAGTATGACCTGCTTAGTAATGTTACCATCCACAGTGGGAGGTGCCCTCACACGACTATCAATAATTAAATTAATGCTGTATAGATGTACCTACAAAGCATGCTGATGGAGGAAATTTCTGGGAGGTTCCCCAGATATCTCTAGCTTGTCAGGTGACACACACTAACCAACACACCTGTTATGCAATATCGGCCATCAGGTCATTTTTAGAAAGTTCTTGCTTCTAGTTTTTGGAGGTTGGATCGTCAGTTTCTACTTGAACTTCAAGACAGCTGTCTATACGGTTAATGTGTCTAAGAGAAGGGGTGTTAACATGTAAGTTCAAAGGTAGTTCTGTTGTAAACACTACCTTGTTCCTTCACATTCCTAGATCATTCCTATATTTACTCTTCATCCTTAGGGAACCAGTGGCTCATGTCAGTCATCATGAAACATATGAGTAGCATGGCTCATGTTGTGGTCCTGCTGGACCACTGAGCTGAAAGGAAGCCTGTTCCTGGTATCCTGTCTGAGGTTTCTATTTACATGTCAAGTCTGTAGGACAGACTGTGAGGCTTCCCAGTGAAGTGCAGTGGACCTCTCATTAACAACTATCTGTAGGATGGCCTTAGACAGCAAAGCCTTAAAGAGCTTTGGTCCAAACTAAGCAGTTGAGGACAGTACATCTGGAGGGACACAGCACTTCATCCTACAAGTCAGTCTTTGCTCTGTCTACCATCAAGCTCTGTAACTCAGCTCACACATGAAAAGTCTGTGTTTGTCCCCTACTGCAAGGAGTCCCCACTATCTCTGATCTCTTAGATCTTCTTGCACCTGACTATGATTCATTTTCTTATTTATTTTCTTGTGATTCTGGTTGGCAGGGAGGTTAGTGACTAACACCCATGGAAACATGTCTTTGCAAGGGTCAGAGGTCCCACACAGGGCTATCTCCTCTCTGTTGTCTGCACAGCACTGTTTGACCTAACTACAATCATCAACTCCAGCCCAGTGGAGAGAAAGAACATGGTAGCTTTAACACCTAGATCTGAGATTCAGGATATATCCCACCCTGTGGTAGATAAACCCACAGACAAGTGTTTCTTTCAGCATCCTCCAAGATGCTTCTTTTTGCACTGGTAGAGGCCACCAATGGAACCCAAAACTTGTCCAAATGTGAAGAACAATGAAACACCACAGCGTCCCCAGCCCAAATTGATCTTTGTATATAATGTAATCCTCTTGTTTTAGGCTCAGGGCACATCTCTGAAGAAGAGGTGGTGAAATTTAAGAGTCAGAGAACCATGTCATGTCATGTGAGATTGTGTCTTCTATATATGACAGGGAAGCTGCATCCAAGAAATGTCAACCATGTGTCCATCTAAACAGACCTGAAAATGACAACACCAATTGAAATGGCAGCATGGATGGAGATGGTCCCTCCCCTGAATGAAGAGCTGTAGGCAATTAAGTATTGAGTATTGAGAGAGGGAGATTAAGTATTTCCAGGGATGATCCTCTAGTGTGTCATCCAATCCCAGTTGTTCTGATGTAAACACATATAGAGATGAACAACACTAAATGCCCAGATGATGTTCTTTACATATTTATATAGAGACATATATGTAGTTGCTTTGGGATATATTTCTGTGTGCTGTGAATATGTATTTGTAGTTGATATTAAGCCTCTCAATGATTATTTTAAAAGTGACTGTGGGACTGGGTGGGACAGAATAGCCTATATTTACAAATGGCAACCCACATGGGGCAGGAATTCCCACATAAGACCAAAGAAAGCTTTAAAAATGTTCTAGAACACATAAATGGAGCAACAACAACAACAACAACCCCCCCAAAAAACCCACCTTCCTAGTCTCTTATGCAGGCCACAGTACAGGGATGCTGCAGCATTTTAGCTTCAGCATAACATGACAGATTCCTGCCTAGGTACGCAGAGGTGTCTCCAAACCACGCAGCATGCTGCATGGTGGATTTATCATTTACGCATACAGACAAAAATAAAGGTTTGTGGGCCAGCTTCATGCTACCTGATGGCATCATGGACCTCAGAGTTAGGGGAAATAAGTGCAACTCTCCTGGATACCTCTGCCATGTTAGGAAGCTGAGCAGGGCAGAGCCAATAGCCAAAGCCACCACTTTGGTCCTTGCCTCCTTAGCAGTTTAAAGCAGTGATAAGAAAAAGATTATAGATATACAATAAAACAGATTCAGAAGGAAACATCCTCTAAATGGGTCACCTTATTTTAAAAAATGTGTGCAGACTTGAGAGAAAAAAGAGAAAGTATAGAAAGTCATAAAAAGATATATAGTTTTAAAATAATAAAATAAATTCATTAAAAAGGAAATAAAATAATATAAAAAAGCTAAATAAAGATGGAAAATACATAGACAGTTTAGATTCTGTATATTATTATGATGTCTTGGGATTTTTAACTGCTATGAGGCATTTAGTTGTAGAGGCTGCTGGATTAAACCAACCTGTACATTTTGGAAAAATCTTGTTTGCAATGTTTAAGTCAGAAGATATGTTACTTTGAAAAAAAGAGGTTCTGTTTTTGTTTACACAGGAAATGAGAAACTATAGATTTATTATGGATTAAGAAAAATCAGATTTTATTTGGGAAGACCCCATGAAATCTTAAATACAGACATGAGAAAATAAACCTAAAGTAACTATAAGACATGTAACATATATTTTACCTGCCTCAATATAATACAAAAATTATCTTTGACTGGTTTGTATACAATACAGTTTATATTTATATTGATGCAGATACATATGCTACCTATATTTTCAGAACAAGTGGACCGGACACCAATAAAACACCAATAAAACAGATGTCCCAGATGATCCAACAATTCAATACACCTCACTTACAGTTTCTTCTGAGTTCTGCATCCAAAACAGTTTCAATGCTTCTGACTGAGATCGCCCAGCAGCACAAAATACCCCACTCAGGACTTTACCATAATTGTAAATTTTCTCAGGGTCCCCATAAGATTACCAACACCAGCCGGGCGGTGCTGGTGGCGCACGCCTTTAATTCCAGCACTCGGGAGGCAGAGCCAGGCGGATCTCTGTGAGTTCGAGGCCAGCCTGGGCTACCAAGTGAGTCCCAGGAAAGGTGCAAAGCTACACAGAGAAACCCTGTCTCAAAAAACCAAAAAAAAAAAAAAAAGATTACCAACACCCACAATCAGCAGGAAGGAGTCATGGGAACTACACCCAAATTCCCAAAATATTGTTTATGGATGTTTGTTTTCATTGAAGCGGGGGAGGGGGGGGTTGGTTGGTTATAAATGGTTAATGGTCACAGTCAGTATCTTTCTAAAGAAGAAAAGGGGATATGATATAGAAATGATGGGTAAAAGAGTAGATTATCATGATTTAAGAAAGGGTAGACTATTGAATCTACTTTAATCTTAAAAACAACTGTTAATCTCAAAATATTTTACATTGGTATGGATTTTAGTTTATTGACATAAATTTAAAGTCAATTTTGTTATACTGTCTGTATATTTCTACTTTTTTTTAAGATACTATACCTATGCAGTTTTAAAATATATAATCTAAAGTTCAAATATTTGAAAACTATTATTATACACTATTTAAGATATTCAAGAAATATCAGTAGTTAGTTGTCTATCATCATCAAATTTATAGATAGTTAAGTATGTTTTCACAATCATATAGAGATATATTTTAGATAGATGGTCTTCAAATACTTCAAAGACCTATAGAATATGGCATTTAAAGTGAAAACCAGGCCGGGCGCTGGTGGCACACGCCTTTAATCCCAGCACTTGGGAGGCAGAGGCAGGAGGATCTGTGAGTTCGAGGCCAGACTGGCCTCCAAAGTGAGTTCCAGGAAAGGTGCAAAGCTACACAGAGAAACCCTGCCTTGAAAAACAAAAAAAAAAAAAAAAATGAAAACCAGAGACATAAACCCAACCTGCCCAGATTAGGAACAGGTAAAGCCCCATCTCTGGACTGGGCAGACCAGTTCCCTAGCCCCTAGGCCCTGGGGGCACATCCTGTACCCCTCCCCCAAGCCACTGGAGCCCCAGAGTTGGGCTAGCTGACCCTTCCCCTGCCCCCCTCACCAATAAAACAGCCCCCTGTGACACTAGTGAAAACCAGGCAAAAGACCAATCTGCCTAGATTGGGAATAGGTAAGGCCCCATCTCTGAACTGATAACACCAGGTCTCTAGTCCCAAGCCCTGGGGGCACATCCTGTACCCCTTCCCCCACTTCATTGGAGCCCCAGAGAGTGGCCAGCTGCCCTTTCTGCAGCCCCCTCACCAAGAAAACAGCCCCCAGGAACACAAGTGAAAACTGGAGACATAAGCACACCCTACACCAATTGAGAACATGTAACCAAACGTCATAAACAATGACAATATCCAAAACTTATTAAACACCAAAAACCTCCCATCCAACCTCTTGGGAATGTGGGTGTCATTTTCTTAAAATTACTTCCTGCTTTCTGGGGGTGAAGACATCTTTAAGGGATCCTGAAAAGAAAAGTTTTTGGGTTAATTGTCAAGTCCTGTATCATTTGTCCAGTCACTGCATAATGAGAAAGTGCAGGGCTTGTTTCTAGTCCTTGTTTAAGTAGTCTGTCAGGCTGGATCATCTCAGCTTGCCATCTCAAAATTGTTCTGAGTAGTTTGTAGTCCAAAGTCGATCTTTCCATGGTGTTAATAGATTTATCATAGTCTGTGTGGAATCGTCATTGTGGGATCCCATCAGCTTTTTAAAGATTTCAAAGTTGCTGTTAAGCATGGTCATGATTCCCTGCAGACTTTTCTTTTTGTCTCCTCTGTGGTTTGGAGTAATCACAGTCTGATAAATGTCTGTCTCTCAGAACCATGAACATTCTTCCCTAGAAGAGAAAATCATGACAGCAATTTCTCCCCACCATTTGTCTTGCCAAACATTTCCAAACTGACCTTTGTTGATGCTTTCTTGTAACATGATGGTCCTGGCAATTCTCTGAACAAGCAGAAGTAAACACTTCGTCCCAGGTAGCAGCATCACCGCAGTCACCAACAGGATGAGAAGCAGCCAGCAACTGGGAGCGGCAGTGGCTGCATCCATGACTCCACTGCCACCTTTGTGGTTGATCCTCAGCCAAAGCTTCTCCTTAGCCAGATTCCTAGGCCGGCTTCAAACTCAGGATCCTCATGCCTCTGCCTCCTTCAGTAAATCCAGCCAGTGTGCTTCACCAAACTGGCTCAAAGTAACTCGGGTCTGAGCAGGGGCCCACAAGGCCACAGGCAAGCAGCTTTTTTGTGTATTCATACTATGAACGTTGGGAGTCAGATGTAGCAGAAATCATAGGTCTCATTAATAAAATCAAACCTGAGGCCAGTTATTGGGGTGAACACTGGAAGATCAGAGAGACAGAACAAGCCACAGCTAACATCACCTTGCCTGTTCCTCAGCTGATCTTGCGTCCTCAGACTGGAAACCTCTGAGTCCTCATATCTGAATGGATCTCAGCTGAACTGGTGCTAGAAGCCTAAAAGATTAACCAGCCAAATGTTTGTACTTTCTAGTCTTCACGCCTTATATATCTTTCTGGTTTTGCCATCACTCCCTAAGATTAAAGGCTCACTTCTTGAGATTAAAGGCATGTGTCACCATGCCTGGCTCTTTCCAATGTGGCCTTGAACTCACCACCACGTAGGAAGAACCACTTCTATCTGGATCTTGAGGCAAGAAGACTCACTCCTTTATGCTGGGCGTTGAGGCAGGAAAACACCTTTTTAATTGGGTCATACTTTATGCTGAAAGCTTGTAAAGACACACTAAAGATAAAGTCTTTGTGCTTTGCCTTCTTGCTCTTACCTTCCTAGCATGTTTGCCTGCTTGTTCACCTTCACTGGCATTAGAGCCTACTCCTTTTGGATTCCAGCATCTACTGAGGACCAGCTGAGACATCCAGCCTCATTGACTGAGCATCCTTTGGATGTATGGAATTTCTGTTCATAGCCATCCATTGTTGGATTAGCAAGAATACAGACAGCCTGTACATCATTCTAATAATTACACATACACACACACACACACACACACACACACACACACACACACACACACACACACACACACTGAGAGTCTCATTCCCTTTGTTCTAGTGTGGGAAAGTGTGGTAACCACCTCTGGTTGTCTTTATATTGTCTCCCTCTCTGTGTCTCTGTGTTGCTAAGTATCTGTCTCTTATTCTCATTCTTTCTCAGTCTCACTCTCTCCATCTCTTTCTCTGTCTCTCCCTATGTGTTTGTGTAGAAGAATTTCTAAAATGGTCTTATTATATAAAACCACCCAGCCAATACAGGGGTGAAAGCATTAGATCAGGAAAATAGGGAAAGCCACCAGCCAACCTTACCTCACCAACTCTGCAGATTCCAAATGCAAGTTACTTCCTGTCTGCCCATGCCTTTATAGCCTTGCTTTTCTGCCCTCTCATTGGCCCTCTTAGTCCAGTTCCCTCACTTCCAATTCCTACACAGCTCAGTCACCCTCTGTCTGTCTGTACAGACCTCTAGGTCTCTATGGTTGGTACTGGGAATAAAGGCATGTGTCACCATGCTTGGCTCTGTTCCCTACCTTGAACACACAGAGACCCTGCCTGCTAAGTGATAGGATTAAGGATGTGCATTCTCTGACTTCTATGTTTACTATAGTGGCTGGCTTTCCTCTGATCTCAAGGCAAACTTAATTAAAGCACAAATAAAATATCACCACATTTCCCCTTTTTTGTCTAAAAAAATTATAACTAATATGAGAAAGACTATATACATTAGTACAATAACTATATACAATATATACAAGCAAAATATACATCAACAATGTCTAGTCCATCTGCATTCGACAAATTCATAGAAATGGCTTCTTTATCTATCTTATTTTGTTGAGTCCAAAATGTACCTAATTCACTTTCTATTCTATCTTGTATTACCAATAGAAAAGCATCTTATGGTGTCTTTGAAATCTATAAACTTACACCTCCTTAGTGAAATTCTTTTCTGAAATTTCTTAACAAGGAAAACTGTAACCATAAATATCTCATCTTCAACTCCCTCAGAGACCCGAGAAGGAAATAATATTAACTAGTAAAACAGGAAGTGCAAACAAGTAACTTCTAAAAAATGAGTTACTACAAAAACAGCCAACTGCCTGAACAGTCACCTGAGGTTTCTATGCACCTTGGAGCATCATCTTTGGCCTACAGGTTTAGCATGTCTGACAGACTCATTTGTGAAGTGGGATGTACACAAGGCCTACAGCTCGATCTCACATTGGGTTTGAGTATTCCATGTACCAGATAAACGTGAATTCTGCCAGTGTCTTGTCATGATTCAGGATTTTAAATTCTGGAAATTGCTGGTGTATTTGGAATTCAGCTTCCCTGGCTTGTGGGTGACTTCATCTCCTTTATTAAATGCCAGTCTACCTTTGAGAGGTTAGACTCCATCAGCCTAGTTCCTCTTTCAAGAATAAATATTTCGCCGGGCGGTGGTGGCGCACGCCTTTAATCCCAGCACTCGGGAGGCAGAGCCAGGCGGATCCCTGTGAGTTCGAGGCCAGCCTGGGCTACCAAGTGAGCTCCAGGAAAGGCGCAAAGCTACGCAGAGAAACCCTGTCTCGAAAACCAAAAAAAAAAAAAAAAAAAAAAAAAAAAAAGAATAAATATTTCAGCTACTGTTCCACTAAACACCAGAAGCCATCGGTCCACTGCCTGTTTAGATGTCTTCAAAGAAAGGGACACTGTACCTTTTCCAGATTGCAAAGCCACTTCAGCAATGGTGCCACATTGTCCTGGCCTCAGGGGACACCTGGTGCCAAAGCTGCAACCACTCTTATCTTGGCAAGGATTGGTAATCCTTTGTTTTGTTTACTTTTTGTCCATTTTGGATAGCATACTGTCAGCAGTCAATGCAAGGGCACTTACTTGCACAGGGGCTAACATTTGCAATAATGAAAGTTATCTCTTTATATAGCTTTTTCAATGGCCATATCTTCTTTGAAGTAGACTGTTGCTGCTAGGAGCAGAAATGTCTCATAGTCATTATAAAAGAAATAAAATCTGTGTTACCAAAACATTTTAAATGCCTTATTCTGTAGATCTCCAAAGGTTTTGAAGATGACCTGTCTATCGAAAATTTATCACTGCTTGGCCTTGTAAACATACCTAATATGATTACAAGTTTGATTGTAATGTCTAACTACTATCTTTCCTTTCTTTATATTCTGATATTTGGTAATAATAACATCCAAGGATTAGCAAACTGCATTACATTGTTAAAGAAACTGTATAGCTACAATATCCTGACAAGATTAGAAATATATGTAGAGCATTTTCTTCTAACAATATAAATCTCAATAGATATATATATAATTTGTATACAATATATAAAATCCAATCCAATGTATTTAAAACTAGTAGTTGGCTTTTAAAAGTAGATTCAATAATATAACTTTTTGTCTATATCATATCTATATCCTGTACTTTTTTTCTTTTCGGAGTAGATTCAATAATCTACCCTTTATTCTATCATTTCTATATCTTTTTTTCAGAGTAGATTCAATAATCTACCTCTTATCTATATCCTCTTTTTTCTTTTTTTTCAAATAAGAATCTAAAATATAATCTCCTTTATTTAACCTCTTTCTTGGCCATTAACAATAACAACTTATAACCAACCATCCTAAACAATGACAACTATCCCAAACCCAAAACACATTGAAAAACCAAAAACCACCCATCCCATCTATTGGGTATATGGGCGTTGTGTTCTTGAAATTACATTCTGCTGTCTTTGGTGAAGACGTCTTTAGAGGATGATGAAAAGACAAATTTGGGGTTAATTGTCAAGTTCTGGAGTGGTAGATGTATCATTTGTGGTCCAGTCTCTGCATAATGCAAAAGTGCAGGGCGCCTTATCTCAAATCTTTGTTCAAATAGTCTGTGAGGCTGGATCATCTCAGCTAGCCATCTCGAAATTGTTCTGAGCAGCAGTTTGTAGTCCAAAGCTGATCTTTGGGTGATGATGTCAGCTTAGTGGTATTATTATTGTCCATGTGGACCCTTCATAGTAGGACTCCATCATCTTTTTGGAGACTTCAAATTTGCTGTTAGACCTGGGCATGATTCCATACATAAACCTGATAGAAACATCAACACAAAAAACATGTATAGGCAACTAAATGAAGCCTTTTTAATCACTAGAATTAGTTCATACACTATATGACAATTAATATCATACAAAGGCTTAATATATATATGTATATGTATATATATATAAATCTTATAATTTTTGTTGTAAAATTCATACCTTAATAAAAGTTTAAAGAATCGAAACTGAACCAAAGATTTGAGATTAATGGCAATAAAATAGTTCCTTAATTTTTTGGTTTTCTTCTGTCCCATATCAGATGGCTCTTTTTTCTGACATGATACACAGATTTTGCATTTTCCTTTTACCAACATGCTTGGGTTTAGAGAAGGAGAGAGCCATTCTCCATTCCAAAAACAGCTTTAATTTTTAATTGAACTGGGGCTACATAAAGTGCATTTGTGTTAAATGTATGTAGAGAAAAGCAGAAATAATCATTTAGGAAGATTTATGAAATTTTATATGTGATATACCAATAGGCCAATTTACTCCTTTTCTTGGGACATTTTTTTTCTAGAGGATATGTCTTATTTGTCCAGTGTTCTTCAGATTCCTCAGTCTTCATTCTCCTGAAAGGCAAAAACAAAAACCCTGCTGGACTCATAGGAGAAGCGTGCCATGGCCAGCTGCTTCACTGTCCAAAATATGTGTGAGATATCACCAGATCCCATGGGGAAGTACAGCTCAGACTACAAAATCCATCACCTCCACAGCACCAGCTGCCAAAATTAAAACAACAGCATAATAAATCAATTATGTTCTCCCCCTACTGTTTTGCTTGCTTTATTCTGGTTCTGGCTAACTCTTCTTTTTAACAGAATTGTATGAATTCAGAATATGCAATCTGTGCTTGAGAGCTACCCTAGAAAGGCTCCATGGTACAGTGGGTCCCCAAACACCCAGGGAAATTGAAAGCCTGACAATGCAGACTTTCTATTGGATTACATCCATGTCCTAGCAGTGTTCTCTGGTAATTACCCTACATTTAGGAAGGTTCCACTGAGTTCCCAGAGACCAGAAATAGATACAGTGTGGGACTCAGAGCCCCTTGATGTAGGGATGGGTATGGCGAACAAGGCTGTCTTAGGGTGTGGTCCTCCTGAGTTCCAGGCTCTCAAGACATCCTTTGCTTAATTGCTGCATTACACTTCAGAGGAATCTATCATTTCCACAAATGAAGGAAACAGTTTAGGAGTTGTTTGGCTCTCAAGTCTTGAGGAATGTCTGGTAAAGGCACTTTCTCTGTGGTCAAACAAGAGTTGTGTGCATGGTTCCACTATCCATGGTTAAGAATTTGTGTGAGACTTCACCTGATTCTCCTTGTATGTTCATGTGTATGAACATGTGTTGGGTAATCCTTTGGTCTAGAGTGTGTGTGTGTGTGTGTGTGTGTGTGTGTGTGTGTGTGTGTGTGTGTGTTTCAGTTTGGTTCTGTCAATTTTTTTTCCTTTAATGAACAGTTTCCCTCTCACGTAGTTGAGATTAATCAAAATCAAGGGACCAAAAAAATTGATTGATTTTTTTTCCTGAATTGACAGTTAAGTAATGTTGGAGCCAGACTTACAGGAAAGCCATGAGAATGGCTGAGCTGATTGAATCTGTACTTATTTGTGTCCTCTAGGCTTAGAGAGTCTCAACAAGACAGGACTAACTGGAGCGAGATGAGATATAGGTGTTGTGCCCGAATCTCAAGACCCCAGAGCAAGACCACCACAGAGCTGATATCCAATGTGAAACACACAGGGGTTTAAGAATTACAAGCAAGCTAGGGCTTGGTCTGTGTCCAACTCTCTGACACAGGGGCTGGAAGGAGGACATCCCTGAGCTCTCAGAATGGAGTTTTTTAAAGGGAAAATTTGCAAGCAGGGTGTTAAAAGGCTTTGTGTCATAGGACTAGGTCAGGGTGTGTAACCTTTGAGCTCTCTGGTTGGGGTCCAGAGGAATTTTCCAACAACGTTTATCAGAAGGACATTTGGAGCCTGCAGATGTTTATCAGGATTGCTTTATGCTAGTGTTCTGCCAGGGAGGTTGGCTGGCCTAGAACATAATGGTACCCAACAGGTTGGCAAGAGTTTCCACCTAAAACCTGAGAAAAAAGATTCTAAAATGGAGCTAAAAACAGCTTCCTAGTTGTCTCTCTCAAGTTAGTGGCAGCTTGTGGGTTTGAGGTACTCCATGGGGGTTTCGTGGCATGCAGGCTTGACCTATGCTATGTTACACAGAGGTGCCTCCAAGCTGTGCACTATGCTGTGTATTGGATATAGTTTCTGCTAGTTTAGAAGAATAAGAATAAGAAGAAGAAGAAGAAGAAGAAGAAGAAGAAGAAGAAGAAGAAGAAGAAGAAGAAGAAGAAGAAGAGGTTTCTGGCCTACATGCTGCTTTGATAGAAGCATAGAACCACTGTTTCTAAGAGTTGATGGTGGGTCCCAGAGCTGGTGGTAAATGTACCACAGCCATGTTGGGAAGCTGAGGTGGGCAGAGCCACCAGCCAAAGCTGCCATTTGAGTCCTAGTAATGCTGAAGTTTAAAAACATTAGATTCACAATAAGACATATTCAGATGAAACAAGACTTTAAATGCTTTACGAGGTGTGTAAAAATGTATGTGGCTTGAAAGAGAGATCAAAAGGAACATATACAGTTATATAAAGTAATAGTTCTTAAAAATAAAGTCTTTAAAGAGACAATAAAGGTAGTATTAAAAAAAGCCATGTGAACATGGATATTACACAGAGAATCTGGATTGTGTTGTCTTTAGGACTTTTAAATTCAGAAAAAAACATTTGATAGTAAAAGCTGTTGAGTTAAGCCAATATGTACATTTTAAAGGTACCTTGACTCCAATATTTGAATATAAGAATATGTTGCTTTGGAAAGGAGGCTCTGCTTTTGTTTCCACAGAAAGCAAGAGGCTATGGATTTATTCCAGATTAAGATTCATCAAGTTTGACCAGCCAATACCCCCTGAAACATCCCCAATGACACCATGGCCCAGATGATCTGACATCCAGACCCCCTCAACCTCTAGGTCTGGAATAAAGGAATGTGTCTTCCTTCCTTAAAAGTCCCTATTTTCAAATAGGAGATTTCCCTACTTTCATCTTAATAATTTCTGACAGTTGTGCTCTCCATTTTGTAGTTTTGTAAGTTCCAGATAGAGTCAAGTTGAGAACCAAGTTTAGCCATCACAAGTGTGTTTTATTTCTTATGGTTAGTCTTCCATCAATGAGGGATCATGTCACATTTTCACAGCTACTATTTACTCTTGTATGTTGTTTCAATACTTGCTGCTATAAACACCATCAAGGAAGGGGTGTTTTACTTAACTTGTCAGAGGTCTTAATTTTCACAAGATGGATGGCAGGTAAAGAGCTCATACATGGTGAGTGGGAAGCAGAACCAGGAGCCTCTGAAGGTGGCTCTCTTCTTCCCTGCATTTGAATGCATCCAGACCCACAGTTCCAGGATGACTCCAAGAAACTTTGGTGGTGGTCTTTCCCAACATCTCAGATAATCCTACTTGGAAATACTGTTCCAGATCCTTCTAAATACACTAAGATAAACACATCAGAAAGAATAGGTCCCACTGACCAAAATGAAATCAAGATCACACATGTAATTTAAACAGATCATGAAAAGCTAATAAAAGAGCATAATCACTAAAAGGCTCCCCACAAAAAAAAAACCCAGGACCAGAGAGTTTGAGGGAAGCAGTATCTGAAACTCTGACCCCAAACTCATATAAAGAAGGGTCTCTGCTATTACTAGTTAGCCACCGCCAAAATTTCTTAAGAGGATCCAGAATGAAATCAGAGAAAGAAACAGAGAAAAAAAAACTTCAAAGTAGCCTCAAATAGTATAAAATATCTTATGGAAAACAATAACAAAGCAAGTGAAAGACTTGTATAATCAAAACTTCAAGTCTTTGAGGAAGAAAGTGAAGAAGATATCAGAAAATGAAAAAAATCTCCCGTGCTCATTGGTCAGTAGGATTAATATCTAAAAATAGCAGTCTACAGATTCAAAGCACTCTGCTTCAAAATCTCAACACAATTTTTTAAAGATCATTCTCACCTTCATATGAAAATACAAAAAGCCATTTGAGTCATAACATTGGTTAAGTCCCTTATTTCTCTGTTAAGTTTCGATTTAGCAAATCTGTCCAGTGGTGAGAGTGGGGTGTTGGAGTCTCCCACTATTGATGTGTGGGCTTTATGTGTGATTTAAACTTTACTAGTGTTTTTTAACATATGGGGTGCCCTTGTGTTTGGAACAAAAATGTTCAGAATTGAAACTTCATCTTGGTTCATCTATGCTGTGATGCATATGTAATGTCCTTACATACGCATCTTTTGAATGATTTTAGATTGAAGTCTATTTTGCTGAACATTAGGATAGCTACACCAGCTTGCTTCTTAAGACCATTGAATTGGAAAGACTTCTCCTAGCCATATCTGGTAGGTTTCTACCACATCTTCAAAAAAGAGATAATACCAATACTCTTTAAATTGTTCCACACAATACAAACAGAAGGAATGTTACCAAACTCCTTCTATGAGGCTACAATTACCTGGATTTCCAAGCCAAACAAAGTGCACTACAAACCAAGAGAACTACAGACCAATCTCCCTCATGAACATTGATGCAAAAATATTCAATAAAATATCAACAAACAGACTCCAAGAATACATCAAAACAATTATCCACTATGATCAAGTAAGCTTCATCCCAGAGATGCAAGGGCGGTACAACATACAAAAGTCTGTCAATGTAATACACCATATAAACAAACTGAAAGAAAAAAATCTTCATCATCATCTCAGTAGATGCTGAAAAGGCCTTTGACAAAATCCAACACCCCTTCATGATAAAGGTCTTGGAGAGATCAGGAATACAGGGAACATACCTAAGCATAACAAAGGCAATTTACAGCAAGCCAACAGCCAACATCAAAGAAAATGGAGAGAACCTCAAAGTGATTCCACTAAAATCAGGAACAAGACAAGGCTGTCCGTTCTCCTCATAATTATTCATTATAGAACTTGAAGTTCTAGCCAGAGCAATAAGACAACAAAAGGAGATCAAGGGGATACAAATTGGAAAGGAAGAAGTCAAGCTTTTACTATTTGCAGATGACATGATAGCATACATAAATGACCCCAAAAATTCAACCAAGGAACTCATACAGCTTATAAACAACTTCAGTAATGTAGCAGGATACTAGATTAATTTAAAATAATCAGTAGTCCTCCTATATTCAAATGACAAATGGGCTGAGAAAGGGATCAGAGAAACATCACCCTTTACATGATATTAAATACCTTGGGGTAACACTAACCAAGCAAGTGAAGGAACTATATGACAAGTCCCTGAAAAAAGAAATTGAAGAAGATGTCAAAAAATGGAAAGATCTCCCATGCTCATGGATAGGCAGGATTAACATAGTAAAAATGGCAATCTTACCAAAAGCAATTTACAGATTCCATGCAATCCCCATCAAAATTCCAACACAATTCTTCACTGACCTGGAAGGAACAATACCCAACTTCATATTTAAAAACAAAAAACTCAGGATAGCCAAAAGAATCCTATACAATAAAACTACCTCCTGCATTTTTGGGGGTGTAAAAATCCCACTTCTTCTATATTCCTGGCTATCCTCTCAAACCTGAGATTAGGGAGAAAACCTATTATGACAGAAAATAAAGCATATTTAATTTGACTCAAAATATATTGATTGGTGGTTTACTTTCTTTCAGTGGGAATATCACTACACACCCTGACTGCTTTTATGGATTTATGATATATTTCCTCATTCCTGGTATGTCTGTACTTTTTCTCATCTCTCTGCATTATGTTGTGACAGTCACCCATCATATTTAATCATAGGAAAATGTGGCACCATGAGGACCCCTATAAGTTTTCTTTTCTGAATGCCATAATCTTTCTTACCTCCATTGTGGAGAAGCCATGTAATTTCCTGATGTTTATCTTGGTCATTCATCCCTCCAACACTGTTATTTCCTTCTTGGCTTTGGATTAAGGACATCCGAAGCTCAAAGTGGCTTGGGAGAAGTCTGAGCTTCCAGTTCAATGATCTGTTTGTTGTAGCTCCAGTCAGGAGCACTGCCCCACACCACCAATCACACTGGAATACAAATTTTCAAGCAAAAAACTTAAGGTCATGTAAAAAGAAAGCAAACATTTTTCCCAAGAGGTCACTAGGGGTGATAGTGAGTGGTACTATTCTCTTTTCTAACACCTGGTGCCTGGACCCATGGATCTCGGCTATGGAGAAATCTGCCTCCCGGATAATACTACTCCAGCTCTCAGGGTTGTTGTTACTTCATTGGCTCCATAACTGTGTCTTCTAAACGTCACTAGAGAAGCTTCGGGATGTTGGTGAATCTGCACCAAGCAGTGGATTCCATGATTGTGGGCCACAGGTTCACTTGTCTCTCTGTGAATTTAATCTTGGTCAGAAGCTATACCATGTGGAATAACATGATGGTTAAAAAGAAATTCTGAAGCCGGGCGGTGGTGGTGAAAGCCTTTAATCGCAGCACTTAGGAGGCAGAGGCAGGCGGATCTCTGTGAGTTCGAGGCCAGCCTGGGCTACGAAGTGAGTTCCAGGAAAGGCGCAAAGCTACATAGAGAAACCCTGTCTCGAAAAACAAAAAAAAAAAAAAAAAAAAAAAAAAGAAAGAAAGAAAGAAAGAAAGAAAGAAAGAAAGAAAGAAAGAAAGAAAGAAAGAAAGAAAGAAAGAAAGAAAGAAAGAAAAGAATTCTGTTAGTTCCTGTGTGATAGTTTAGGTAAAATCATTACAGGTGGGAAATGCAAATCTATATCTAGACTAAGAATCTGCTCCAGTAAGGATGAGGTATTGTCCATTCCACAGAGAAAGAGGTCCAATGTAGTCATCCTGTCATGAATTTGTTGGATGGTTAGCCTGGGGAATGTGACATCTCTGGGTCTCTGTGTTGGTCTTTGCTGTTGGCAGATCTGACATTCAGCAGCAGCTGTAAGCAGGTAAGTCTTGATGAGTGGATATCTATGTTGTTGATCTCAAGTATAACCCCCACCTCAGGTAGAACAGCTACTGTGATCATGGGCAATGGGGCAATACCAAAAGTGACTTGGGAAAGAGACTGACAGTCCATGGTATGGGTCATCAGGTCTAATTAATTATTGACCTCCTCCTCTGCCTAAATCACCTTTCATGGCAGTTTACAGAGGACAAAGGATCTTCACATTGTTTGCTCCTTTGCAGATCTGTCCAAATACTTCTCCCCCAAATGTCTTTCTAATTTGTCTTTATTTCCTTATTTGTTTTTATGTTTTCTTTTATCATACAATGCCATCTGTCCATAGTCTCCCCTCCTTCCCTCCACAGAGATGTACTACTACCCTATTTCCCTTCAGAAAAGCACAGGTTTCCTGGGGTTATCAACTGAACACAACACACTAAGATGTAACAATAGTAGTCACAAATCCTCATATCAAGGCTAGAGAAGCCAACCTAGAAGGAAGAAAAGTTGCAAAGATCAGACAAAAAGGTCAGGGACTCCTCATACTCCCCTTCTTAGGTGTCCCACTAACCACTGCGCTAAACCACAGCCTGTATGCAGAGGACTTAATACAGACCCATGCAGGCTGTGTGATTGCCGCTTCGGGCTCTGGGAGACAAAATGAGCTCTATTCAGATGAATCTGTATGCTCTGTTCACCTAGTGTCTTTGAACCCTCCTATAATCCTGCCTTACCTTGTTCCTTGAGATTCCCTGAGCTCTGCCTAATGTTTGGTTGTGGATCTCAGTATCTGCTACCATCAGCTGCTAGAGAAAGCATAACTGATGTCCATTGGACTAGAACCAATCTCTGAGTGAAACAGAATTTCTGTAGTTATTGTCTGATAGTTTTTATATGAGTGTGGCAGTAAGGCCCTGCATAAACTTCCACAGATGAACAGAGCTGGATGGACTAATATGGGATTCTTCAAACAAAAACAACACTGGAATCCACAAACTGATTTTAAAATTTTAATTCATTTGACATTTTATTAAAATAGGTATTGTTTACAATGATGGATGTGACCATGGAGACAAGAGGAGGACTGAACAAGGATCCTCTGCAAGAGCAAAAATTGCTTTTGCAACTGACTCATCTCTTTAGTCCCACACACTGAGTTAGGAGAAAAAATGTCTTCATTCTCTTCCACTTCTCTTATAAGCAAACATTCATGTTTATTTTCTCCTTTCCAGAGTCCTTGACCATAAGTTCTGCTCATCCAATCCAGACAGGTTTCTCCAAAGAAACCCTGTTGTAATATGTTTGGGGCCAGCAACTAAAATGAATTCCAGTTTCCAACTCATTGACAAAAATCAAACCAGGACAGTAACAGCGTAGTATACAACATAGTTCAGCACTTCCCCTCCCTTTACCTGACAATCAACTCATTTACAGCTATATTATACCCTGATCCACCATGCTGTCTTAGCCCAGTTCCACTGGAAATGCACCACAGTCCCATAGTTTACTCAGTTATCATTGGTGACACACTGGCTGCTGCTTCTGGGAGACAAGTGTAGGTCACACCTGACCAGGTCCTAAGATTGCTTCAAGCTTTTGAAAGAGGGCTCCAATAAAGGGAGATGAGCAGAAGCCCAGTAATGATATGCTTCAGCCACTAAATAAGGATATGAGCCCACCATTGTCTTCCAGACTGATGTCTCACACACCTCAGAAGCATGAGCTGTAATGAAATCCAGTGCCTGGGTTTTCAATTGCCCTGAGCTGTGGAGGTCAGCCAGGAAGAGGGATAGACTTCCTGCAAGTTGAGGGCAAGCAGGCAAATAGCAAGGGTTTCCTACTTCCATGTCCTTTTTTAGGCTTCCAGAAGAGGGTGTGGCCCAATTCAGGGTGTGTCTTCCTGACTCAAGAACTGGATTAAACTTGGGTGTCTTCAGGCCCTGAGATCCAGATTAAATGTTTGTTTGTGTCTTTCTACATTCAAAGTATGTACTTGAAGTGGATCTACCCTCTTCAACTGAAGCATAACACTTCTCACTGTTGTGCCCTCCATGTTAGGGTTTTAGTTAATTCTATGTCTCGTTAAATTGGGAACCAAGAATAACCACCACAAGTGTATTCTGCTTATTGTGATTCATCTTAAATAAAATAGGGATGGTGTCTATTCCTACACAGATGTTATTTCCTCTTCTCAGGGTTTTACACTAAATCCTTCCACTAACATGATCCAGGAAGAGGTGTCTTCCTTTCCCAGTCAGGGGTCTCAGTGTTCACAACTTGGAGATGAGGATGGAACAATTCATACATGGTGGTCACGAAGCAGAGACAGGAAGGAACCTGTGAAAGTGGCAGTCTTCTTTCCATCCAGACTCACAGTCTCTGGTATATCTCCACCAACTTTCAGTGGTTGTCTTGCCCCTCCCCATGCCCCGCCCAGATAATTCTCCTTAGAAACACTCTTCCAGGGTGTGCTATGAAAAGATCCTAAGTGCTTCTCAATTTCATCATGCTGACTGCCAAGATTCAGCTTCTCAATACCTCATAATGTTCATGCTTCCCTGGTGAGTTCTGTCCTCTTTAAGCTTTGAACTTCCATGCTTACTCTGCTGGGCTTTCAAAGTGAGACAGTATTCTGGTTTTTAAAAGGTGCAGAATATATTCAACAGTTAACCAGCGATGGGCTTTTGAGACCGTTCCCTTTTTCATGTAATCAGTAAAATGCTACCCACGTCTTTCTCTGTCCAGTTCATCATGTCTGTAGGGACTCACTAAGCTTATAGTACTCGACAATACCTTCAGTGTTTCAATCCACTCAGCAATTCCCAGCCTGTGGCTTTGATGCTGCTCTTCCTTAAATCCAGGATAAATCAATCAACTGGTTTTGACCTCTGAAAGTTTGGTTCCTCAGTGAAGAATGTTTGTCAGGTGCCTAACAAGTAGCCTCAGTGACTCTTCTTTATGTGTTTAGGATCAGGGGAGCAGGTGGAGCTTTTATTTCAGGGAGGTGGTTCTCTGGGGGACATGGCACAGACAAAAGTATTCAGGTCCCCAAGAGGAGAAGGCATAAGTCTTATGCAGCAGGGGTGTCCATACAACAGAGAAAGCCAATGGTCAATACAGCACAACAAGACTGACAATAACACTTAGAAAGCTTTGGAGACACACACACACACACACACACACACACACACACACGAGAGAGAGAGAGAGAGAGAGAGAGAGAGAGAGAGAGAGAGAGAGAGAGAGAGAGAGAGAGAGAGAGACTGCTTGAACATGGACTTAAGACAATAGAAAGTCTTTTTTTAGCCAGCTGGCAACCATATGAGGCTTTCTGGATTCTGATGCAGCAACCAGCCTTTCTCAGGGTGGGCTTTTAAGCACAAAACCATATTCTGGGTTGAGAATCTTCAGTTAACAAGAACATTTAGCCAGAAGTCACACTACAGAAGCCATAATGTTACTGTATTTCAAGCAAGATTTAAACATTTAGAGATATTCCCAGACTATGGACTTAGGTGGATTAAGCCTTCGTTTTAGTTGTGGCCGGGTTTTGCTGTGTTTTACAGAAATGCTGACTTTTTCACCTTGAATACTACTTCTGTCATGGAGACGGTTGTACTTAGGTGTGGGGGCCTGCTAGTGCCTGGGCCCTGTTAACAGGAGGGTCTGTGCACCATGGGCATATATGGTGGCCTCAGAGGTCAGAAGAGGCTGTCGGATCCCCTGGTAACTAGATAACTGGAGTTACCAACTGTTGTCAGGTACCCTTGAATGCAGTAAATTGGATGGCAGTCTTCTGGAAAGGTATCCAGCAACGTTTACTGCTGAACCATTTCTCCATCCCATATCAGTTACTTTCTTAAAGAGGATGGAACTGATCTGAAATACTAGGTCATAACCTCATACTTTGGCATCTGAAATGTTTTAGCAGGAATTCAAGAGGTAATCATAATTTCATTTCTACATCTTTCTTCCGTTTTTGATGTCTTCCCACTCTGCATGTCTGGCTCTTTTTGAATTTATTCCATGGACCAAGTGAGCTTTAGACTGACATCAGACTACTCTGATCAGTGCCATAGACTATCACATCATGCCTGGTTCATGAATTTCTATTTAATCACCAGTAACCACACTGGTAGTCTTAGACAAACAATATTGAATGGTTGCCTTTAACATAAATATAATGACTAGCAAGACCTTTTACTTGTCTCAATATTAACTAATTTGACTCAAATGTTTTGAGTTGAATTAAATAAGCATTATTTCCTGCCATAATAGGTTTTCTACTTAATCCTTGGACTGAGAGAATAGCTAGGACAATGGAGAAATGGGGTTTTTATAACTCCAAAAATGCAAGGGTAAGGGTTTTCTGGGGGATGGGGAGAGTGTTTTAGTGTAAAACCCTGAGAAGTGGAAATAACAGCTGTGTAGGAATGGACACCATCCCTATTTTATTTAAGATGAATCACAATAAAATATACACTTGTGGTGGTTATTCTTGGTTCCCAATTTAAGAAGACATAGAATTAACTAAAACCCTAACATGGAGGGCACAACAGTGAGAAGTGTTATGCTTCAGTTGAAGTGGGTAGATGTAGCTAGAGTTTTCCAGCCTTGCCCACAGTCAGGACAAATCTTTGTCAACCACCAGTCCCAAAGCCGCTCAGACCCAACCAAGTAAACACAGAGACTTATATTGCATACAAACTGTATGGCAGTGGCAGGCTTCTTGCTAACTGTTCTTATAGCTTAAATTAATCCATTTCCATAAATCCATACCTTGCCACATGGCTGGTGGCTTACTGGCATCTTCACATGCTGCTGGTCATGGCGGCGGATGTAGTGTCTCTCTGCCTCAGCCTTCTGCTTCCCAGAATTCTCCTCTCTCCTTGTCCCACCTACTTCCTGCCTTGCCACTGGCCAACCAGTGTTTTATTTATTGACCAATCAGAGCAATTTGACATATAGACCGTCCCACAGCACTTCCCCTTTCTTTTTTTTTAAAAGGAAGGTTTTAACTTTTACACATCTCCAAAGTCAGCTTGGTATATTTGGGAATTTGGGCGTAACTTCTCTTACTACTTCCTGCTGGAGGGGGGCGCTGTATCTTATAGGGACACAAAGAAAATTTCAGGATCATGGAGTAGTCCGTGACTTGAAACGATTCTGGATGTTGGATCATCTGGGCCATGGTGTCATCGGAGACCTTTCAGGTGGTCTTGGCTGGTCAAACCTGATGTATCTTAATCTGGAACAAATCCATAGCCTCTGGCTTTCTGTAGAAACAAAAGCAGAGCCTCCTTTCCAAAGCAACATATCCTTACATCCAAATTTTGAAGTTAATGTACCTTTAAAATACACATTTTGGCATAACTCAACAGCTTTCGCAATCAAATGTTTCTCTTCAGTTACGAATATCAAAGAGAACATAATCCAGATTCTCTCTGTGGTAGCCATCTTTATGTGGCTTATGTTTTATATTACCTTGAGCCTATTGCTTTAAACTGCAGCCTTCTAAGCCTGAAACGGCGCTGTGGCTGCTGGCTCCTCCCATTTCAGCTTCCCAACATGGCGGTGGTACGTTTTCCGCCAGCTCTGGGAGCCATCGTGGGTCTGTGCTTTTATCCAAGCAGCGTGTAGCCCAGAAACCTCTTTTTGTTTTGTACTAGTAAAGGCTAAATCCACCACGCAGCTTAATGTGCCACTTGCAGAGGCCTCATTCCCGCCATACTGCAGATCGAGCTCGCACGCTAGGAAACCGCCAGTAGCTCAAACCGGCAGGCTGCCGCTCATTTGAGAGAGACAATTAGGAAGCTGTTTTTTGCTCCGTTTTAGAATCTTTTCTCAGGTTTTAGGTAGAAACTTTTGCCCACATTGGGTGCCAGATGTTGATGTAACCAACTGTCTTATTAAATAAGAAACACAGAAACAATGTAAAAGAGAAAGCCAAGAGGTCAGAGCTCAGAGCTAAAATCTCACCCTTCCTCCTCTGTGTCCCAGTTTCTGGAAGAGAGAGCTATTTCCTGTGTGTAACTCGATTTTCCAGTCATTCTGCCTTCTCATTGGTTGTAAACCCAAACACGTGACTGCCTCGTCACTGTCTGAATGTACAGCCCCGTAGGTCTTAAAGGCATATGTCTCCAATGCTGGCTGTATCCCTGAACACACAGAGATCTATGGGATTAAAGGCGTGTGCCACCACTGCCACACTCTGTCTATGGCTCTAATAGCTCTGACCCCCGGGTAACTTTATTTATTAACATACAATCAAAATCACATTTCAGTACAATTAGAATACCACCACATTTCCCCTTTTCTATTTTAATAAAAAAAAAGTGCTGTGGGACAGTCTATATGTCAAATTGCTCTGATTGGTCAATAAATAAAACACTGGCTGGCCAGTGGCCAGGCAGGAAGTAGGTGGGACAAGGAGAGAGGAGAATTCTGGGATTAAAGGCTTGAGTCACCATGCTTGGCTGTTTCCAATGTGGCCTTGAACTCACAGAGATCCAGAGGGATTAATATGGATATGATAAGATAAAAAGGGAGATTATGGAATCTACTTTTAAAAAGGAACTACTTGTTTTAAATAAGATAAGTAATGAAAATTTTTTGGTCTGAGTTTATCAGATGTTACTGGACTGGACATTGTTAATATATATAATGGAGTTTTTATCTGAATCTGTCAAATGTTAATGGACTAGACATCATTAATGTAATTTTTGGCTGTATATATTGTATATACTTATTGGATAGTTTTTCTTGTATTAGCTATAAGCTTTCTTTAATTTTAGACAAAAAGAGAGGAAATGTGGTGGTATTGTGTTCCCCAAAATATTGTTTACCTTAATAAACTTATCTGGGGTCAGAGAACAGAAAAACCACTAGTTAGGCAGTGATAGCACACGCCTTTAATCCTAGCATTCCGGAGACAGAAATCCCTCTGGATCTCTGTGAGTTCAAGGCCACATTGGAAACAGCCAAGCATGGTGACTCAGGCCTTTAATCCCAGAAAGCCAGCCTTTAATCCCAGAGAGTGGTGGTAGAAAGAAGAAAGATATATAAGGCGTGAGGACCAGAAACTAGCAGCATTTGGCTGGTTCAGCATTTGGCTGGTTAAGTATTCAGGCTTTTAAGCAGCAGTTCAGCTGACAGTTCAGCTGAGAGCCATTGGGGTGAGGACACAGAAGCATTCAGTCTGAGGAAACAGGACCAGCGGAGGAATTGGCAAGGTGAGATAGCTGTGGCTTGTTCTGTCTCTCTGATCTACCAGCATTGACCCCAATAACTGGCCTCAGGTTTGATTTTATTAATAAGAACTTTTAAGATTCATGCTACAGGTAGATCCACTTCAAGTACATACTTTGAATGTAGAAAGACTCAAACATTTAATCTGGATCTCAGGGCCTGAAGACACCCACCTTTAATCCAGATCTTGAGGATAGAAGACACACCCTAAATTGGGCCACACCCTCTGCTGGAAGCCTATAAAAGGACATGGAAGCAGGAAACCCTTGCTATTTGATTGCTTGCCCTCAACTTGCAGCAAGTCCATCCCTCCCCTGGTGTTAGATACTATTTGGAACACCAGCACATACTGAAGACCAGTGGACACATCCAACCTCCTGGACTGAGTAAGTACTGGAATTTTGGACTTTCCCTTCACAGCTAGCCAATGTGAGATTAGCAGGACTGCAGCCCTAAGTCATTCTAATAAATCCCCTTCCTTTATACACAGAGAGATTGCTTGTATATGTTCTGTTACTCTAGAGACCATAGTACAACATTTTTTGATATGAGTGATAGAATTTTCCAGATTTTTAAACAGCTGTGTATAATTGTCAAAATCAGTTACCTATCGACCTAAGATTCAATCTAGACCAAAAATGGACTGATGTAAGAGCCCCAAGAAAGCCTAGACTGTCTTCTCTGAAACTAGTATTAAAATCTGTATAGAAAATTTCAGAGATCCAAGTTTCTAGCCCCATCAAAAAGGGAATAGACGAAAAACAAAAACTTAACATGTAATTCATGTCTATTATTGCGTCTCACAAGGTGAAGAGAAAACAATTGCTAGTTCTTCATTTTGGATCTAGTTGAACCTTCAAACTACCTGGAGGAGAAATGGCAGGAGACGGGACAGCCCAGAGATGGGACCACACACATATCAGCCTTCAGAATTTCTCCTACTTGTGGACCATCAACAACTTGCGTTTTCTTGTGGAGGAAAGGACAGAAGTCATTAGAAGCCCAGCTTTCTCAAGAGAAGCCAATGGCAAATGGCGTTTGACAGTAAACCCGAATGGAGTTGATGAAGTAAGTGCTGATTACCTGTCAGTTAACCTAGTTTTGCTCAGCTGTCTAAAGAGTCATGTTTGGGCAAAGTTCCAGTTCTGGATCATAACTGCCGAAGGAGAGAAAACACAAACTATGAGGAGCCCAAGAGCCATTAGGTTCGTGCCAGGCCGTGCCTGTGGATTCAAAAAGTACATCCTTCGAGATTTCCTCTTTTCAAATGCTCCTCGTCTTCTCCCAGATGACAAGCTCAGGCTGCTCTGCACTGTGAGTGTGGTCCAGGACTCCTTCAGAATCTCTGACCAGAACAGGAATCCAGGGATTCAAGTTCCCCCATGCACATTGGCAGATGAGCTAGGAGAGCTGTGGGAGAATTCCCAATTCACAGACTGCTGCCTGGTGGTATCTGGCCAGGAATTCCGGGCTCACAAGGCCATCTTAGCAGCTCGCTCTCCAGTTTTCAGAGCCATGTTTCAACATGACATGGAAGAGAGCAGAAAGAAGCGTGTTGAGATCCCTGACCTGGAGCCACAAGTCTTCAAGGCAATGATGGGCTTCATTTACACTGGGAAGGTACCAGACCTGGACAGCATGGCAGATGCATTGCTGGCAGCTGCAGACAAGTATGGCCTGGAGCGTTTGAAGGTGATGTGTGAGGATGCCCTCTGCAGGGACCTCTCTGTGGAGAATGCTGCCCACACTCTCTTCCTGGCTGACCTCCACAGCTCAGGGCAGCTGAAAACCCAGGCACTGGATTTCATTACAGCTCATGCTTCTGAGGTCTCTGAGACCTCAGGCTGGAAGGCAATGGTGGGCTCATATCCCCATTTAGTGGCTGAAGCATACCGTTCCTTGGCTTCTGCTCATCTCCCTTTCTTGGAGCCCCCTTTCAAACGCTTGAAGCAATCCTAGGACCTGGTCAGCCTTGTCCTACACTTGTCTCCCAGAAGCAGCAGCTAAATGTTGTTACCAATGACATCTGTCTAGGCTATGGTATGTGTGGAACATTTCCAGTGGAACTGGGGAAAGACAGCATGGTGGCTCAGGGAAACTAGAATGAGTTGTCAGGTTAATGGAGGGGAAGTGCTGAACTATGTGGTATACTACGCCGTTACTGTCTTGGTTTGATTTTTGTCAATGAGTTGGAAACTGGAATTCATTTTAGTTGCTGGCCCCAAACATATTACAACAGGGTTTCTTTGGAGAAACCTGTTTGGATTGGACTGAGCAGAACTTATGGTCAAGGACTCTGGAAAGGAGAAAATAAACATGAATGTTTGCTTACAAGGGAAGTGGAAGAGAATGAAGACATTTTTTCTCCTAACTCAGTGTATGGGACTAAAGAGATGAGTCAGTTGCAAAAGCAATTTTTGCTCTTGCAGAGGACCCTTGTTCAGTCCTCCTCTTGTCTCCATCGTCACATCCATCTCTGTAAACAATATATACCCAAATAAAAAAGCAAATGAATAAAAATGTTAAAATCAGTTTGTGGATTCCAGTGGTGTTTCTTGTTAGAAGATGACCATTTTAGTCCAACCACCTGTGCTCAGCTGTGGAAGTTTATACAGTGTCTTCAATGCCACACACACACACACACACACACACACACACACACACACACACACAAATCAATGAGACAATACCTAATGAAATCCTGATACACTCAGAGATTGTTGTCTAGTTCAGTGGATATCACTTGGGATTTCTCCAACAGCTGTTGGGAGCAGATACTGAGATCCACAGCCAAACATTAAGCAGAACTCAGTGAACCTCAAGGAAGAGGGGAAGACAGGATTGTAGGAGACATCAAAGACACAAGGGGAACAGAACTCACAGTGTCAACTAAATAGGGTTCATAGGGGCTCAGATCCTGAAGAGGCCATCACAGAGCATGCATGCATCTGTACGTAGTCCTTTGTGTACACACTGTGGTTGTTGATCTCAGGGGTTTTGTGGGAGTCCTAACAGGGTGAGTGTAGGGAAGTCTCTGACCTGTTTGTCTGAACCTGAAAACCTTTTCTTCCTTCTGGGTTGGCTTCTCTAGCCTTGATATGAGGGGTTTTGTGGTGGTATTGTGTTCCCCAAAATATTGTGCACCCTAAAAATATTATTTGGGGTCAGAAACAGAAGAGCCACAATATTGAACATAGAGAATAGGCAGTGGTAGCACACGCCTTTAATCCTAGCATTGCAGAGGCAGAAATTCATGTGTTCAAGGATACAGCCAAGCATGGTGACTCACACCTTTAATCCCAGAAATCGAGACTTTAATCACAGGGAGTGATGGTAGAAAGCAGAAAGGTATATAAGGAGTAAAGACCAGAAACTAGAAGGTTTTGGCTGGTTAAGCTTTTAGGCTTTTGAGCAACAGTTCAGCTGAGATTCATTCTGGATGAGGACTCAGAGGCTTCCAGTTTGAGGAAACAGGATCAGCTGAGGAACTGGCGAGGTGAGGAAGCTGTGGCTTGTTCTGTCTCTCTGATCTTCCAGCATTCACCCCAATAACTAGCCTCAGGCTTGATTTTATTAATAAGATCTCTAAGAATCATGCTATAGGTTTTTGCCCACTATTATTACTTTTTGTTTTGTTGTATTCAGTTGATATCCCCAAAAGACCTGTGCTTTTCTGTAGGAAAATACAGGAGTAGTACATCTCTGTGAAGTGGAGGGAGGGAAGACTGTGGTCATTTGGGACTGTATGAGACAAGAAAAAATACAAACAAAGAAGGAAATAAAGAAAAATTGGAAAGACATTTGGGGAAGAAGTATTTGGACAGATCTTCAAATCAGCAAAGAATGTGAAAATCCCTGTCCCTTGTTTGTGCTGATAAAAGATACCTTTTTTTTTTTTTTTTTTGGTTTTTTTGAGACAGGGTTTCTTTGTGTAGCTTTGCGCCTTTCCTGGAACTCACTTGGTAGACCAGGCTGGCCTCGAACTCACAGAGATCCGCCTGCCTCTGCCTCCCGAGTGCTGGGATTAAAGGCGTGCGCCACCACCGCCCGGCTTTTTTTTTTTTTTTAAATAATTTATTTTTATTTTATGTGAATTGGTGTTTTGCCTGCCTGTATGTCTATGTGAGCGTGTTAGAAAATCTGCAACTGGAGTTACAGACAGTTGAGAGCTGTCATGTGGGTGCTGGGAATTGAACCTGGGTCCTCCTGAAGAGCAGTCAGTGCTCTTAACCACTGAACCATCTCTCCAGCCCGATAAAAGATACCTTTATCAGAGGAGGATGAAGTCAATAATCAAGTAGATAAGATGACCCACTATGCAGACAGTCAGACTCTTTAACTAGCCATCCTCATTATTGCCCAATGGGCCCAAGTTCAAAGTAGCTATTGCATCAGAGATGGGGTTTATGAATGGAATTAACAACCTGGATATCCACTCATCAAGAGTGACCTGGTTACAGCTGCTGCTGAATGCCAGCCAGGTCTTCCAACAACAGAGACCAACACAGAGCACCAGATATGTCACCATGTCCTGGTCTGACCAGCCAACAAGGCCGTGAAAAGAATGAATACATTGGACTACTTTCTCTGTGGAATGGACAACACTATGTCCATCCTGGAGTAGATACTTATTCTAGTTATATATTTGCATTTCCCGCCTGTAATGATTTTACCAAAACTACCACTCAAGGTCTAACTGCCTTCTCAACTATCATGGTGTTCCACACAGTATAGCTTCTGACCAAGATACTAAATTCTCAGACAGGGAGGTGCAACTCTGGCCCACAATCATGCATTCCATTGGTTGTACCAGGTTCACAGACTTCCTGGAGCAGCTGTTATGAACTTTGGAAGAGAAAGTTACAGAGCCAATGAAGTGGCCACAACCTGGAGGTTTGGTGTAGGATTAGTCAGGAGGCAGGTTTCTCCATAGTCCAGATCCAGGGGTCCAGGCACCAGGTGGTAGAAAAGGAAATAGTTCCAATCATTATCACTCCTATTGACCCTTTGGGAAAAATTTTCTTCCTGTTCCCATGACCTTAAGTTCTTCTGGCCTGGAAGTTTTGATTCTTGTGTGATTGGTGATGTGGGTCAATGCTCCTGTTTTTAATAACCCCCTCTATTTTACCAAGACCACCATGGCTTAAAGATAGATTTCAACAACATCAAAATTTACAGAAAGCCTACAATTTCATGGAAACTGAATAATGCTCAAATGAATCACCAATGGATCAAGGAAGAAATAAAGAAATTAAGGACTTTCCAGAATTAAATGAAAATGTGCCGTTAATTAGCAGGAAGTAGTATAGAACACTATGACCAAACTACCAAAGTATTCTTTATAAATATTTGTTTTCATTTAAGGGGTTACAAATTGTTATTGGTCATAGTTTTAAAAAAAGGCTAAATAAAGGAGTTAAATTCAGAGATCTCTTTCTAAAAGAAGAAAGGAGGATATGATATAGAAATCATAGGATGAAAGGGTAGATTATTGAATCTACTTTAATTCAAAAAACCAACAATTAATCTTAGATATTTTACATTAGTATGAATTTTTGTTTATTTATGCAAATTTGATGTTAATTTTGTTATACTGTGTGTATATTTCTACTCTCATTTAAGGTATTATGTTTTCTGCAGTTCATTTAAAAATATAATGTACAGTTAAGAAATACAAATTAATAGTCATGTGTAATAATCAAACTTTTAGTCATGTTAGGTTTTCTAGATATACAAACATATATTTCAATTACATAGGTAATCTTCAAACACTTCAAAATCTACAGAATATGGCATTTGAAATGTTTTAAGAATTTAGACTTTTCTGGACAGTGAGACACTTCTGCTCTTGGCAGTACCAATTACTTCAAAGAGGTTGCTGGGCATCATTAAGAAACTCATTATGAAGTTCATTTACAATGTGGAAAAGACTACCCATTGGGGCAAGAAACTGCTCTTGCCTGGACAGCTTGACAGTATGTTGTATGAACTGCAGAACACAGAGAAAAGTGACTGATGAACTTTGCCATTAGGCAGAACAGTCCTTGAAATTTCCTGCTTCACTGAAAAGTATGCCAGAGACTCTAGGCCTGTGAGCTGAAGATAGATTACCCAACATTGCATAAGAACTTTGGGTGACCTTCTAGGCAGTCAGATGTCTCTGTTATTTCTAGAATTTTGAAAGTTGCATACAATGTGCTTCCTATTTATTCAGATAATATTATATCCTTCTGAGGTCTTTGATTGAGTTGAAGACTAGATAGTTATAATTATAGTTTTTCTTGGTTAGGATAAAAGGTAAATTAGATATGAAACTTGAGACTCACAAATATAGGATAAATGATAGAATATTTTCTTTAATTTTGTCAAATACAAATAGACTAGATATTGTAAGAGTAATTCTTGTTGGATAACTGTTTTGTTATATGTAATTTTACTATGATACAATGAAAAAGTTTCCTTTTGATTAGACAGAAAAGGGGAAGAGCTGTGGGATGGTCTTTCTGTATGCTGTGAATATGTGTTGCTACCATTGGTTAAGTAAGAAGCTGCTATGCCCAATGACAAGACAAAATAGAGCCAGGTATGGAATCCAAGCATAGAGACAAGGAGAAAAATGGTGGAGTCAAAGGGATGCTGACCACGGCCATGGAAGCAAGATGTAATGGAACACAGGTAATACCACAAAGACACATGGCAAAACAGCTTAATTTGAATGGGTTGAGTTAAGTTGTAAGAGGTAGCTAGCAAGAAGCTGAGCCATAGGCCATTTGGTTTGTAATTAATATAAGTCTTTGTGTGTTTACTTGGGACCTAGTGGCTGAAAGAATGGGCAGGATACAGGAAAACTTCTGGTTACATTCCTATTTTCTGTAAAACTTGAAATTGACCAGGTTTTGACACACTTTTTGGAATTTGCCATTTTCCACACTCTCTCCTCTGTTCCAGCCAATCATGGTATACTCTACCTACTGCCTCTCAGACGTTCTGAGTCACTCCTGTCTCTTCCTCCTTGGGCAATCACAAGTTCAAGTCTTTTACCTACTGTTTCTAGAAAAACCCCAAATTACCTTGACCTTCATCCTTGCCCTAAAACCTGCAATCCCCCTTCTGTCACTTCTTCCTCTGGTACTCCCTCTCACTCTTGCCCAGAGGCTGTGGAGGTCTTATGCTTGCCCCAGTCTAGTCTCTTACATTAACCCCTCACAAATTCCCAACTCTCCATCTTTGTTGATGGAAGCTCTCTTATAGACAGATAGGAAACTGCCAGGCAGGACATGCAGTGGTCACTTCTATTAAAACAGTTGAATCGACCCACCCGCCAATGGGCACCTCTTCACAAAAGGCCAAATTAATGACCTTCAATAGAGCACTCCAAGAAGCCAAGGGTCAATGGGCTAACATATATACCAGTTCTAAATATGCCTTTTTAAAAGACCATATCCATCTGCTCTTTGGAGAGAAAGGGACTTTCTCACTACCAAGGGTACTCCCATAGTTAATAGTCCCCTTATAACCAAGCTTTTGGAGGCCCTCTACCACTGCAGAAATAGAATCCACTGCTGAGGACATCAGTCCTCCAAGGAACCAGTAGCCTTAGACAATGCCAATGCAAACTAAGTAGCCCAGAGCCTGGCCTGTAGCATCTCTGAATCAACAGAGCATATTTTGTTTTTGGTAACCTCCTATCAGACCTGTTGTCAACCAGAAGAGACTGACGAACTCCTGAAAAAATGGGGCCATGCAGAAAAGAATGGATGGCTTTACTTAAATAACTGTCTCATCCTTCCCCAGGACCAGGCACTGGTCATCATTTATTTTTTTCATTTTTCTTTATTAAGAAATTTTCACAAATGGTTGAAAGACATTTAAAGAAATGCTCAACATCCTTAATCATCAGAGAAATGCACATCAAAACGACTCTGAGATACCACCTTACACCTGTTAGAATGGCTACAATCAAAAAAACCAATGACAACCAATGTTGGAGAGGATGTGGAGCAAAGGGAACACTCCTCCACTGTTGGTGGGAATGTAAACTTGTACAACCACTGTGGAAATCAGTATGGCGGTTTCTCAGAAAATTAGGAATCAAACTACTTCAAGACCCAGTCATCCCACTCTTGGGCATATACCCAAGGAATGCTGATTCATACCATAAAGATACATGCTCAGCTATGTTCATAGCAGCACTATTTGTAATAGCCAGAACCTGGAAACAACCTAGATGTCCATAAACGGAAGAATGGATGAAAAAAAATGTGGTACATATACACAATGGAGTACTACTCAGCAGAGAAAAACAATGAAAGCATGAAATTTGCAGGCAAATGGATGGAACTAGAAAAAAATCATCCTGAGTGAGGTAACCCAAATCCAGAAAGACAGTTATGGTATGTACTCACTCATAGGTGGATTCTAGATATAAAATAAAGAACAATCAGACCACAACCCATAGAACCATAGAGGCTATATATATAGCATGGAGGTCCCTAGGACGACTGTGGCTTATAATAAATTTCAGTTTTACTCAATTATTGAAAAAAATAGCCAAATGAATGGAAACACATGAACTATGAACCAAAGGCTGAGGGGGCCCCAGCTGGATCAGGCCCTCTGAATAGGTGAGACATTTGATTGGCTGGATCAGTTTGGGTGGCAACTAGGCAGTGGGACCAAGTCCTGTGC
The DNA here is from genome assembly GCF_049852395.1 of Peromyscus maniculatus bairdii. NCBI lineage: Eukaryota > Metazoa > Chordata > Mammalia > Rodentia > Cricetidae > Peromyscus > Peromyscus maniculatus. The sequence continues at coordinate 26,007,601 of NC_134852.1, read as the reverse complement.
TCATTGCATGAGTTGGCTGTTTGAAACCTGGAACTTATGCAGGGACACTTGGCTCAGTCTGGGAGGAAGGGACTGGACCTCCCTGGACTGAGTCTACCAGGTTGATTGCAGTCCTCGGGGGAGGACTTGTCCTGGAGGAGGTGTGAATGGAGGGTGGGCTGGGGGTAAGGGGAGGAGGTGGGAGGGGGGAGAATAGGGGAACCCATGGCTGATATGTAGAACTGAATGGTATTGTAAAATTATATATATATATTTAAAAAAGAAAGAAAAAAAAGAAATTTTCTACTCACTCTACATACCACCCACAGACCCCACTTCCTCCCTCCTCCTAATCCCCAGACCTCCCTCCCAAGTGACCCCATATCCCCATATCCCCCAAACCAAGGTCTCCCATGGGGAGTCAGCAGAGTTGGCCATCATTTCAAACATCCACCAGACCTCACATGTAGGCCCATTTTGTTCCATTGTTTAGAGGCCCTCTTTTACCTCACCCATATTTAAGCTTGTATTTCACAGGTTTACTCTCCTGCCAGACTTGTGGTGAGGCCAACCCACAGGCGCCCCTCCAGATATGTCATCATCTGCACCAGCTTCGAGGACACCAATGGAGTGACAATTGGTAGATTGATTTCAGCCCCATGCCCTCTCATAAAAAACTCCATTATTTCCTAACTCTTGTTGACATCTTCACAGGATAGATAGAAGTCTTCTCTACATCCAGGGAAACAGCAGATGTAGTGCCTCAAATACTCCTGGACCACATCATCCCTTGATTTGGCCTGCCAAGACCATACATATGGACAATGGGTCAGCCTTCCCTTCAAGGGTCATGGAGCTCATGTTGAAGCTCTCAACATTTCCTGGAAGCTCCACATCCCCTATCATCCACAATCTTCAGGAAAGATTAAGAGGGCCAATGGACTCATCAAACAACCCTTCACCAAAGCTCTCCATTGAACTCAGGTTATCTTGGCCCTCCCATCTCCTCATTGCCCTTACCTGCCTCTGGGCCATCCCATGCTCTCTTACAGGCCTAAGCCCTTTGAGATCCTTTTATGGAAGGTCCTTCTTCCTCAGTCACCTACCTTCCAGCCCAAACTCCTTCACTGGCAGGGTGCCTCCCCTACCTCTCCCTTCTGAGGTCCCTTCTCCATTCACATGCTGATAGCTATCTCCCTGCCCCCACACCAATAGAATTAACTGCCCCCTGAACCTGCCCCACTCTCCCTGGGGGACCAAGTACTCCTCAAACACCTAGCACTTAAGTTTCTGGAGCCCAGATGGACAGAACCCTACACTGTGATCCTCAGCACCCCTTTGACTGCCAAGCTCCTCGGCACTAAAGCTGGTATATCTCTCCAGGCTCAAGCGGACACCTATTCAGCATACATGAACTGTGCAGAAGCTGGGACCCCCTACCATCCAGTTTCCCAAGAAGTCCCAATAAAGGGCCTATCTGCTCTTCTGCCTTGTGCATTTGACTTTGTCAGAACAACCAGGATTCTTTCTGGCAGGCATAAGGCAGGTTTTAATAATCTATTCTTTCCCTAGCAACTTGACTTCTCTGCTCCTTCAAGAAACAGATGCCTGAGGGCTCCAGGATGGCAGTTAACCAGATGCTTCTTCACCCACACCTTCCACTGACTGTGAGCCCTACTGTGTACTCAAACTGACTGTTAAACCCACATTTTATAGAACAATGTATCAATCACCATTACTGTCCTTGAACTTCCCACATAATCAACTTTTACAACCTAAACTAATACATAACTGTAATCTTGTTATGTTCTCTTCTATGCCCCCATCCAGAACAATGCATGTGTATCATTTGCAGAAAATAGCAAACATAGAAGTTGAAAACACTCTTCTTCAATGAATATCCACCAAAACTGTTGAACACAGTAGCATTGCTGGGTAAACAATAGAGTTTATAATACTGTTTGTTGTCTGGGTGAGTTGGGGTCAGTTGAAGTTATTGGCTTAATTTCTTGTAAGACTCCACGAATGATTTCTGTAAAGTATCCCACTCCTTCCCCATGTGATTCTTCCTGAGAAGTCAATAAAAGAGAGCACAACAAAAGGGACAGACACTCACATTCACACACAGGGACAGCCGCAGGGACAGACAGACACTGACAGACATAGGGACAGGCACAGACTGTTAAAAAACAGAGACAGGGACAGACAGACTTCTTCAGACAGGCACAGACTCAGAGTCATGTACCAGACAGATGAGGGAAGACAGGGAGCATGAAGTAGAAAATCCTAACCTGGACTTGTTTTTGGTTGAAGGACTCCAAGTGGAAGTGCGTGTCTTTCCTTAACACAGCACTGATGCAGTATCGTAATCTGAGTTAATGGCTGATGTGTTGAGTCCATACAGCAGGTTCTCTATTGTTGTTTTGTTCAAACTACATGGCATCAAGCTGCCTTCTAAATACTCAGGCTTATACCTGTCTATTAGGGCAACTATCATCCCTCATCAGAGACATTTATTTATGCAGTGGGCTGTGGTGAATGCGCAGAATCACACCTGGCCAAACTTGAGAGAATGCAAAACTATGAAGTGCTCAGACCTCAACAGGATGTCTGAGTCACACCCTCCAAGGATCAGGGACTACTTTGGAAGAGGGAGGCAGAGGTTGTAGATGATTTCTGTGCAAGGGTGTCCAGGACACTATGATCTTCATACAGTGAGGGGCTCATAAGGCCCCACCCCTCAGTGAGGGACTTTGTGCAGTGAATGTATGCTGGGGGATGGGATGTCATCAAATTAAAGGAAAAGGAAATGCAGGTAAGCAACCACACTTGAACTCTATGGATGTTAAGGACAATATGGCACTTTGGGGGGGGATGTTTTTACTTGTGTTTGAGCAGTTTGAATATGTAAACCTCAACAAGGCTGGTTTGTGACTTGGAAAATCCATTAAGATTCATTGATACCTGTTATGTCCAAAGAAAACTCCAGTTCCCCAAATTCTAAGGGCAGGCCCAACCTGGACTTTAGGAGGATTTCTGGAAGGTAGCTAGAAGCCAACATTCCTCAAAAACTTGTGAATCTCTACCCAAAGATGTCATTTCTCTTATGACTGGCAGTCGAGAAAATGGCTGCCTGTGGTACATATTACCATAATGAGGCACATGCTAGCCTCCAGGCTCCTTCAGTGTCACAAGTACTTGTTATGCATTTCAAAGTCTATGCTAGTGTCCTAGGTCCTCTCCCCTCCTCCCCTCCCCTAAACTCCCTCTAGTCCACAAGCATCCCTTCCCACAACTTCTCAGTGTCTTTGTGTCTCTGTCTCCTCCTGTCTCCATGTTCCTCTCCTTCTCTCTCTCTGTCTCCTCCTCTGTTTCTTTCTCTCTCTCTTCCTCTCTGATCTGTTTCTGTCTATCATTAGCCAGGTCCAGTTAGCTGACTATGTACAGCCAACATCTCCTTCTGCTTTGGACATTCCAGATGACTCTATCTGTTCTATCTCTGTATCTATAATAAAATCCTCCCCCTTAAACACATAACTGAGAGGTCAGGTGATCAATTTGTACAATACCAAGAAAGAGCTTAACATATTTGCATAGTGCATTTTAATGGGAAAATATTACAAACACATACAGAATTCAATATATACTGTGTCACCTTTCAGATAAATATTTAAATTTACAATTTCTATTTTTTATAAAATCTTCCTTACAGATTGATACTTGATGTGTTCTTCTTTTAAAGAATTAATGTTCTGCTTCAGCAGCAACTACAAAGAAAAGCAAGAATTATCAGTTGCATCAAGAACAACCCTGGTGACATCGTCAGGATCAGCAGGAACAGTGGCATCATCAGTAGAATCTTATGTAGTGACATTAGTATCATTGTGTTGGAGAAGGTGTGAGAATGTGGAGCCTTATTTTGTTGGTTTTATTCTCAGATGTTGCTTCTTTTGGAGTGTTTGTTTCCAAGAAGATACCCTCCTCATAAGTCACAGTGTATGGAAACAAAAAGAGAAACTAATATTTAACAGTTATATTTCTCTGCTTAGCCATTCAGAAAACACAAGATTCACATTAGGAGTGAAAGTAATTCCTTCTTTCTAGAATAGGAGACAACCATGAACCTAACAACTTTACTTGGGCAGTATTGGACTAAACTGTTATTTTTTAATTTTATTTTATATCAACTGTTAATTTTATGTGATGTATTTTTCAATATTATTGGAAAAAAATGAATCTTTTTTTTTCTGGTGCTAGGAAATGCCTAAAAGTTCATTATAAAGCATGAAATTTATTAATTATATATACTAGTGCCAAAGATAATGAGATTTCGAGTCCAAAAATCTTCAATCATATTAAACAATTTCTGTGGTCTAACTTACATTTTTCATTCTTTTAGTTGCTGGGAGCTCTTCGGAACACTTGGTGGATTTGGTTGAGGGGCCCCCAGCTGGATCAGGCCCTCTGAATAGGTGAGACAGTTGATTGGCTTGATCAGTTTGGGAGGCAACTAGGCAGTGGGACCAAGTCCTGCGCTCATTGCATGAGTTGACTGTTTAAAACCTGGAGCTTATGCAGGGACACTTGGCTCAGTCTGGGATGAAGGGACTGGACCTGCCTGGACTGAGTCTACCAGATTGATCACAGTCCTCGGGGGAGGACTTGTCCTGGAGGAGGCGGGAATGGGGGGTAGGCTGAGGATAAGGGGAGGGGGTGGGAGGGAGGAGAATAGGGGAACCCATGGCTGATATGTAGAACTGAATGGTATTGTAAAATTATATATATATCCGGAAGTTAAAGTGGTACTATATGGTAATTGAATCTTCCCTTCTACAACTGCTGGTAAGTGGGGAAAGGATTCCTATTATGTAACTAGGGGAAGTTGTCAACATACTCGTAGGGATTCAAATAGAAAACATGCTGTAATCTCTTCATAATAAAAAGTTTTGATGAGCCAATTACAGGTGGCTAAATTTGCACAATTTCCTGCTAGTGTAAATACAGAAGCAAAGAGAGAAAGAGAGGAGATGCTTTCATATGTGATACTGAAGTAGGAGTGTCCATGGGATGTGGACTTTTAAGAATCTTGCCACATATGGCGTCCAACGTTCGTGTTACGAATTCATGAAAAAGCTGTTTGCCTGTGGCCTTGTGAGCCCCAGCTCAGGCCCAAGCTACACTCAGCCCGTTGTGGTGGCACACGCCGTTTGGATTTGCTGAAGGAGGCAGAGGCAGGAGGATCCCGAGTTTGAGGCCGGTCTAGGAGGTTTGGGAGAAGTTTTGGCCCGGACTGAACCACAAACAGTGGTGGGACCATGGAAGCAGTGGCTACTGCTCCACGTTGCCAGCTCCTTCTCATCGTGTTGGTGACTGCGGTGATGCTGCTACCTGGGACAAAGGGTTTACTGCTGCTGGTTCAGAGAAGAATTGCCAGGACCATCGTGTTACAAGAAATCATCGGCAAAGGTCAGTTTGGAAAAGCTTGGCAAGACAAATGGTGGGGAGAAATTGTTGTGAAGATTTTCTGTTCTAGGGAAGAATGTTCATGGTTCCGAGAGACAGACATTTATCAGACTATGATTGCTCCAAACCACAGAGGAGGCAAAAAAAAAAAAAAAAAAAAAGTCTGCAGGAAACCATGACCATGCCTAACAGTGACTTTGAAATCTTCAAAAAGATGACAGGATCCTACAACGATGATTCCACATGGACTATGATAAAGCCATTAAGCCGATTAACACCATGGAAAAATAGACTTTGGACTACAAACTGGTCAGGACAATTTCTAGAGGACTAGCTGAGATGATCCAGCCTGACGGACTACTTGAACAAGGACTTGAAACAAGCCCTGAACTTTCCTATTATGCAGAGACTGGACAAATGATACAGGACTTGAAAATTAACCCAAAAATTTTCTTTTCAAGATTCCCTAAAGATATCTTCACCCCTAGAAAGCAAAAAGAAAAAGAGAATATAGATATGAGATAGATCATCGAATCTACTCTGAGAAAAAAGATAAAGAAATAATAGGATAAATAGGTGGATCATTGAATCTACACTGAAGAAAAAGGGGAAGATATAAAAATGACAAAAGGTGGACTAATGAATCTATTATGAAAAGAAAAAAGAGAAAATATGGATATGATAAGATAAAAAGGGAGATTATGGAATCTACTTTTAAAAAGGAATTACTTGTTTTAAATAAGATAAGTAATGAAAATGTTTTGGTCTGATTTTATCAGATGTTACTGGACTGGACATTGCTAATATATATAATGGAGTTTTTATCTGAATCTGTCAAATGTTAATGGACTAGACATCATTAATGTAATTTTTGGCTGTATATATTGTATATACTTATTAGATAGTTTTTCTTGTATTAGTTTTAAGCTTTTTTAATTTTAGACAAAAAGAGAGGAAATGTGGTGGTATTGTGTTCACCAAAATATTGTGTACTCTAATAAATTTATCTGGGGTCAGAGAACAGACAGCCACTAGATACAAAGGCTAGAAAATGGTGGCACTCACACCTTTAATCCTAGCATTCCAGAGATAGAAATCCCTCTGGATCTCTGTGAGTTCAAGGCCACATTGGAAATAGCCAAGCATGGTGACACACGCCTTTAATCCCAGAAAGCCAGCCTTTAATCCCAGGGAGTGGTGGTAGACAGCAGAAAGATATATAAGGCGTGAGGACCAGAAACTAGAGGCATTTGGCTGTTTAAGCATTTGGCTGGTTCAGATTTTGGCTGGTTAAGCATTCAGGCTTTTGAGCAGTAATTCAGCTGAGACCCATTCCGGATGAGGATTCAGAGGCCTCCAGCCTGAGGAGACAAGACCAGCTGAGGATCCGGCGAGGTGAGATAGCTGTGGCTTGTTCTGTCTCTCTGATCTACCAGCATGGACCCCAATAACTCACCTCAGGTTTGATTTTACTAATAAGAACTTTTAAGATTCCTGCTACAATGGGAAGATAGAAGCTACCTGCATTTATGCCAAAGGTAAAAGCACCTGGACGATTCCTAGATCACTGAAACAACTGGACCCATTAAAATGTATGCAGGTGTGTTACCACAGTCACGTTTTAAAATCACTCTAAGGTGTATTTATTTCTGCACAACATCCTTGGTCAAACATGAAACATCTAATCTTTGAGGACTGACCTTTGTCTTCTTATCACTGTCTTTCCAGTCCATTCCTTTATTGGGTCACCACTACCTACAAGGACTTATTGCTCACTTACAATTTTTCAAGTGATGGTTCACACCAACAAAATATTTTTCTCTGGCCAAATTTTCATACAAAACAGAGGTAGGTAGACTACTGCTGCATTTTAACAACATTCATAAGAAAATGAATTTCACAAAGGATCACTTTACCATAGGAAGAGATGGAGTGCCATTATCCTCTGGGACAGGTGTGAGAGCACCAGGTTTTTCAGGGAGCCTTTAGGATAAATACATGCAATAATGGGTGGATTTGGTCCTTTGACTGACTCTATTGAAAGATTGGTTACCTGCATATTAAGCAGCATTTTTGCATTACGTATTTCAATATACACCCGAATTTTACAGGTTTGTGTTGCTTTTGTGAATTTCAACTTAACTCAATCTATAAAACATTCAGTGAAGACTCACTCCTAGTTCTATTTAAAAATCAAAATCAAAACAGTCAGTGGCCTGGTGGAGGCCTCAGTCAATAAGAGTGCTTGATGCCCACACACAACAAACTGAGTTTGAATGATCATCAACCACATAAAAAGCTGGGCATGGACACATGCACTTGTAACCCAGTCTGTGGGTGGAAGAGACAGGGTATCATTTGGGCTTGTTGGCTGCTAGAGCTGCTCCAGGTTCAGTCAGAGACCTTATGTCAAGTGGGTAAGTGAGAGAATGACACAAGAAACCAATATCCTCCTCTTCTCTTCATGTCGCACACAGACATAGGCAAACCAGGCAACACACATCTATGCACACTAGAGACAGGATGGTGGTTTTTGCACACACTTTGTTCTGATGGTTGTAGTAACTAACTGATGGCTTTGTGGTTGTGTGCTCTAGCACTGAATGCTCCTGTTTCATTCTTCTCCCTCTACCTCTAAAGTACCACGGCCTCTTTTCTGTCAAGAAACTTTTAGGCATTTCATTGATTCTAATCATCTCTCCCAGGATAGTTTGGTAGAAAATGAAATACACTCTATCTCTAAGCAACAAGCTGCCAACAATCTCAGAAGTCACTCCTTTTTTTGGTGCTTTGAAGCTGCTTTTTCCACCACCACCACCACCACCACCACCACCACCACCACCACCACCACCACCACCACCACCACCACCACCACCTCCACACAGGCAGGCACACAGGGACAAGGAAGTGGGGTTCTTCTACATCCTTTGTTCTAATTGCTGCAGTAGGTATATTTTATAGTTGTATATGTACATGAACAGTTCCTTTATTACTCCTAGTTCATCCCTCCTGTCCTGATCCTATAGCACAAATTCCCTTCTCTGTTCTCTGTTATCTAAGAGATAGACTTGGTGCAACAGGAGAGCAACCCTTGCCTTTACTCTCACAAGCCAACATATGGTTGACAGGTTATAGGTGGCCTTGTATTTGTTGCTGTTGTTACCTGTTTGCTAGTAGATGCCAGACCATCACCAAATGTTGCCGTTTAATGTGAAGTCTCAGCCTGTTCTAAAACTCATGGGAGGGGAGCACAGTCTCTCTGTCTCCTGTCCTTCCTGGCTATGTCTAAGCTCTAGGTGCCTGGGGTTTGTAGTTGGAGAACTCTGATGCAATAGCTGTGTTTTTCTTGCTTCCTTGTTGGACTTCACCCAGTTGAGTGAACCTTCTCTACAGAACCATGTCTGAAGCCTGCTGCTGATGGGATCCCCAGCAGAGCCAAAAACTTTGAGTCTTAGTTCTTTATACTCATTGTGGATAACTGTTCCTAACCATGACTGCTGTTTCAGGAGTGTGGGTGCACAGATTCACATCTGACCAACACAGCATTGAGACATTTCAGACAGAATCCACTCCCCCCCCATAAAAAAAGAAAAGAAGTAGGGGGGGGAAGAATAGTGTCTGGTAATAGCATTTAACCTTCACTAAAAAATACTAAAATGATCACAAATTTCACTGTGATAAGTAAAGTTGAAACTTCTCAAAGTAAACAACATTAATGTGGTTGCCCTAACTAGTAGAAAATCACCAATCAAATCAGATTTCGAATGATGAACTGTTGTTTTTAAATGGGAAGCTGAGCCCTGACGCACACTGTTCTCTTTTTTTGTTTTGTCTTGTTTTGGTTGGAACAGTCCCTTTGCCAGCTCATACTACGTGCCTCTGAGTTGAAGCCAATCTTCCTCCTATCATTTTAGTATTCCTTACTTAAAGAATTGTCACTCTCAAGAACAGGACTAAGATTGTAAAAAACAGGACACATTACCTATTTGACTCAACCTGGAAAGGTATGTGTATATGGTCCTCCATTGAAAACTGGGCCATCTCTTGTTTTGCTTTAGAAGAGGCCATTTTAATTGCTGTCAACCCACACTGTAAAGAAAAAAATTACACTTTAAAAATCAACATGCTTCTCAACTGAAAATTTATCGGAGATTCTGTAAAGAATCAGTCACAAAGGACAGATTTTCCTTCATCCCTTGCTGCAAGTTCACACACACACAGCTGGACCCTTCCTTTTGACACACCATTGCCCTGTCCAACATTGCCTGTGAGCACCCCTCCTCTCCAGAACTCTCCACAAACACTCACTGGTTCCAAGCTTCTTAGCTCCATGGAGATGTGACTCCATTGCCCCAACCCCATTATGTGGCATCTAGGTTTGGTGTGCCTTTGTTCGGTAAGAGAGCTCAAGTGGCCTCTCTGGAGCAGTTTGTTAACCTATTTTTCCAAACTATGTCTTCCCTAAACTGTGAATTATTATCTCCCAACCTGAACAGCATTTCCTATACACATAGAAAATTTGAACAAATTAAATAAAAAATGTCTTCTTGGTATGTGTTCTACAATGATCAATTTCCAAACTTGCCTGTGTGCCAGTGACCTTTCTCATTTTCCACTCCAGCCTTATCTCTGAGAATCAAGCCCCATCAGTAACTTTGTAATTGCAACAGACTTCTGTTTATTCTACAGATATTTATCTTTAAAACTAATTCATTTTTATTGTGTGTGTATGGGAATTGTGTGGGGGTCTTTTTCCTTAGTTTAATTTTAAAATTAAGCCCAATTCTGAAACCAAGTAGGCAGTGTGCTGTGTTACTTTTAACTATGTATAAAAATATAAAAAACATATTTGGAGAAAAATGTTTCACTCTGAACAGATTCATTGAGACTGCTTGATCTTTGGCATGTGATGAGTGGACCTGAGTGTCATTGCTGGGTATATACTGGGGTGTGGTTGAATGCTGTTTACCTTGGTTTTTGCTTCAATATCTGCATTGCAGTCAAGTGGTTTGCTGTCAATTGTTGTGTTTCCTGGGATGATCCCTGGTCACTATTCTTGCAAGGAGAATGCACTGCTGACACTCGAGTATGTGTGAGTGTGTGTGTTTGTGTGTTTGTGTGTGTGTGTGTGTGTGTGTGTGTATGAATACTAAAATATTTACAGTGAATGTATAAATCAGAGGGCCAGTGAGAGGGCTAAGTTGATAAAGGCACTTGCCAGGATGACTGACAATTGGAATTTGATCCATGAGACTGAAATGGTGAGAGGAGAGAACTGACTGCTATAAATTATCCTTTGTCCTCCACACTTCTGCCACACACTTGTTTCCTGCCTTCCCTCATCCACCAAATAACTCAGGACCAGGGTGTTTTTGAATTGACAAAGACTACCCTGCCTCTGCTTCTTGAGTGCAGGGATTAAAGGTGGGCATCACCATGCCCAGCCTGCTATTGATGTTCTTCCTGCCTATATGTTCTCTGGGTTTCAATGTGTCAAACTGGCAGGCTGATGAGGACTGTTGTCTAGGGAGTAGCAGACATGTTGGTGCTGGCTACTTATAACAACTTATGATATCTTGGCTTACACTCTGATCATCTGCATTACAATCATATTCATTCTGGGGTCTGGAAAGATGGCTCAGTAGTATAAACACTTATTGCTCTTGTTTTATTCTTATAAAACCCTTGTTACTCTTGCAGAGGGCCTGGGTTTGATTCACAGCACCCACTTCTTGTCTGACAACCATGCAGAACTGCAATTCCAGGGGATCAAATGCCCTCTTGGATTTCTGTGGGCAGCACACACACACACACACACACACACAAGGTGCACAGAGAGAATGCATGCAAAACTTTTAAACACTTAAAATAAATCAATTTAAAATATACAGGTATGTTGGGTACATTCATGTTGACATGAGCTACTCAAGTCTCCATTATTTATTCTCTTCATTTCTATGAGATCTTCTCTCGGTGTTGCAAGTTGCTCAACTTTTGATTTTTTTTCTCCATAGTCTAATTTACTATCACTTACCCCTTAAAACAGTGATTTTCAACCTGTGGGTCATGACACATTTGGTAATCATTGGACTCTTATTCACAGAGGTCACCTAAGACCTTCTGAAAATACAGATGTTGACATTATGATACATAACCTTAGCAAAATTACAGTTATGAAGTAGCCACGAAAATAATTTTATGGTGAGGGTCATCACAACATGAGGAACTGCATCAAATGGTCACAGCATTAGGAAGGGTGAGAACTACTGCCTTAGAAGGTCATTAGGTTGGGTGTTCCCAGAAGTGAGGGTATAAAGGAGGTAAAGGACATGTTCCAGGCTGGGTTCTTCTTCTCTGACACTATTTGCAATAATGTAGACATAGGAACACAGAAGCATCATTCCTCTCACAAGCAAATATGTTAGTTTTCAAATTAGTGGGAATTACCACTAAGTATTTTTTTTATTTTTTATTTTGAAGCTATCAGTTATTACCTCTCCCAGACAAAGGAGGTTGACTTCAGTTTTAATTTTCTTTAATGCCCAGGTCTTGCTATCATCTGAAAGATGTTTTTCTGTTTTCTGCAATGGAAAAGTAGAGGATTAACTTTCTTGGTATGGTTCTGAAATTAATTCTTTTGTTTTGGGGTGCACAATTTTGAAACTACTTTATTCCTTAGCAGGTACTGAAAATTGAAACATGGAAAGTAGAAACTCTCACTATGATGCCCACTGAAACTCATGAACACATTCATCAAGATTAAATGAACTTGAGCCAGCCTGGCTCCTGAGACCCAACTGTTTTTCTTAATCCCTAACCAAACCCATAGTCTATATAGCTCTTCAAGGTAAACTCATGAGTCTTAGCTGTGTGACTCTTCCTTGTTCTTATTTTCTATCCTCTGCAACCCCTGCTTTGTCAGGAATGGCCAACAATAATCCTACCTTTACCTATATTAATTTCCCACTCAGCTGACCTCTGTCACAGTCCCTCACTATATTTATCAAAAACTCTTAATCATCAAATCCCATTTACACTAACACTATTATAGTATAAAATCACTGCTTCAGTTAAAGAGTACACCTTAAGAGGAAATCATCTTCATAATAATCCATAGGAAACATGCCAAGTAGAGCAGAATATTTCCAATCCCAGTACATTAAAGGCAGTGGAGATCTCCCTACCCCCATTTACATCATGCCAGATGCCAGAGAAAAATGGCAGACCAGAGAAAAGCAGCAACCATGTAAAGGCACAGCAATAGCAAGAGACAGTCCAGAGCCAAAGCCCTCAGGGCCTTGCCTATGTAAGATTCACCCATCAGTGCCTTCCTTCCTGCTGGGCTAATCTCTTGAAACTTAATGGGGACCTGATGTTCCTCTCACATGTCCACCAGCCCAACAGCCAAACATTAGGCAAAGCCTAAACTGGAGACCTCCATTGGGATCCTCCTGTTGGAGCTCAGGGAACCTTGAAAAATAGGGAGAGGAGGAAATGTAGGAATCAGATGGGCTGATAATACCAGGAGGAAAACATGGCCCAAAAAAATCAACTAAGAATGACTCATAGGGGCTCAGAGAGCCTGAAGCAGCAATAATGAGGTCTGCATGGCCCTGCATTAGGTCCTCTGCTTGTTAACTTAGTATTTTTTGTGGGACTCCTAACACTGTGAGTGGGGATGTCTTTGACCCTATTGTCTGCTCTTGGGATCTTTTCCCTCTTACTGGGTTGCCTCACCCAGCCTTGCTATTAGGGTTTGTGCCTAGTCTTATTGAATGTTTTCATGCCATGCTCAGGTGATATACCTGGGAGTCTCTTTTCTCAAGAGAATCAGAGGAGCAATGGATCTGGTGGAGAGGGGGGATGGGGACTGGGAGGAGTAAGGAGATGGGAAATTGTGATCAGGATGCACTGTATGAGAAGAATAAATAAAAATATATGTCAGGTGGTGATGGTACCGGCCTTTAATTCCAGAACTCTGTAGCCAGAGGCAAGCAGGTCTCTTTGAGTTTGAGGCCAGGCTGCTCTACAGAGCAAGTTCCAGGATACCCAGAGAAAGATGTTTTTATTTTGGTTATGTCTGATGATAATCCAGCAGATTATGGAATATTCAATGATCAAATAATGGCACTTAATAAATATCTCCTTTTAAAATAAAATCTTCATTTATTTCACAGTTGTATATATTTATGACATATGATATTTTCTAAGCAGGATTTAAATATAATGCTCAAGTCTGGTTGATTTGTCAACATCCACATCATTGCTTTGTGTTTGGAGATTTGAGGTCCTCACCTGTATTTGTTATCCACTATATGTAATAAAGTAGATGATGTACAATGCAGGTCTTTAGATATTGTTGTTCACTCAAATTGTGCTTGCATCACAACTCTCCAGCCTAAGTTTACCCCTCCAGTCTTCACAGTCCCTCCCATGTAGAAATCGCTAGTCCGTCCAGAGTGCTGAGTTTAAATGGCAGTTGTATGTATTCTGCTGATCAGGAGACAGAACCTATTATATCAATATCATTTCCTTTGATATCCAGAGAAGTGGACTAGCTGTCATAAACATGCATGGTTCTTTTTTTTTTTTTTCATTTTTTTTCATTATTTTTATTTTACAACACCATTCAGTTCAACATAATAGCCACAGATTCCCCTGTTCTCCCCCTCTCGCCCACCCCTCCCCCCAGCCCACCCCCCATTCCCACCTCCTCCAGATCAAGGTCTCCCCCGAGGACCGGGGTTGACCTGGTAGACTCAGTCCAGGCAGGTCCATTCCCCTCTCCCAGACCGAGCCAAGTGTCCCTGCATAAGTCCCAGGATTCAAACAGCCAACTCATGCAACGAGCCCAGGACCTGGCACCAATGCACAGCTGCCTCCCAAACAGATCAAGCCAAATGACTGTCTCACCCGTTCAGGGGGCCTGATCCAGTTGGGGGCCCCTCAGCCTTTGGTTCATAGATCCTGTGCTTCCATTCATTTGGTTATTTGTCCCGGTGCTTTATCCAACCTTGGCTTCAACAATTCTCGCTCATATAAACCCTCTTCTTTCTCACTAATTAGACTCCCAGTGCTCCACCAGGGGCCCAGCCGTGGATGTCTGCATTCAGATTCCTCAGTCCTTGGATGGGGTTTATGGCACCACTATCTGGGTGTCTGGCCATCCCATCACCAGAGTAGGTCAGTTCCTGCCGTCTCGCGACCATTGCCAGCAGTCTTTTGCGGGGGTATCTTTGTGGATCTCCGTGGGCCTCCCTAGCTCTCTGCTTCCTCCCCTTCTCACCTTCTCATGTGGTCTTCATTTACCATGGTCTCCTATTCCTTGTTCTCCCTCTCTTTTCTTGATCCAGTTAGGATCTCCCACTCTCTTTCCCTCGACTGTCGCCCTTCATTGTTCCCACTCATGACCAGGCTGTTCATGTAGATCTCGTCCATTTCTCCGTGTCTTTTTTTTGGGGTCCCGTTTTCGAGGTAGCCTCACTGGTGATGTGAGTAGCAGTCCAGTCATCCTTGTTCCACATCTAGCATCTTCCTATGAGTGAGTACATACCATATTTGTCTTTCTGAGTCTGGGTTACCTCACTCAGGATGATTTTTTTCTAGATCCATCCATTTGCCTGCAAACCGTGTGATGTCATTGTTTTTCTCTGCTGAGTAGTATTCCATTGTGTATATGTGCCCCAATTTATTTATCCATTCTTCAGTTGAAGGGCATCTAGGTTGTTTCCAGGTTTTGGCTATTACAAACAATGCTGATATGAACATAGCTGAGCAAGTGCTCTTGTGGTATGATTGAGCATTTCTTGGGTATATGCCCAGGAGTGGTATAGCTGGATCTTGGGGGAGATTGATTCCCAATTTTCTAAGAAAGCGCCATATTGATTTCCAAAGTGGTTGTACAAGCTTGCATTCCCACCAGCAGTGGAGGAGAGTTCCCCTAGTTCCACATCCTCTCCAGCATAAAGTGTCTTCAGTGTTTTTGATCTTAGCCACTCTGACAGGCGTAAGGTGGTATCTCAGAGTTGTCTTGATTTGCATTTCCCTGATGATTAGGGAAGTTGAGCAATTCCTTAAATGTCTTTCAGCCATTTGGGATTCCTCTGTTGAGAATTCTCTGTTTAGTTCTAAAGCCCATTTCTCAATTGGACTGTTGGTCCTTTTGATGTCTAATTTCTTGAGTTCCTTATATATTCTGGATATCAGTCCTCTGTCAGATGTGGGGTTGGTGAAGATCTTTTCCCATTCTGTAGGCTGTCGCTTTGCCTTGTTGACAGTATCCTCTGCTCTACAAAAGCTTCTCAGTTTCAAGAGATGGAAGAGAGGATTTATGGCATTGAAGACACAGTAGAATAAATAGTTTCATCAGTCGAAGGAAACACTTCTTGATCTCTTTTGATTAATTTTATTTTAAAGTCTATTTTGTTAGATACTAGGATAGCTACACCAGCTTTCTTCTTTAGTCCATTTGATTGGAAAGACTTTTCCCAGCCTTTTACTCTGAGGTAGTGTCTATCTTTGAAGTTGAGGTGTATTTCTGGTATGCAGCAAAAAGATGGATCCTGCTTTTATATCCATTCTGATAGACTCTGTCTTTTAATAGGTGAATTAAATCCATTGATATTAAGGGATATTAATGACCAGTGATTGTTGATTCCTGTTCTTTTTTGGTGGTAGCATGTGTGTACTTCTCTTCTTTCAGGTTTACTGCTGTGGGGTTATCTATTGCATGTATTTCATGGGTTTATCTGAATTCCTTAGGTTGAAATTTTCCTTCTAGCGCTTTCTGTAGGGCTGGATAGGTATTGTTTAATTCAGATTTTGTCTTGGAATGTCTTGTTCACTCCATCTACAGAGACTGAAAATTTTGTTGGGCATATTATTAGTCTAGGCTGTCATCCATGGTCTCTTAATGTCTGTATTACATCTGTCCAGGACTTTCTGGCTTTCAAAGTCTCCATTGAGAAATGGGGTGTTATTCTGATTGGTCTGCCTTTATAAGTCACTTGGCCTTTTTCCTTTGCTGCTCTTAATATTTTTTCTTCTTTTTGTATTTTTAGTGGTTTAATTATTATGTGGTGAGGGGACTACTTTAGGGGTCTGGTCTATTTGGTATTCTGTGAGCTTCTTGTATCTTCATAGGTATTTCCTTCTCTATGTTGGGATAGTTTTCTTCCATGATTTTGTTGAATGTATTTTCTGTGCCTTTGAGTTGGTATTCCTCTCCTTCTATCCCTATTATTTTTAGTTTTGGCCTGTTCATGGCATCCCAGATTTCCTGGACAGTGTGTTTTCTTTGACTGTTGAATCTATATTCTCTATTGTATCTCCTATACTGGAGATTCTCTCTTTCTCTTCCATCTCTTGTATTCTGTCGATTATACTTGCACCTGTATTTTTTGTTCATTTATTCAGATTTTCTATTTTCAGCATTCCCTCAGTTGTGTCTTCTTCATTGTTTCTATTTCACTTTTCAAATCTTGAGCTGTTTCCTTCACATGTTTAATTGCCTTTTCATGGTTTTCTTGGCTTTCTTTAAGAAATTTATTGATTTCTTCTAATTTTTTTGTCTTGTCCTCAATTTCTTTAAGAGAAAAATTCATTTCTTTTTTAAAGACCACTAGTGTCTTCATGAAGTTATTTTTAACTTCACTTTCTTCTGTTTCTTCAACATTGTGATGTTCAGGTCTTGCTTTTGTAGAAGGGCTAGGTTCTTGTCAGGCCATATTGCTTTTTATGTCATTGTATGTATTTATGCACTGGCATCTATCCATCTCTTCCTCCAATAGGTGCAAAAGGTGCCTGTGTCTCAGAGAGCTGCTATTGGTCCAATTTGTGCTTGCTGTGTCTATGTCTCAGAAGGCCACTCTGGGTCCCATCTTAGCTTTAGTTTAATTGGAGCTGCCAGGTTCTGTATCCAGGGAGCTGCTCTTGGTCTTGTCTGGGTTCTTGGTCCCATGAGAGCTGGCAGTTTCTGTGTCTCAGGAAGTCACTGGAGTAGCAGCGGAATGGGTATGTTTGGAGTAGGGTGTGGGTCTTGTAGATTCAGGGTTGGATGGGGGGTATAGGTGAGGGAGCCTGTTGTCAGGAGTCTTCCGTGCTGGCTGGCAACAGGGGTAGAGATGAGTCAGGGTCTCCAGGGACTGGTTGTATCCCAGGGCCTACCTCCTAGAGCCATATCTAGTTTTTCCTGGACTAGTCTTGGATGTGACAGGGGCTTTCTCCCATGTAAAGAGATTGTACTTTAGGTCAAGCATATTTTTCTTTCTATCACTAACTCATGCCTTCATGGCCCCACCATTTGCTTTCCTGATCACCATGACCCAGAAAGAACAGCCAGAGCTTTGAACCATACTCATGTTCTTTTACCCCCAATGCTCCTAGCTCCTGTTGTTTCTCACCTGGTGATTGGGTTCTGCTCTGATTCCAGAAGAGGCAGGTGTTGACTATGCCTGGGAGGCCTGTTCTGAGTCAGGATGGAAATTAGGTTTCATTAACTCTTTACAATGTCTGTAGTGGATATTAGAGCATCTCTGGACTGAGGATCCAGGAAGCGGGAAAAGTGAAAGCTGGGGTAGATGACCCTAAGCTGTGTCCTGGCTCTGAGTGTCCAGTTTGGAGATTCTGTGAACATCAGCACAAGTGAGGACTGTCGGGAACTGAAAGAGACACTTACTTGGATAATGGGGAACTTCCAAGTAGCATCCTTGTGGAGGAGAAGAACTTAACAGTTTGAAACAGTGTACTAGTTAGCATTAACAGTCACCTTGACACAGCCCAAAGTCATATTGGTGGAAAAAGAGTCCCTACTGAGTAACTGCAACTTCATGTCTATGGCCCATCTTTATCAAGTTAGGCTGTGGACATGTCTTGATGGAGTGTCTTAATTGGCTCAGGAGGGACCAAGCCTCTTTGGGCAGCACCATCCCTATGCAGATGGTCCTTGAATGTATGACATAGAAAGCTAAACATGAGCCAAAGTGTGAGCCTGTGAATGAATCAGCAAGTAGCATGTTTTCTGCCTTGACTTCCTTCAGTGCTACACTATGACACAGCCCCAGAAGGAAATAAACCCTTTACTCTTTCCTAAGCTGCTATACTCAGGAGAAAAGAACACAACAGTGTATTGGGAAGAGCAGAAGACATGTCAATTTGAATCAGTGTTCTTTGTACTAGAGAACAGACCCTTCAGCAACCTGTGGACAGAGAAAAGGAAGGCTTTAGACACCAATGATGGGCCAGAAAGTGCAATTGCAGCCCCTGTATGTGGTGGTATTGTGTTCCCCAAAATATTGTGTACTCTAATAAATTTATCTGGGGTCAGAGAACAGACAGCCACTAGATACAAAGGCTAGAAAATGGTGGCACTCACACCTTTAATCCTAGCATTCCAGAGATAGAAATCCCTCTGGATCTCTGTGAGTTCAAGGCCACATTGGAAACAGCCAAGCATGGTGACACGCCTTTAATCCCAGAAAGCCAACCTTTAATCCCAGGGAGTGGTGGTAGAAAGCAAAAAGATATATAAGGCGTGAGGACCAGAAACTAGAAGGTTTTGGCTGGTTAAGCATTCAGGCTATGGAGCAACACAGTTCAGCTGAGACCCATTCCAGATAAGGACTCAGAGGCCTCCAATCTGAGGAGACAAGACCAGCTGAGGATCTGGCGAGGTGAGATAGCTGTGGCTTGTTCTGTCTCTCTGATCTACCAGCATGGACCCCAACAACTCGCCACAGGTTTGATTTTATTAATAAGATCTTTTAAGATTCCTGCTACACCTGTATTAATCTACTTCCTTTGACTCTCAAGAGAAATGTTCTAGGACTTTCCTCTGAAATTTTCTGAGCACAAGGCTCCTTCTGAAGGTGCCTATCATCTGGATGTACACTATTTCAATTCTTGTCATGGACTTCCTAGGAAAAATCTGAAACCTCGTGTAGATCCAACCTACACTAGAAGGAATTAGGAGTTCTGAAGAGAACAGTGAACCTGATGACAGGGCCTGCATCCCACCTGTGCTGAGGGTATCAGGGCAGTTCACTGTTGACTTGTTGACCATGCCTACTGTAGCCCTAGACGTGAGATTATCATTCTCCCAGTGATCTCCATGGGGTGATATCAGGACACGCCATTAAAAATCAGAAAATTGTTTTCCTGAGCCATGACCTTGCCTAGCCAACACATTTCTATCTTTGTCTCCACTAATCCAGAGCTTCCTCCCTAGACTCTGTTCAGACCTACTGTCTCCTTCCTTTTTCTGAGAACACATGGGGAACACTAAAGTCCCCTCTCTTGGCATCTCTCATAGGGCAATACAGGATTACTACCAGGGAATCACCTAGGCAAAGGGCAAAGGTATCCGAGGAAGATCAGGGGGACATGGGCTCACTGAACACACAGCTCAGCCAACACATAATGCTGAAGGTTACTTTGAAGCCCTCCACAGAAAGAAGGAGCTAACAGACTTTTCAAGAACACACAGATCGCCTCTACCCCAACACTGAGAACATGAAACTCCTCAAACAATGGCTCCTGGAACATTCTCCTGGATCAGGCAGTTGACTGGTGGCATTAGTGATACAGGATTTATCTTCATCCCTAGTCAACACTTATCTAGTCCCTTTGCAATTCTCAAAGACTGTCCTTTTCCTTCAGGGAGTAAATCTCACCTTCTCAGAGCACTGAGGACACAGGGCAGACCGGATGCTCAGCTGGGTCTCTGTGTCACAAAGACACATAGGCAGGATAGAGGATCCTTCTTACGTGCAGACACAACCAATGCCGCAGGATAGGAGAGGTGATTGATCAAGATTACCAAGGTGAAATTGGATTGGTGCTCCACAATAGAAGTAAGAAAGGTTATGGCTGTTGGGCAGGAAATCCTTTAGGACTACTCTAGATTCCACCTTGTTTTATAATTAAAGACAATGGGAGACTGCAACATGTTAATACAGGCAGATAACAAAAGACACAGAGCCACCAGAATGAACATATAGGTCACAGCTCCATGAAAAGAGCCAAGGATGTGTAGTTTCATTCTCACTGACTGAGAGTAAAAGCCATGTATTCAAATTTTAGTCAAATTATGTAAGTTTTAATTTCTGCCATAATAGGTTCCTCCCTAAAAGCAGGTTTGAGAGAAGACCCGGGAAAAAAGGGGGAAATGGGGTTTTTATATCCTCCCAAAATAGGAGAAAGGCTTTCCAGGGCTCAGGAGTTCCAGAGGAACTTTGATGATGCACATACTTGGCAGAACAACTTAGCTTCTGAGGGTAGAGTTCTGGGTGTAGGGCATGGAACATTTTCAGTTCCAAAATCTTAAGTTTTACAGTAAATAGAAACAAACTTCTTTTGACCCCGTAAAAAGATGGTTTCTGATATTAAGATGGAGTCAGGCTGGTCCATCAGTCATAGGAGAAGGTAATTACAAATACTAGCTAAGGCATGTGAACAATTTCAGAAAGGAGGATTAGAGTTGACATGAGTTATTCTGTTGTATTTTGTTAAGAATGTGCTCATACAGATATTTGTTTTCTTCTTATTTCTTTATCATAGGATTTAACATCAATCAAGAGAATACCAATGGTTATTACATTTCAGTTTGAGATACTGAAAGAATATCTCTCAAGGACTCTTGGTACCTCTTCTAAATTAATAATGAATTTGTGGTTTTATGGGGACAGTTATAGCATGTTTGGTAAAATTGTAACCTAGTTAAATATATATTGCATTTGCAATTGCATGTGTGATAAATAAATTATGTTTAGTTATAAGCTAGTTATTGTTTTCATTTAGAAATTAATCACTGCATAAGGATATATGCTTGAGTGACAGGTTGACAAGAGGTAGACTCATAAAGGCTGTTCTTGGTTATCAATTGACAATATTTGAGATGAACTAAAATCTGAAAATGAAATGCATACCAGTTAGGGATTTTTTTTTATTAATTTGAAGTAGGAAGAATCACTTCTAATCTGGTTCTTGAGGCAAGAAGACTCAGTCCTTTTTTCTGGGTGTTGAGGCAGAAAGACAAACTTTTAATTGGACCATACTTTCTGCTGAAAGCCTGTAAAGAGACACTGCAGATAAAGTCTTTGTGCTTTACCTTCTTGCTCTTACCTTCCTAGCATGTTTGCCTGCTTGTTCACCTTCACTGGCATTAGAGCCTACTCCTTTTGGATTCCAGCATTACTGAAGACCAGCTGAGACATCCAGCCTCATTGACTGAGCATCTTTTGGATTTATGGAATTTCTTTTGATAGCCACCCATTGTTGTATTAGCAGGACTACAGGCTGTGCGTCATTCTAATAATCACACACACACACACACACACACACACACACACACACACACACACACACACACACACACACCCTGAGAGAGAGTCTCATTCCCTTTGTCTGTTCTAGTGTGGGAATGTATGGTAACCACCTCTGGTTGTCTTTATAGTGTCTCCCTCTCTGTGTCTCTCAGTGTTGCTCAGTCTCTGTCTCTCATTCTCATTCTTTCTCTGTCCCACTGTCTCTCCATCTCTTTCTCTGTCTCTCCCTATATGTCTGTGTAGACGAATTTCTAAAATGGTCTTATTATATAAAATCACAGAGCTGAATATAGGGGTGAAAGCTTTATATCAGGAAAAGCCCCCAGCCAACCTTACCTTATAAACTCTGCAGCTTCTAAATGCAAGTTACTTCCTGTCTGCCCATGCCTTTATTGCCTTGCTTTTCTGCCCTCTCCTTGGCTCTCTTAGCCCAGCTACCTCACCTCCAATACCTACACAGCTCAGTCACTTTCTGTCTGTCTGTACAGACCTCCAGGCTTCTATGGTTGATACTGGGAATAAAGGCATGTGTCACCATGATTGGCTCTGTGCCCTACCTTGAACACACAGAGACTCTGCCTACTAAGTGATAGGATTAAGGATGTGCACTCTCTGACTTTTATGTTTACTATAGTGGCTGGCTTTCCTCTGATCTCCAGGCAAACTTTATTAAAGCATAAATAAAATATCACCACATTTCCCCTTTTTTGTCTAATAAAAAATAAGAAAATTTATAACTAATATGAGAAAAACTATATACATTAGTACAATAAATATATACAAGCAAAATATACATCAACAATGTCTAGTCCATCTGCATGAGACAAATTCATAGAAATGGCTTCATTATCTATCTTATTTCGTTGAGTCCAAAATGTACCTAATTCACTTTCTATCCTATCTTGTATTACCAACAGAAAAGTATCTTATGGTGCCTTTGAAATCTATACATTTACACCTCCTTAGTGAAATTCTTTTTTGAAATTTCTTAACAAGGAAAACTGTAACCATAACTATCTCAACTTTAACTCCCTCAGAGACCCGAGAAGGAAATAATATTAACTAGTAAAACAGGAAGTACAAACAAGTGACTTCTAAAAAATGAGTTATGACAAAAACATTCAACTGCCTGGACAGTCACCTGAGGTTTCTCTGCACCTTGGGGCATCATCTTTGGCCTACAGATTTAGCGTATCTGACAGACTCATTTGTGAAGTGGGATGTACACAAGGCCTAAAGCTAGAACCCACATTTGGTGTGAGAATTCCATGTACCAGATAAACCTGAATTCCACCAGTGTCCTGTCATGATTCAGGATTTTAAATTCTGGAAATTGCTGGTGTATTTGGAATTCAGCTTCCCATTTTTCTTGACTTGTGGGTGACTTCATCTCCTTTATTAAATGCCAGTCTACCATTAAGAGGTTAGACTCCATCAGCCGAGTTCCTCTTTCAAGAATAAATGTTTCAGGTACTGCTTCACTACACACCAGAAGCCATTGGTCCACTGTCTGTTCAGATGCCTTCAAAGAAAGGGGCACTGTACCTTTTCCAGATTGCAAAGCCACTTCAGCAATGGTGCCATATTGTCCTGGCCTCAGGGGACACCTGGTGCCAAAGCTGCAACCACTCTTGTCTTGGCAAAGATTGGTAATCTTTTGTTTTGTTTACTTTCTGTCCATTTTGAATAGCATACTGTCAGCAGTCAATGCAAGGGCACTTTCTTGCACAGTGGCTAACTTTTGCAACAATGAAAGTTAACTCTGTATGCATTTTCTTCAATGGCCATATCTCCTCTGAAGTAGACTGGTGCTGCCAGGAGCAGAAATGTCTCATAGTCATTATAAAAGAAATAAAATCTGTGTTACTAAAATATTTTAAATGACATATTCTGTAGATCTCCGAAGGGTTTGAAGATGACCTGTCTATCTAAAATTTATCACTGCTTGACCTTGAAAACATACCTAATATAAATACAAGTTTGATTGTAATGTCTAAGTACTAACTTTCATTTCTTTATATCCTAATAGTTGGTAATAATAACATCCAAGGATTAGAAAACTGAATTATATTGTTAAATGAACTGTATAGCTACAATATCCTGACAACATTAGAACTATATGTACAGCATTTTCTAACAATATAAATATATATATATATATATATGTTG
Organism: Peromyscus maniculatus bairdii; assembly: GCF_049852395.1. NCBI lineage: Eukaryota > Metazoa > Chordata > Mammalia > Rodentia > Cricetidae > Peromyscus > Peromyscus maniculatus. Next base: position 25,983,668 of record NC_134852.1, on the reverse strand, counting down.
TATATAATATATAAAATCCAATCCAATGTAAAGTATAATAAATCAGCATAATAAATCAATGTCCATAGTGTTAGGGAAACTGTAAATGTTCTCCCCCTACTGTTTTGCTTGCTTTATTCTGCTTCTGGCTAACTCTTCTTTTTAACAGAATTGTATAAATTTGGTATATGTAATCTGTGCTTGAAAGATACCCCAGAAAGTCTCCATGGTACAGTGGGTCACCTAACACCCAGGGAAATTGAAAGCCTGACAATACAGACTTTCTATTGGATTAAATCCATGTCCTAGCAGTGTTCTCTGGTGACTACCCTACATTTAGGAAGGTTCCACTGAGTTCCCAGAGACCAGAAATAGATACAGTGGGGGACTCAGAGCCCTTTGATGGAGGGATGGGTATGGAGAACAAGTATATCTTAGGGTGTGGTCCTCCTGAGTTCCAGGCTCTCAAGACTCCTTTTGATCAATTGTTCCATTACAGTTCAGATAATCTGACATTCCCACACACAAATGAAACAGCTTAGGAGTTGTCTGGCCTCTCATGTCTGGAGGAAAGTATGGTAAAGGCACTTTATCTGTGGTAAAACAAGAGTTGTGTTCATGGGGCTACTATCCATGGTTAAGAATCTGTATGAGACTTCTCCTGATTCTCCTTGAATGTTCATGTGTATGAATGTGTGTTGGGTAGTCCTTTGGTCTTTGTGTGTGTGTGTGTGTGTGTGTGTGTGTGTGTGTGTGTGTGTGTGTGTGTTTCAGTGTGGTTCTGTAAATTTTGTTTTCCTTTAATGAACAGTTTCTCTCTCAGGTAGGAGGAAAAGCCCACCAGAATTAATATAAATGACACTTCCTGTTGGGGATCTGAATACTGTGGCAGGAATCTTAAATCATTCTTATTAATAAAAAAAACCTGGAGCTGGGTATTGGGGTGATTGCTGGAAGGTCAGAGAAGCAGAACAATCCATAGCCACTTCACTTGACCAGTTCCTCAGCTGATCCTGTTTCCTCAGACTGCAAGCCTCTGTGTCCTCATCCAGAATGAATCTCAGCAGAACTGAGCTACACAAAGCCTGAAAGTTTTAACAAGCCAAATGCTTCTAGTTTCTGGTCCTGATGACTTAACTATCTTTCTGCTTTCTGCCATCACTCCCAGGGATTAAAGGCTCACTTTTTGGAATTAAAGTTGTGAGTCACCATACCGGGGTGTTTCCATTGTGGCTTTAAACACACAGAGATCCAGAGGGATTTCTGCCTCTGGAATGCTAGGATTAAAGGTGTGTGCTACCACTAGGTTTATCCTATCCTCTATGTTTAATATTGGGGCTGTTCTCTTCTCTGACCTCAGATAAGTTTATTAGTGTGCACAGTATTTTGGGGAACACAATACCACCATATAATACTCTTGTCTAAATCAGGTCACCTCATGAAGTCTCCACCAATGGAAAAAAAGAAAAGCTCCACCTGTGCCTCTCCATTAATGAGAAACTTTGAGCCAAGACTAAGCTTACTTCCCCAGGGGTTCTCAGTTCCTCTGTGACAATTCACCCTTGCCCTGCAGGAGCCTGCTCATTGGAGCCTAGTACTCACAATTTAGAGCACCATTTTTGGAAACAATGGGTGTTGAAGTGATCACATACAAACCCTTCAAATGGCAGATTTGAGGGAGGGGCACCTAATATCCTGACCCTGAACTTGCCTGATAAAGACTTACCCATGCTACAAAGTAGCCATTTGCACAGAGTCTACCAGATGAATCAAAATCAAGGGACCAAAAAATTGATTGACTTTTTTTCCTGTATTGACAGTTAAGTACTGTTGGAGCCAGACTACAGGAGAGACAGGCTGAGAATGGCTGAGCTTATTGAATTTGTCCTTATTTGTGTTGTCTAGGCTGAGAGAGTCTCCAGAAGACAGAACTAACTGGAGAGAGATGAGATGTAGGTGTTGGGCCTGAATCTCGAGACCCCAGAGCAAGACCACCACAGAGCCGATATCCAATGTGAAACACACAGGGGTTTATGAATTAACAAGCAGCCTGGGCTTGGTCTGTGTCCAACTCTCTGACACAGGGGCTGGAAGGAGGACATCCCTGAGCTCTCAGAATGGGAGTATTTAAAGGGAAAAATTGCAAGCAGGGTGTTAAAAGGCTTTGTGTCATAGGACTAGGTCAGGGTGTGTAACCTTTGAGCTCTCTGGTTGGAGTCCAGAGGAATTTTCCAACAACGTTTATCAGAAGGACATTTGGAGCCTGCAGATGTTGTTTATCAGGATTGGTTTTTGCAAGTGCTCTGCCAGGGAGGTTGGCTGGCCTAGCACATAATGGCACCCAACAGGTTGGCGAGAGTTTCCACCTAAAACCTGAGAAAAAAGATTCTAAAATGGAGCTAAAAACAGCTTCCTATTTGTCTCTCTCAAGTTAGCAGCAACCTGTGGGTTTGAGCTTCTCTATGGTGGGTTCCTGGTGTGCAAGCTTGACCTATGCTATGTTACATAGAGGTGCCTCCAAGCTGCGCACTATGCTGTGTGTTGCATATAGTTTTTTTTTTTAGTTAAAAAAAAAGAGGTTTCTGAGCTACACAGTGCTGTGGATATTGCTCAGTATAAATGAACACTGATTGGCTGGTAGCCAGACAGGATGTATAGGCGGGACTAACAGAGAGGAGAATTGAGGGAACAGGAAGGCAGAGAGGGAGACTGCCTGGAGCCCCGGCCAGGACAAGCAAGATATAAGGTACCAGTAAGTCATGAGCCATGTGGCAAATTACAGATTAATAGAAATGGACTAAATATAAGAGTAAGAGCTAGACAATGATAGGCCTGAGCTAATGGCCAAGCAGTTTCAATAATGTAAGCATCTGTGTGTTTATTTTATATGTGGGCTCCGGGACTGGCAGGACTTGGTGGGACCCAAAGAGAAATGTTCTTCAGCTACAACACAGTGCTTTGATAGAAGCATAGAAACACAGTTTCTAAGAGTTGATGGCTCCCAGAGCTGGTGGTAAACATACCACCGCCATGTTGGAAAGCTAATGTGGGTAGAGCCACCAGCCAAAGCTACCATTTCAGTCCTAGTAATGCTGCAGTTTAAAACAATAGATTCACAATAAGACAGATTCAGATGAAACAAGACTTTAAATGCTTTGCAATGTGTGTAAAAATGTATGTAGGTTTGAAAGAGAGAGAAAAAGGAACATACACAGTTATATAAAGAAATAGCTTTTAAAAATAAAGTCTTTAAAGAGACAGTAAAGGTAGTATAAAAATAAGCCATGTAAACATGGATATTACACAGAGAATCTGGATTGTGTTGTCTTCAGGATTTTTTAAATGCAGAAAAACATTTGATAGTAAAAGCTGTTGAGTTAAGCCACTATGTACTTTTTAAAGGTACCTTGACTTCAAAATTTGGATGTAAGAATAGATTATGTTGCTTTGGAAAGGAGGCCCTGCTTTTGTTTCCACAGAAAGCAAGAGGCTATGGATTGGTTCCAGATTAAGATACATCAAGTTTGACCAGCCAAGACCCCATGAAACATCTCCAGTGACACCATGGCCCAGATGATCCAACATCCAGAATTGTTTCAAGGAAACTGGCTCAGACAATACACCCTCACAGACTACTCCATTATCCTAAAATTTTCTTTGTGTCTCCAAAAGATACAGTGTCCCCCTCCAGCAGGAAGTAGCAAGAGAAGCTACACCCAAATTCCCAAATATACTAAGCTGGCTTTGGAGATGGAATTGGCTCACTCCATCTCTAACCCAAACATATTGCTAAAAAATAAGGTTGAGAGATTCTTTTGTCCCAAGTCAGAAGAGCCCTCTGGTGTGGACAGAGTAAAACCAATATTTTTATTTAAAGCAGGTTGATTTCATAATACATATACATAATTCATATACATATACATAATACATATACATAATTCATATACAATCTCTTGCTAAAGAAGAAAAGGGAATAGTTTAGATATGATAGGATGAAAGGGTAGATTAATGAACCTACTTTTAAAGAGTAAAAACTTGTTCAGAAATGTTTTACATTGCTATTAATTTTAGTTTATTGCCAAGTTTAAACTTAATTTTGTTACACTGAATATATATATATATATATATATATATATATATATATATATATATATTCTTGTTTAAGGTATTATTTTTATACAACTCATTTAAATTGTAATGGAACAATTAGTCTTCTATGATAGTCAAACTCATAGCCATGTTAAGTTTTCTAGGTATACATAGATAGATTTCAGATAGATGGGTAATCTTCAAATACTTCAAAGACCTACAGAATATGGCATTTAAAAGGTTTTTAAAAATTTAGACTTTCTGGACAATGAGACATGTCTGCTCCTGGCAGCACCAATTTACTTCAGAGAGGAGGATGGGCATCAAAGACACTCTATATAGAGTTTATCTTCTTAGCAAAAATAGCCATTTGGGCAAGAAACTGTTCTTGCCTGGACTGCTTGATGGACTGGGCATTCAGGACACATAGGAAGGTGACCACTGAATTTTGATTGGCAAAATGGTCCTTCAGGTTCCTCCTTTGCAGAGGAAACTGCCAGACAGTCTACAGGACACAGAGAAAAGTGACTGGGAGACTCTAGGGTTGTGGGCTGAAGACAGATGCCCCAATTTTACAAAGGCATAGTAGGTGACTGTCTAGGCTGCCAGCTGTCTCTGTCTATTCTTGCAAGACTCCTGAAAGTTGCTTGTGTCCTTCTCCCATTTCTCAGGTAGTATTATTTCCTTCTGAGGTCTTTGATGTAGTTGAAGACTAGATAGTTATAATTTCCTTAGTTATGATAAGAGATAAGTTAGATATGAAACCTTGGACTCACCAATATAAATAGATAGGATATCTTCTTTAATTTTGCCAAATACACATAGACTAGATATTGTAACTGTAATTCTTGCTAGATAATTGTTTTTATATATGTAATTTTGCTATGTGAAAGTTAAAAGCTTTCTTTTTGAAAAAAGGAAAAGTGGAAGTGCTGTTGGATATTCTGTATATTAAATGTGTTGCTTTGACTGGTTCATAAATAAAATACTGATTGGCCAGTAGCCAGGCAGGATGTATAGACAGGACAAGGAGAGAAGAGAATTCTGGGAACAGGAAGGCTGAGTCAGGAGTTGCGAGAAAGACACAGAGGAAGTGAGCTGTAAAATTACCTATAATCCACAGCCACATGGCAACTTATAGACTAATAGAAATGGGTTAATATAAAATGGAAGAACTAGATAGCAGGAAGGCTGTCATGGCCATACAGTTTGTAAGCAATATAAGCCTCTATGTGTTTGCTTGGGTCTGAGCAGCTACAGGACTGGAGAGTGAGAGAGATTTGTCCTGACCATGGGCCAGGCAGGACTGGACAAAATTCCACTGATTTGTGGGAGCTGACTTAGTGGCCCAGGCTCTGTCCTTGACTCATGCCTGTAGCTCTAAGTTGGTAAGGGGTCCCAGACAGTAAACAATTGCCTGAACTTTGAGCAGTCAGAGTACATGCAAAAAAGGGAGCTACTGCAAGGACCATGTCATGGCCCTCTCAGAAACTGCTTGCTTTCTCAAGTCTCAGGAAACTGAAATTGAAGCCTGAACTCTGAGAGAAGACTGAGCAGCCTGTTATAGTGTCTGCTTGGTCCTTTCAGTAGGGAGTATTTTTGTAATTATGCTATGCAGGAAGATCCAACCCGAAGCCACTCCCTCTAGCTTTCTGCTGAATATATTCTACATTTCATGGAAACAAGAATAATCTCTCTCTTTTAAGAATCAGAAGAATAAGAATGACAGTTCTAAGGTTGAAGGGAACAGAACCTTCCAAAGGAGGAAAAAGAATATGAGCTAATAGGAAGCTGAATCTGGTCAATCTAAGATCCTGACTTGTAAAGAATTTAGAATATTTATAAACCACACCCTAAGATGGACCTGAAAGACAGTTTCCAAGTAGGATTATCTGAGAGTCAGGGGAAAGATCACCACTAAAATTTGTTGGAATCATCCTGGGACTGTGGGTCTGGATGGAATAAAAGGCAGGAAAGAAGATCGCCACATTTAGGAGTTCCTTGCTCTGCTTCCCGCTGCTCACAATGTATGAGCTCTTCACCTGCCATCCATCTTGTGAAAACTAAGTCCATTGGCAAGTAAAGGAAAGCACTCCTTTCTTAAAAATTATGCTCAACTTTTGTGGTTTTTTTTTCTTTCATTTAATTTTTAAATCCAAACAAAAATAAAATGAAAAAAAAAGAAAACCGAAAAAGAGCATCATTTTTAAAACAAAAGTTGAGCAGACACCTCATCATAAAGGAGAATATATAAGTGATGAATGATATGTCATGATTAATAAAATAAAGTGGCCCAATTAAAGGTGCATCCCCCTCAGCCTCTAGGTCTGGAATAAAGGTGTGTGTCTTCCTTCCTTAAAAGTCCCCATTTTCAAATGGGAGATTTCCCTCCTTTCATCTTAAACAATAATTTCTGACAGTTGTACTCTCCATTTTGTAGTTTTGTTAATTCCAGATAGAGTCAAGTTGAGAACCAAGTTTAGCCATCACAAGTGTGTTTTATTTCTTATGGTTAGTCTTCCATCAAAGAGGGATCATGTCAACATTTTCACAGCTACTATTTACTCTTGTATGTTGTTTCAGTACTTGCTGCTATAAACACCATCAAGGAAGGGGTGTTTTACTTAACTTGTCAGAGGTCTTAGTTTTCACAAGATGGATGGCAGGTAAAGAGCTCATACATGGTGAGTGGGAAGCAGAACCAGGAGCCTCTGAAGATGGCTCTCTTCTTCCTTCCCTACTTTTGATTGCATCCAGACCCACAGTTCCAGGATGACTCCAAGAAACTTTAGTGGTGGTCTTTCCCTGCATCTCAGATAATCCTACTTGGAAACACTCTTCCATATCCTTCTAAGGACACTAAGATAAACACATCAGAAAGAATAGGTCCCACTGACCAAAATGAAATCAAGATCACACATGTAATTTAAACAGATCATGAAAGGCTAATAAAAGAGCATAATCACTAAAAGGCTCCCCCCCAAAAAAAAATCTCAGGACCAGAGAGTTTGAGGGAAGCAGTATCTGAAACTTTGACCTGAGATAGATCATTGAATCTACTGAGAAAAATAGATAAAGAAATAATAGGATAAATAGGTAGATCACTGAATCTACACTGAAGAAAAAGGGGAAGATATAAAAATGACAAAAGGTAGACTACTGAATGTATTATGAAAAGAAAAAAGAGAGAATATGGATACGATAAGATAAAAAGGGAGATTATAGAATCTACTTTTAAAAAGGAATTACTTGTTTTAAATAAGATAAGTAATGAAAATTTTTGGTCTGAGTTTATCATATGTTACTGGACTGGACATTGTTAATATATATAATGGAGATTTTATCTGAATCTGTCAAATGTTAATGGACTAGACATCATTAATGTAATTTTTGGCTGTATATATTATATATACTTATTGGATAGTTTTTCTTGTATTAGTTATAAGCTTTCTTTAATTTTAGACAAAAAGAGAGGAAATGTGGTGGTATTGTGTTCCCCAAAATATTGTGTGCCTTAATAAACTTATCTGAGGTCAGAGAACAGAAAAACCGCTAGTTAGGCAGTGATAGCACACGCCTTTAATCCTAGCATTCCAGAGGCAGAAATCCATCTGGGATCTCTGTGAGTTCAATGCCACTTTGGAAACAGCCAGACATGGTGACTCACACCTTTAATCCCAGGAAGCAAGCCTTTAATCTTAGGGAGTGATGGTAGAAGGCAGAAAGGTATATAAGGTGTGAGGACCAGAAATAGAAACATTTGGCTGGTTAAGCATTTGGCTGGTTAAGCATTTGGCCTGGTTAAGCATTCAGGCTTTTAAGAAGCAGATCAGCTGAGAGCCATTGGGATGAGGACACAGAAGGTACCAGTCTGAGGAAACAGGACCAGCTGAGGAATTGGCAAGGTGAGATAGTTGTGGCTTGTTCTGTCTCTCTGATCTACCAGCATTGACCCCAATAACTGGCATCGGGTTTGATTTTATTAATAAGAACTTTTAAGATTCCTGCTACACTGACCCCAAACCCATATAGAGAATAGTCACTGATATTACTAGCTAGCCACCACCAAAACTTCTTAAGAGGAACCAGGAAGAAATCAGAGAAAGAAACACAGAAAAAAAAACCTTCAAAGTAGCCTCAAATAGTATAAAATATCTTATGGAAAACAATAACAAAGCAAGTGAAAGACTTGTATAATCAAAACTTCAAGTCTTTAAGGAAGAAAGTGAAGAAGATATCAGAAAATGAAAAAAATCTCCTATGCTCATTGGTCAGTAGGATTAATATCTAAAAATAGCCATTCTAAAACAGCAGTCTACAGATTCAAAGCATTCTGCTTCAAAGTTTCAACACAATATTTTAAAGATCATTCTCAGCTTCATATGAAAATACAAAAAGCCATTTGAGTCATAACATTGGTAAAGTCCCTTATTTCTCTGTTAAGTTTTGATTTGGCAAATCTGTCCAGTGGTGAGAGTCGGATGTTGGAGTCTCCCACTATTAATGTGTGGGCTATATGTGTGATTTAAACTTTACTAATGTTTTTTTAACATATGTGGGTGCCCTTGTGTTTGGAACAAAAATGTTCAGAATTGAAACTTCATCTTGGTGGATCTATCCTGTGATGAGTATGTAATGTCATTAATGATATCATTTGATTGATTTTAGTTTGAAGTCTATTTTGCTGAACATTAGGATAGCTACACCAGGTAGCTTCTTAAGACCATTGGATTGGTAAGCCAGATCTGGTAGGTTTCTACCAGGTCTTCAAAAAAGAAATAATACCAATACTCTTTAAATTGTTCCACACAATAGAAGCAGAAAGAATGTTACCAAACTCCTTCTATGAGGCTACAATTACCTGGATTTCCAAGCCAACCAAACATGCACTACAAACCAAGAGAACTACAGACCAATCTCCCTCATGAACATTGATGCAAAAATATCCAATAAAATATCGACAAACAGACTCCAAGAATACATGAAAACAATTATCCACTATGATCAAGTAGGCTTCATCCCAGAGATGCAAGGGTGGTTCAACATACAAAAGTCTGTCAATGTAATACACCATATAAACAAACTGAAACAAAAAAACACATCATCATCTCAGTAGATGCTGAAAAGGCCTTTGACAAAATCCAACACCCCTTCATGATAAAGGTCTTGGAGAGATCAGGAATATAGGGAACATATCTAAGCATAACAAAGGCAATTTACAGCAAGCCAACAGCCAACATCAAAGAAAATGGAGAGAAACTCAAAGCGATTCCACTAAAATCAGGAAGAAGACAAGGCTGTCCGTTCTCCCCATACTTATTCAATATAGTACTTTGTGGGAGCCCATTCTTGGGTTCCTGGTGGCTTTACCCAGCAGGTCTGAATAGAGGATGATCAGGACCACGGGCCTGAGTGCAGGTGTCTGAGATGGTCTGCACTTGGCTGTGCTGGGGGAGGAGGTCTTTTGCTCCACCCCTTGGTGTCTCTATAAAAACCCTGGGCCAGAGATAGTCCGGGCCTGTTGGAATAGGTTCCAGGCCCTCTTGAGGCTATCCTTTATTTTCTATCTGTTTATCTCCATGTTATTCTCCACAATAAATCCTTATATCTAATATGTCCTGCTGATTGGACTCAAGAAAACTCTAGGGAACTGTGGGGGTGGTGGGTAAATGCCCCACAGATTGGCGCCTGAACAGGGACTAAAGAAAAAAAAGGGACTAAAAAAAGGGGGGAACCAAAAAAAGGGGGGACTAAAGACAAATGAACAGGGACTAAAGACAAAGTAATAGGGACTAGAGATAAAGGAAAATAATAGTTTTATTACAGAGTTTTTGGTGAAAGTGCTGTCAGCCCTGCCAGTGGAAAGGCATGCCGGTGTTATGGAAAATATATATTTTTTGTATATGTTTTTGGGAGGCAGGGGTTTTATCCTCAAAAGAAAAGGAAAGCGGACTGGAAGGATGTCTGATGCTGCAGCAAAATTCTCTTCTGTCAAAATTTTCTATATTCTATCCCTTTGTCAATTTCTATCTGTGAAAAATAAGTATAAGGTATAGGATAGTAATATAGTTTAGGAAAAACTTAGAAGTGTAAGACTGTGTAGGAAAAAATAAGTAAGGCAACTAGACAGAAAAACTCTTCAGTTTTCTCACTTTGGGAGCTATAAACGCAAACTGGGGAAAAAAATCTTTCTTTGGGCTTTACGGGTAGTAAAAACGCTATTCTTTGAGCTTATGGGGAAGAAAAAGTTTCCTATGGAAGCTTTTGACTGGGGGACAGCTGAAATGCTAAGTCCAAGCGGCAGGAGAAAGTGTTTTCTCCCTGAGGCAAAAATGGGGGTGTAAGAAGTCAAAGTTTAAAGTTCAGAAGTTTTGGGAAAAGTTAGTCTCTCTACTGGGGAAAAAATCTCTTAAACTATAAAGTTTTTCTTAAATTTTGGGGGGAAAAGTCTCTCAAAAAGCCTTAGTCTTTCTCAAAAGCTCTCTTAAACTTAAAAACTAAATTTGTCCTTCTGAGAGAGGACAAAAATTAGAATCACCTGAAGATATTAGTATGGGGACCGCCTGTGATTAGCTCAAAGGGAAAACAACAAACTTAAAGACTGCAAAACCTCTCTAAGTTCTCTTTCAAGCTTTAACAATCCTCCCTGCAATGCAGGAGGCAGGCACAAGTTTCTAAAAACCTCTTCTAAGCTCTGTCTCTTCAAGCTAGTAAAAGACAGTAGGTCAGAGTACCCTGAGGGAAATGCTTGGGAGAGTGTGGATAAAGAACTACAGAGAGAGCCTAAAAGGGCAGGAAACTTTACCTGAGAAAAGCAAAAAAGCCAAGCTTCACAGTTACAGCCAAGCTGAGGCATCAAGGGCTTTGTCTGAGTGAGCATTTCAGAATGGAAAGGAGCTCCTAATCGGCCTAAAGCAAAGATCTCCTGAAGCAATGCAAACTGTTAGCATTGTATCCTCGCTTCTGACCAAAAACCCAGAGGTGACTGGCCAGTGTCTCTGAGTTGTAGTGCATTTCAGGGATACTAGGGTTCCTGCAGTTGTAAACTTCCTGGAGCACAGAGTGAGGCAGGAAGGTGCAGGACCCAGGGGAAGATTGCCAATGAACAAACAAAGCTAAAGCCAGTGGGAACAGCACAGTTGTCCACTTTCCTACAAGTCCCGGGTTGATAGGTCCACAACTACAAAAAGAAGTCTGAGAAAAGCTTTCCTATCAGAGAAAGGACCTTTCTGGGAAAACGGTGGAGCTGAACTGTGTCTGAAGCAGTGGTGCTGCTGAGTCAGAACGCTGTCTGGGGAAAGAGCCCAGCCAGGGCAAAACAGAACTATCCAGGAGCAAAGCTTTCTTTTCTGTCAGAGAAAGCATCTCTTTGAGAAAAACTTTGTTTCAACTGACTCCCGGTGAGATGAGGGAGTGTAGCCCTGAGGGGTGATTGCCTCTGGCATAAGCTCTGTCCTTGAGCACCCAGACAAGCAAATATAACCCACTGGGGGACTGGGCCAGGTGAAGGCCTGATGAGGCAAAACACCTGTCCTAATGGGAGTTTAGAAATGGCAAGAACTGTAGCGGTAACGCCGCATTACCGATACCCGTTCACCATGTCCGAGCGAAGGGCTGCGGATTAAAAATAGAGACAAGAGACAGCGAGTCATTCGTCACGATTGGATGTCGAATGCCATTTATTGAAAGAGGGAAGAAACCTTAAATACAGGCTTACAGCACAAATGGAGGAACCCCCGGAGGGCAGAAGTTCGCTTCCAATGGTCTACATTCCAGACCCAATGTTCTACATTCTTGCATCTAAGTTGTTAACGCCCAAAATGCAGGATACACAAACAAGGAACTTCCCTTAAGCATTCAGAAGGGTGGATACCGGCAGGGAATCTGAATAGGGAGGACATCTGATCAAGGTCAGCAAGCAAGGCCGCAGCCACTCACAGTCGGGGGCCAGGGCCCATGGCGCCCACAGGTCCCCCCTTTTTATTAAATGAGCTTCTGTCTTAGGTTGCGTGGGACCAGCAGACCACCTTACCCGTCATAGAGACACCTGCCCAGGCCACACAAGTGCTCTGTCTTAGGTTGATGGCAGCCCCCCAAGCATTACCTGTCTCTGAATGCTCATTATCATACAGACTCAACCATGTGAGCTGTAGAGTGACTGCTGCCAAAGATCTCAAAGTGGCACTGGGCTTGCAATCTGTGCGACACAGAAAAGACCAACAGAAGTCCTAACCCACCCATAGCCAGGAGGCTAAAGGCAATTGAACCATTCCCTTCTTAAACGAGCCTTACTGCAAATTGGAGTCCTTGTAAGGTGGTATCCCATAAGCAAATGGAACTTGAGTTTTAATAATTTTTTACAACTTACAAAGCCAATTATAATGTATAAAAGTGGAATTAAATTTATCATGCCCAATAAGAAGAAAGATTAACTAACTGTGGTAGCTACTTTTGCTGCCAGGGTCTCCATTGTGCTAGCTGTAGTAACCAATTATGAAATAGCAATCCCAGAAACAATAGCAGCAGTGGCCACCACTGCTATAACAGCAACAACGGCAACAGCTATGTCAGAGTCTCTTCTGGAGCGTGTGAGCATCATCTGTGTCTAGCTGCCACGGTCCACTGGCATGGACACGGCTCCAGGAACATGAACCACCAAGGCCCATTTTTCTTGATCCCAGCACTACTTAGGCTGGCAGGTCTGCAAGAGAACAACTGAGAAACATAAAGAAAACAAAAAAAACAAAAACAGCAAACAAGGAGCAGAACTAATGGTCTCAATAATGGCTACATTCAGGCTCACAAATTTTGAGGTATCTTCAAAAAGGCTAGATGAATTTCAGGAGGCAAATAAATGTTGCACAGAGCCATTCCTGAAAAGTGGGTACTACACCAGCTTGAGGGGGGGTTGCAAAATGCGAAAAAGGCTTAGCTGGCATGCTACTGTTAACAAATGGAGGTCAGTGACCTTCAGAGTTATTCTTAATCTCCAAGATGTGATACATTCTCAATGTTTTAGAAAAAAGTTACCATACATTACCTTCTGAAGAATCCAACCACATGGCTACAGTTCCTAGGCTTACAATAATGTTTGCCAAGGCTGGCCGTATTGGGCTCTCAATCCCCATTGGCATCAGAAGGGGAGAGTTTTTTATGAAGGCCAAATAGGTCTCTGCCATGTTGGGATTCAGCAGCAGCCACAGGGCATACACAGCATTCAGGAACCCAAAGAGGAACTTCATTGTCCTGCGGAAAGACACAAACAGATCCCCAGGCCCACACCAACACCGAACCGGGTCCCCTCCAAGTGCCAGTAGAAAGATCTTTCCATCGCACCAGAGGATGATTTGCAACAGGAGCCCTCCAGTGCTTATCTGCAGCAGATACTCCAGCAGAATCCACTGATAAAAAATTTAAAATATATAAAACAAGGGAAAGAATAGAATGTGGAGAGGAGAGATGAGCCCCTAGCTCCCCCCTTTTTACTTTAGCAATATAAGTTTTTAAGGTATGATGGCAGTGTTCTACTATAGCCTGCCCTTGAGGATTATAAGGAATACCAGTCTTATTAACAATAGAAAAATCTTGGCAGAATTTTGAAAATCCCTTACTACTGTAGACGGGACCATTATCAGTCTTTATGCATTTTGGTACTCCCATGTAAGCAAAAGCATAAAGACAATGATTCTTTACATCCTTAACCTTTTCCCCTGAATGGACAGAAGCAAAAATTAGAGAAGAATATGTATCAATAGACACATGGACATATTGTAATTTTCCAAAGGAAGGCACGTGTGTGACGTCCATCTGCCACACATGATTAGGTAAAAGTCCTCGAGGATTAACTCCCAAATGAGGAACAGGTAAAAATTCCACACAAATAGGGCATGATTTAACTATCTGGATGGCTTGTTCCCAGGTTATGCCTGTATGATAACGGAGAGATCCAGCATTAAGATGATAACGCTGATGCAACTGAGTAGCCTTATCAAAGGCAGAACAGATTAATGTGACAGCCATACGAGTAATGGCGTCAGCCCTCTGATTACCTTCACTTAGAGGTCCAGGCAATTGAGTATGAGCTCTAATATGGCCCACATAAAGGTTATGTGAGCGGGACCATATAAGTCCTTGCACTTGCAATAAGTATTCATGAATGGAAGAAATGGATGGTATGTAGGCTGTTGTTTCCAAAGGCATAATCGCATGTGCCACATATTGACTATCGGTATAAATACTTACACTCTCATCAGAAAACATCTGTAAAGCAAGAAACAGCGCCTGTACCTCTGCCACCTGGGCAGAAGTGCCCTGGACTTTTATTTTCTTTACTATGTTACCAGAAACCACCACAGCAAAACCACGTGAAGTGCCGTCAGTAAATACCACATGGGCCTGAGGAATAGGAGTCATTTGTACTATCTTGGGAAATATAACAGGATGCAATTTAAAAAATTGACACACATCATTGGAGGGGTAGTGAGTATCAAACTGACCCTGTATGGAGCATGTCAATATGGCCCAATCATTATCATTAGCTTGCAACCATGCTAGTTGAGACTGGGTGTATGGGGTTACCACAATATCTGGCTCCTTACCAAAAGTTTGAACACTGATCTTGATTCTCATTTGTGGGTTTATCTTAGCAACATTATTTAATAAGCTAACAACCCAAACCATTTCAGGTGTTATATTTTTATAGAATTAAACCAAGAATTTCTAGAAAGCAACTTAAATTGCAGAGCCAAATTTTCAGTAATGATCAACAGACAAGAGCACATCAAATATATAGTTCAAAATTATTTTCTTCCTTTAGTTTATCTACCATGAAAATCCAAACATCCATCCAAACATTTATCAAGACAATCAAAAGAACAGAACATCCTTTATTCAAACAGCATTGACTTAGCATTCAATGTCCTGACCGAAACCATTTTTCACCAGAAATTAGGCCCGGTTTAAAATTTTAGTGCTAGTCCCTTCCCGGCCTCAGCTCGCTGGCTCTGCCCAGTGCTCAGGCTCTATTGTCAGCGCCTGCCTGGGCCGCACTCGCACTCTATCACGGCTCTGCCTCCCACCGGTGTGTACCTGTCCGCCCGCTGCTTCGGCTATCTCGTGCACGCCTTTGTCCGCCACCGCCACTGGGCACGTGCCCGCACACACAAACTCATGTTTAAAATTTCCTACTCCCATGAAGGGACTACCTAATAACGAGTTATTCCCACTATAAGGGAAAACAGAAAAACATTTCCCACAAAGGGATCCTAAATATTGAATTATTCCCACTCTGAGGGAAAAATAAAAAACATTTGAGCCAAAATTAAGCAAACAGACAGCAAAACTTTAAGCTCTGGGCTCACTTGCTGTTCAGCCAGCAGCAATGAGGCCTACCTGCCGATTCTTTGTAATTCAGATGCTGCCGCTCTGCACTGGCAGGAAGAAAAAACTCAAGAGTTTTCAGCTATCCTGAAAACTCTACAACTGGAAAAAATCCTTACATTCTCCATTACCACTTGGAAGAGGCTTCTCTCTTTCCTTCATCCTTTCTCTACAGGGCCCCAATCTTTAGGCCTAGTTTCAAAAATTTTTCCCCTTTTTACCGGGAAAATTCTTTTTTTTTTTTCTTGATTAAAACTTTTTCTCCCTTTTCTAACGGGAAATTTCCTTTCCTTCCCTCTTCTCTATTGGGAAGATTTCCTTTTTCATTTAAAATCTTTAGCTGTCTTGCCCTTACTTAACTTTGGTGCCCTCCTGCTTCAACAGTCCAATTAACTGACAGTGAGCTAATTGCACCCATTTCAATTCACTCTTACCTTTAAAATGCCGGCCGGCCTTCCAAGAGTGTCCGTCAGCTCGGTCCTTCTTTCTCAGATCTCAGTAGGAACCTCCATTTGTAGCGGTAATGCCCGCATTACCGATACCCGTTCACCATGTCCGAGCGAAGGGCTGCGGATTAAAAATAGAGACAAGAGATAGCGAGTCATTCATCACAATTGGATGTCGAATGCCGTTTATTGAAAGAGGGAAGAAACTTTAAATACAGGCTTACAGCACAAATGGAGGAACCCCCGGAGGGCAGAAGTTCGCTTCCAATGGTCTACATTCCAGACCCAATGTTCTACATTCTTGCATCTAAGTTGTTAACGCCCAAAATGCAGGATACACAAACAAGGAACTTCCCTTAAGCATTCAGAAGGGTGGATATCGGCAGGGAATCTGAATAGGGAGGACATCTGATCAAGGTCAGCAAGCAAGGCTGCAGCCACTCACAGTCGGGGGCCAGGGCCCATGGTGCCCACAAAGAACCTCCCTTGTTAGATTTTCAGTCTGTACACAAACCACACAGACCCCAAAAACAGAAATGGACAAAAAGCCCCTACCTTCAGTAGCAGGGAAAGCCACCACTGTAGTGTCGGAAACTGTCTCTGGGGTAGAGGGGATAAACTGAGACCAAACTGGATACTATCTGGGAGAAAGACTCTGAAGAAACAGAGCAGACAGATTCCTCCCCAGAAAATGCATGACCTGACAAAGCTGCTAGAGTTTGAGGCAGATTCGGGGGGAGAAAAAAAGCCCCTACCTCCAAAGGCAGCTAGCAGAGGTACAGAGCCACAAACAGATACCTGAAGCTCTGCATCTGGGGCGGGGGGGGGGGGGGGGGGGGGGGGCGGGGTGAACAAGCAAAATGAGATAAATCAGTGGGAGAAAATCTCTCTGAAGGAGCTATGGAAAAGCTGTTGTTCATGATCTTGTTTTTCACTGACTGGCTAAGGCAAACACAAGCCCTGAGGAAAGTTGCTATCAGAAATGCCAGCCTCAATGACGGCTAATGAGGCAGGTGTGGTTCTGAGCCAGGCGCCAGTGGCAAATGAAGGAGAGACACCTGTTGAAGCCAGCTGAGGAGAGACCAGAAACCTCCCAATGTCCCATAATTGAAAATGTAAGATGCTTGTTCAAATCTCCCGTTGCAAAAGCAAAAAACTTTGTTCAAACCTCCTGGGCAAGAATTTGTAAGCAAGTATGGTAAAAGAGAACCAGTTGACTCTCAAACCCAAAAAGAAATATGGGAAATGATATAAGGGACTGATATTATTATGGACTGATATTAAGGAAATGCATTCTGGGAAAGGTAGTTTTTCTGCTAAAGATGGCGACATTGCCCTGAAACACTTTTGTCAGCTCGAAAATACGTTCATGGTAAACTTAAAATATAGCTTTTAAAAGAATGAGTAGGAAAATCGTCTAAGGGTTTAAGTGTCAGTTCCAATGAAAAATTGAAAGGATATGGAAATAGGAGCTTCGCGGTTTGGGGCTCCTTTGGTAAAATGCCTTATTTACCCTAATAGCTGTGCAAAGTTTTTATGGTAGTTGGATGACAACAAGCTACCTTTAAGAGCAAACAAGCCACTTTAAAATCCTTAAAACAAGGGAAAAGCAGTTTATACACTGAACGTTGTCTTAGATATGAAGAAACTTATGTTGAAATTTAAAAAGTTCTTTGCCTTTTGAACAAATTGCCTGCAATGAGTAATTCCTTTGCAAATCTAATAAGGAGACAAGGAAACAGGCATTCAAAAAAGAAATGACTGCTTTATAGATGGGAAACAAACTTCAGAAAATCTAGCTGTCTTACAAAAGAGTTGCTTTACCTGAAAGTTCCTTATAAAAAAATCAATGCTAAATATCACAGCTGCTAATAACATCGGGAGTTAAAGCTAATGAAGTGAAAATACTAAATTCTGAAACTCAAGTGAAATGGAAAGATCCCTGCTCGGGATTATGGAAGGGTCCCGATGCTGTGTTAATATGGGGTCGAGGACATGTTTGTTTTTTCACAAGAGGAGAATGAAGCTCGGTGGTTACCGGAGCGTCTGGTAAGGAGTGTGGAGCTAAGAAAAGTCAGCTCCAATGACATTTCCTATAAAGGAACCAGAATGAAAGTGGCCCGATTAGTATTTCTGAGGTTTTGTCACTGGTTAATGCAAACAGTGAGGAAATAGAGTTCAGAGCTGTGCCACGCATTTGGCTTTACTAGCTCCTTTAGAAAAATACCTTATATCACCTAACAGCTGTGCAGTTTGGCGAAGAGCTTTACAGCAGCTAAATACGGTAATTTCACCCTCAGTGTGAAGTGAAGTTTTTCAGTAGAGCAAACCAAAAGTACTGCTGTGATAGAAACGTTTGTTTGAATTGAAGTTCTTAGGGGAGCTATTATGAATTTGGGTGAAGGGATAGCCTCTAGTTAAAAACCGTTTACCGCTGACAGTACATCTCTGCCAGTTCAGAAAGGCCAAGAGAACTCGGCAACTTTGGGGTGTGGCTTTGTCCGGAGAATGTTACAGTCCCCTAGCAACAAGTATCACAATTCTATAATGACAACACTCACTAAATCCCAGTGCTTTATAACAAAGCTGACTATAAACTCTAAACTTTAGAAATGATGTACGTACTTCCTGTCTAGTTAAGAGAATCTTTCTAATAGAGATGGTGGTAATAATTAAGAGTAAGAAGTAGAAAGACGAAAATAAGATATGTGAGTCTGTAAAAAATTCTGTCTGTGTTAAGAAATCTTTAGGTGTTTGCTAAGTTAGATACATGCTAATGGTAGCCTATATAAGTTTGTAAAATAGATCTATAGAGTTCCTTTAAGAATATAAGTTTGTAAGAAGTATCTAAGGTAGTCTTAAGACATGTAGTAATAAGCTTGTAAGATGCTAGTTGTAAATGTAAGTTTAAATAAGAAATAAGATGGAATGAATATAAGTATAAAAAAATTAATAAGAAATATATTTGCTAAAGTAGTTCTATAGTTTCCTTAAAGTATAAATAAGTAGATGTTAATATGTTATATGTGAGTTTGTAAAAAAATGTGTAAATGTTGAGTGAGTTTATGCTTAAGCACGTTATGTGAGTTTGTAAAAAAGTGTAAAGGTTAAGTGTGAATCTATTCTTAATGTATATGGTGAAAGAACCTGAGACACAGAAGGTAGTGTCCTAGTAGACTGCAAAGTAGGCAGTCTGAATGGTTTCAAAAGCTCCAGAAGCCGCTAAGAAGCTAAGAATGGCGGACACCAGAACCAGCACAACAAGGCATCCACAGTTGAGATCCATGGAAAATCGACACAACACAGAAAAACCTGAGCTAACATCAAAAACGGTGCGGTTTAGAATACTACTGTACCTAAAAAGGTCTCTGGCCTGAGAATAAAAGTTCAGAGACGCTTGTTTGAACAGAAATTGTTAACTGCAAAAAGTTTGGGTTGAAAAAGTCTCTTCATATTTGCAAGTGAAAGCCTGACACCAGAATTTATTTCTTGTTTGAACTTTTTGAACTTAAAATGAGATAAAATTACAAAAATTATGGTTATGGATTTCTCATATTTGGAAGGCTAGTACCAGAATTTATCATTTGAATTTTAAGACTTAAATGAAATAAACAATAGAGATTTCATTGCAATGGGACAATTTTGAGTAATGACCTAGGAACGGTTTTCTGGAATTGGGTTAAAAATGGAACTGTTTAAATGAAGAAATTTATTTCTACCTAGAATCAAGATGCAGTTTTGTGTATGCATATATGCTTTATTAACTGGTGATTCATGAATTATTTTGTGGAACTGTTTATGTAAGAATGGAATTACTTATGGAACTGGTTTTGTGTTACAAATGGAACTGTTTAAACAGAAGTTTGGGTTTTATGACAAGGCTTGAGATTTTGCTTAAAATTATAAAGAAAAGGGAGAGTTAATATTCCTTAGTCTATTTAATTTAAGTTGTTTGAGTGGATTAATGTCATGTTTTGTTAGTAAGAAATGCAAATGGGGTATACTAAGAGACTACTTTTAAAGTGTGTAAAGAGTTTTATTAAGAAACTGCTTTTGGATGTTTTGCTAAAAGTTTTCAAAGTGTTAATGGTTAGATTGAAAATATTGCTTTTCAATATGGGTTTGTAGGAACTGTATAAGTTTGGGTTCCTCTAACTATGTTTGAGATTTTGTTTAAAAAATTATAAAGAAAAGGAGGAGTTATGAGATTGGATTATGTTCGCAGAAACCTATTGATATTAATGCACCCTGGTTTTGTGGAGTTGAGGAAATGTTTAAGTTTGATGTGAATACTTCGAAGTTTTTCCTATGTTCTGTTAACAAGAAAATTCAAATGACTGAGTTAAAGTTGTAAGACAAAGAAAATTGTTAACTATATATAGCACCATATATGCTAATTCAAATGGTTCTGTTAAGAGTTTGCTTTGAGTTGTAAGATTGAGAGAATTGTGACTATGTATAGCAATATTTATGTTAACCTGTTAATGGTAATGATGAAGCTAAGGGATTCTTTAAGTTTGTAGTCGCCTTAAGAGTTTTTGGTTTAGAAAGGGCTTGAGGCAGCTAAGACTGCTGTAGTCACCTTGGACCTAATTCAAAAGAGAAATGCCATCTATATCATCCTCTACTCCCATACTGGAAGGTGTAACAGCTATGGAGATTGCTGTAAGCCATTAATAGTTATTTATTTTATATATTAAGAAGGGGGGACCTGTGGGAGCCCATTCTCGGGTTCCTCGTGGCTTTACCCAACAGGTCCGAATAGAGGATGATCAGGACCACGGGCCTGAGTGCAGGTGTCTGAGATGGTCTGCACTTGGCTGTGCTGGGGGAGGAGGTCTTTTGCTCCACCCCTTGGCGTCTCTATAAAAACCCTGGGCCAGAGACAGTCGGGGCTGTTGGAATAGGTTCCAGGCCCTCTCAAGGCTATCCTTTATTTTCTATCTGTTTATCTCTGCAAGATTCTCAGCTATAAATCATTCTATCTAATATTTCTTGCTGATTGCAATCAAGAAAACTCTGGGGAACTGTGGGGGTGGTGGGTAAAAGTCCCACAGTACTTGAAGTTCTAGCCAGAGCAATAAGACAACAAAAGGAGATCAAGGGGATACAAATTGGAAAGGAAGAAGTCAAGCTTTCACTATTTGCAGATAACATGATAGTATACATAAATGACCCCAAAAATTCAACCAAGGAACTCATACAGCTTATAAACAACTTCAGTAATGTAGCAGGATACTAGATTAATTTAAAATAATCAGTAGTCCTATATTCAAATGAAAAATGGGCTGAATAAGGAATCAGAGAAACAACACCCTTTACATGATATTAAATACCTTGGCGTAACACTAACCAAGCAAGTGAAGGACCTATATGACAAATCCCTGAAAAAAGAAATTGAAGAAGATGTCAGAAAATGGAAAGATCTTCCATGCTCATGGATAGGCAGGATTAACATAGTGAAAATGGCAATCTTACCAAAAGCAATTTACAAAATCCATGCAATCCCCATAAAATCCCAACACAATTCTTCACAGACCTGGAAAGAACAATACCCAAATTTATATGTAAAAACAAAAAATCAGGATAGCAAAAAGAATCCTGTACAATAAAACTACCTCCTGCATTTTTGGGGGTGTAAAAATCCCACTTCTTCTATATTCCTGGCTATCCTCTCAAACCTGAGATTAGGGAGAAAACCTATTATGACAGAAAATAAAGCGTATTTAATTTGACTCAAAATAAATTGATTGGTGGTTTACTTTCTTTCAGTGGGAATATCACTACACACCCTGACCCCTTTTATGGATTTATGATATATTTCCTCATTCCTGGTATGTCTGTACTTTTTCTCATCTTTCTGCATTATGTTGTGACAGTCACCCATCATATTTAATCATAGGGAAATGTGGCACCATGAGGACCCCTATAAGATTTCTTTTCTGAATGCCATAATCTTTCTTACCTCCATTATAGAGAAGCCATGTAATTTCCTGATGTTTATCTTGGTCATTCATCCCTCCTAACACTGTTATTTCCTTCTTGGCTTTGGATTAAGGACATCCGAAGCTCAAAGTGGCTTGTCTGAGCTTCCAGTTCAATGATCTGTTTGTTGTAGCTCCAGTCAGGAGCACTGCCCCACACCACCAATCACACTGGAATACAAATTTTCAAGCAAAAAACTTAAGGTCATATAAAAAGAAAGCAAACTTTTTTCCCAAGAGGTCACTAGGGGTGATAGTGAGTGGTACTATTCTCTTTTCTAACACCTGGTGCCTGCACCCATGGATCTCGGCTATGGAGAAATCTGCCTCCCGGATAGTACTACTCCAGCTCTCAGGGTTGTTGTTACTTCATTGGCTCCATAACTGTGTCTTCTAAACGTCATGAGAGAAGCTTCAGGATGTTGGTGAATCTACGCCAAGCAGTGGATTCCATCATTGTGGGCCTCAGGTTCACTTATCTCTCTGTGAATTTAATCTTTGTCAGAAGCTATACCATGTGGAATAACATGATGGTTGAAAAGAAATTCTGTTAGTTCCTGTGTGATAGTTTAGGTAAAATCATTACAGGTGAGAAATGCAAATCTATATCTAGACTAAGAATCTGCTCCAGTAAGGATGAGGTACTGTCCATTCCACAGAGAAAGAGGTCCAATGTAGTCATCCTGTCATGAATTTGTTGGGTGGTTAGCCTGGGGAATGTGACATCTCTGGGTCTCTGTGTTGGTCTTTGCTGTTGGCAGATCTGACATTCAGCAGCAGCTGTAAGCAGGTAAGTCTTGATGAGTGGATATCTATGTTGTTGATCTCAAGCATAACCCCCACCTCAGGTAGAACAGCTACTGTGATCATGGGCAATGGGGCAATACCAAAAGTGACTTGGGAAAGAGACTGACAGTCCATGGTATGGGTCATCAGGTCTAATTAATTATTGACCTCCTCCTCTGCCTAAATCACCTTTCATGGCAGTTTACAGAGGACAAAGGATCTTCACATTCTTTGCTCCTTTGCAGATCTGTCCAAATACTTCTCCACCAAATGTCTTTCTAATTTGTCCTTATTTCCTTATTTGTTTTTATGTTTTCTTTTATCATACAATGCCATCTGTCCATAGTCTCCCCTCCTTCCCTCCACAGAGATGTACTACTACCCTATTTCCCTTCAGAAAAGCAGTTTTCTTGGGGTTATCAACTGAATACAACATACTAAGATGTAATAATAGTAGTCACAAACCCTCATATCAAGGCTAGAGAAAACAACCTAGAAGGAAGAAAAGTTGCCAAGATCAGACAAAAAGGTCAGAGACTCCTCATACTCCCCTTCTTAGGTGTCCCACTAACCACTGAGTTAAACAACCACAGCCTGTATGAAGAGAACTTAATACAGACCCATGCAGGCTGTGTGATTGCCTCTTGGAGCTGTGGGAGACAAAATGAGTTCTATTCAGATGAATTTGTGTGCTCTGTTCACCTTGTGTCTTTTAACCCTCCCATAATCCTGCCTGACCCTGTTCCTTGATATTCCCTGAGCTCTGCCTAATGTTTGGTTGTGGATCTCAGTATCTGCTACCATCAGCTGCTAGAGAAAGCATAACTGATGTCCATTGGACTAGACCCAATCTCTGAGTGAAACAGAATTTCTGTAGGTATTGTCTCATAGTTTTTGTATGAGTGTGGCAGTAAGACCCTGCATAAACTTCCACAGATGAACAGAGCTGGATGGACTAATATGGGATTCTTCAAACAGAAACAACACTGGAATCCACAAACTGATTTTAAAATTTTAATTCAATTGACATTTTATTAAAGTAGGTATTGTTTACAGTGATGGATGTGACGATGGAGACAATAGGAGGACTGAACAAGGGTCCTCTGCAAGAGCAAAAATTGCTTTTGCAACTGACTCATCTCTTTAGTCCCACACACTGAGTTAGGAGAAAAAATGTCTTCATTCTCTTCCACTTCTCTTGTAAGCAAACATTCATGTTTATTTTCTCCTTTCCAGAGTCTTGACCATAAGTTCTGCTCATCCATTCCAGACAGGTTTCTCCAAAGAAACCCGGTTGTAATATGTTTGGGGCCAGCAACTAAAATGAATTCCAGTTTCCAACTCATTGACAAAAATCAAACCAGGACAGTAACCGCATAGTATACCACATAGTTCAGCACTTCTCCTCCCTTTACCTGACAATCAACTCATTTACAGCTATATTATACCCTGATCCACCATGCTGTCTTTTCCCAGTTCCACTGGAAATGCACCACAAACCCATAGTCTACCCAGTTATCATTGGTGACACACTGGCTGCTGCTTCTGGGAGACAAGTGTAGGTCACAACTGACCAGGTCCTAAGATTGCTTCAAGCTTTGGAAAGAGGGCTCCAAGAAAGGTAGATGAGCAGAAGCCCGGCAATGACATGCTTCAGCCACTAAATAGGGATAAGAGCCCACCATTGTCTTCCAGCCTGATGTCTCACACACCTCAGAAGCATGAGCTATAATGAAATCTAGTGCCTGGGTTTTCAATTGCCCTGAGCTGTGGAGGTCAGCCAGGAAGACAGGGATAGACTTCCTGCAAGTTGAGGGCAAGCAGGCAAATAGCAAGGGTTTCCTGCTTCCATGTCCTTTTTTAGGCTTCCAGAAGAGGGTGTGGCCCGATTTAGGGTGTGTCTTCTATCCACAAGAACTGGATTAAAGGTGGGTTCTTCAGGCCCTGAGATCCAGATTAAATGTTTGTTTGTGTCTTTCTACATTCAAAGTATGTACTTGAAGTGGATCTACCCTCTTCAACTGAAGCATAACACTTCTCACTGTTGTGCCCTCCATGTTAGGGTTTTAGTTAATTCTATGTCTCGTTAAATTGGGAACCAAGAATAACCACCACAAGTGTATTCTGCTTATTGTGATTCATCTTAAATAAAATAGGGATGGTGTCTATTCCTACACAGCTGTTATTTCCTCTTCTCAGGGTTTTACACTAAATCCTTCCACTAACATGATCCAGGAAGAGGTATCTTCCATTCTCAGTCAGGGGTCTCAGTGTTCACAACTTGGAGATGAGGATGGAACAATTCATACATGGTGGTCACGAAGCAGAGACAGGAAGGAACCTGTGAAAGTGGCAGTCTTCTTTCCATCCAGACTCACAATCTCTGGTATATATCCACCAACTTTCATTGGTTGTCTTGCCCCTCCCCATGCCCCACCCAGATAATCCTCCTTAGAAACACTCTTCCAGATCCTGTTAAGGGTGTGCTATGAAAATATCCTAAGTGCTTCTCAATTTCATCATGCTGACTGCCCAGATTCAGCTTCTCAATACCTCATAATGTTCATGCTTCACTGGTGAGTTCTGTCCTCTTTAAGCTTTGAACTTCCATGCTTACTCTGCTGGGCTTTAAAAGTGAGACAGTATTCTGGTTTTTAAAAGGTGCAGAATATATTCAACAGTTAACCAGCGATGGGCTTTTGAGACCGTTCCTTTTTCATGTAATCAGTAAAATGCTCCCCACGTCTTTCTCTGTCCAGTTCATCATGTCTGTAGGGACTCACTAAGCTTATAGTACTCGACAATACCTTCAGTGTTTCAATCCACTCAGCAATTCCCAGCCTGTGGCTCTGATGCTGCTCTTCCTTAAATCCAGGATAAATCAATCAACTGGTTTTGACCTCTGAAAGTTTGGTTCCTCAGTGAAGAATGTTTGTCAGGTGCCTAACTAGTAGCCTCAGTGACTCTTCTTTATGTGTTTAGGATCAGGGGAGCAGGTGGAGCTTTTATTTCAGGTAGGTGGTTCTCTGGGGGACATGGCACAGACAAAAGGATTCAGGTCCCCAACAGGAGAAGGCATAAGTCTTATGCAGCAGGGGTGTCCATACAACAGAGAAAGCCAATGGTCAATACAGCACAACAGGACTGACAATAACACTTAGAAAGTTTTGGAGACAAACACACACACACACACACACACACACACACACACACACACACACACACACACGAGAGAGAGAGAGAGAGAGAGAGAGAGAGAGAGAGAGAGAGAGAGAGAGAGAGAGAGTGAGAGAGAGAGAGAGAGACTGCTTGAACATGGACTTAAGACAATAGAAAGTCTTTTTTTAGCCAGCTGGCAACCATATGAGGTTTTCTGGATTCTGATGCAGCAACCAGCCTTTCTCAGGGTGGGCTTTTAAGCACAAAACCATATTCTGGGTTGAGAATCTTCAGTTAACAAGAACATTTAGCCAGAAGTCGCACTACAGAAGCCATAATGTTACTGTATTTCAAGCAAGATTTAAACATTTAGAGATATTCCCAGACTATGGACTTAGGTGGATTAAGCCTTCGTTTTAGTTGTGGCCGGGTTTTGCTGTGTTTTACAGAAATGCTGACTTTTTCACCTTGAATACTACTTCTGTCATGGAGACAGTTGTACTTAGGTGTGGGGGCCTGCTAGTGCCTGGGCCCTGTTAACAGGAGGGTCTATGCACCATGGGCATATATGGTGGCCTCAGAGGTCAGAAGAGGCTGTCGGGTCCCCTGGTAACTAGATAACTGGAGTTACCAACTGTTGTCAGGTACCCTTGAATGCAGTAAATTGGATGGCAGTCTTCTGGAAAGGTATCCAGCAACGTTTACTGCTGAACCATTTCTCCATCCCATCACAGTTACTTTTTTAAAGAGGATGGAACTGATCTGAAATACTAGGTTGTAACCTAATACTTTGGCATCTGAAATGTTTTAGCAGGAATTCAAGAGGTAATCATAATTTCATTTCTACATCTTTCTTCCGTTTTTGATGTCTTCCCACTCTGCATGTCTGGCTCTTTTTGAATTTATTCCATGGACCAAGTGAGCTTTAGACTGACATCAGACTACTCTGATCAGTGCCATAGACTATCACATCATGCCTGGTTCATGAATTTCTATTTAATCACCAGTAACCACACTGGTAGTCTTAGACAAACAATATTGAATGGTTGCCTTTAACATAAATATAATGACTAGCAAGACCTTTTACTTGTCTCAATATTAACTAATTTGACTCAAATGTTTTGAGTTAAATTAAATAAGCATTATTTCCTGCCATAATAGGTTTTCTACTTAATCCTTGGACTGAGAGAATAGCTAGGACAATGGAGAAATGGGGTTTTTATAACTCCAAAAATGCAAGGGTAAGGGTTTTCTGGGGAATGGGGAGAGTGTTTTAGTGTAAAACCCCGAGAAGTGGAAATAACAGCTGTGTAGGAATGGACACCATCCCTATTATATTTAAGATGGATCACAATAAAATATACACTTGTGGTGGTTATTCTTGGTTCCCAATTTAAGAAGACATAGAATTAACTAAAATCCTAACATGGAGGGCACAACAGTGAGAAGTGTTATGCTTCAGTTGAAGTGGGCAGATGTAGCTAGAGTTTTCCGGCCTTGCCCACAGTCAGGACAAATCTTTGTCAACCACCAGTCCCAAAGCCACTCAGACCCAACCAAGTAAACACAGAGACTTATATTTCATACAAACTGTATGGCCGTGGCAGGCTTCTTGCTAACTGTTCTTATAGCTTAAATTAATCCATTTCCATAAATCTATACCTTGCCACGTGGCTGGTGGCATACCGGCATCTTCACATGCTGCTGGTCATGGCGGCGGCTGCAGTGTCTCTCTGCCTCAGCCTTCTGCTTCCCAGAATTCTCCTCTCTCCTTGTCCCACCTACTTCCTGCCTGGCCACTGGCCAACCAGTGTTTTATTTATTGACCAATCAGAGCAATTTGACATACAGACCGTCCCACAGCACTTCCCCTTTCTTTTTTTAAAAAAGGAAGGTTTAACTTTTACACATCTCCAAAGTCAGCTTGGTATATTTGGGAATTTGGGCTTAGCTTCTCTTACTACTTCCTGCTGGAGGGAGGCACTGTATCTTATGGGGACACAAAGAAAATTTTAGGATCATGGAGTAGTCCGTGACTTGAAACGATTCTGGATGTTGGATCATCTGGGCCATGGTGTCATCGGAGACCTTTCAGGTGGTCTTGGCTGGTCAAATCTGATGTATCTTAATCTGGAACAAATCCATAGCCTCTGGCTTTCTGTGGAAACAAAAGCAGAGCCTCCTTTCCAAAGCAACATATCCTTACATCCAAATTTTGAAGTTAATGTACCTTTAAAATACACATTTTGGCCGGGCGGTGGTGGCGCACGCCTTTAATCCCAGCACTCGGGAGGCAGAGCCAGGTGGATCTCTGTGAGTTCGAGGCCAGCCTGGGCTACCAAGTGAGTCCCGGGAAAGGCGCAAAGCTACACAGAGAAACCCTGTATCGAAAAACCAAAAAAAAAAAAAAAAATACACATTTTGGCATAACTCAACAGCTTTTGCAATCAAATGTTTCTCTTCAGTTACGAATATCAAAGAGAACATAATCCAGATTCTCTCTGTGGTAGCCATCTTTATGTGGCTTATGTTTTATATTACCTTGAGCCTATTGCTTTAAACTGCAGCCTTCTAAGCCTGAAACGGCACGGTGGCTGGTGGCTCCTCCCACTTCAGCTTCCCAACATGGCGGTGGTACGTTTTCCGCCAGCTCTGGGAGCCATCGTGGGTCTGTGCTTTTATCCAAGCAGCTTGTAGCCCAGAAACCTCTTTTTGTTTTGTACTAGTAAAGGCTAAATCCACCACGCAGCTTAATGTGCCACTTGCAGAGGCCTCATTCCCGCCATACTGCAGATCGAGCTCGCACGCTAGGAAACCGCCAGTAGCTCAAACCGGCAGGCTGCCGCTCATTTGAGAGAGACAATTAGGAAGCTGTTTTTTGCTCCATTTTAGAATCTTTTCTCAGGTTTTAGGTAGAAACTTTTGCCCCACATTGGGCGCCAGATGTTGATGTAACCAACTGTCTTATTAAATAAGAAACAGAAACAATGTAAAAGAGAAAGCCAAGAGGTCAGAGCTCAGAGCTAAAATCTCACCCTTCCTCCTCTGTGTCCCAGCTTCTGGAAAAGAGAGCTATTTCCTGTGTGTAACTCGATTTTCCAGTCATTCTGCCTTCTCATTGGTTGTAAACCCAAACACGTGACTGCCTCGTCACTGTCTGAATGTACAGCCCCGTAGGTCTTAAAGGCATATGTCTCCAATGCTGGCTGTATCCCTGAACACACAGAGATCTATAGGATTAAAGGCATGTGCTACCACCGCCACACTCTGTCTATGGCTCTAATAGCTCTGACCCCCGGGTAACTTTATTTATTAACATACAATCAAAATCACATTTCAGTACAATTAGAATACCACCACATTTCCCCTTTTCAATTTTAATAAAAAAAAAGTGCTGTGGGACAGTCTATATGTCAAATTGCTCTGATTGGTCAATAAATAAAACACTGGTTGGCCAGTGGCCAGGCAGGAAGTAGGTGGGACAAGGAGAGAGGAGAATTCTGGGATTAAAGGCGTGGGTCACCATGTTTGGCTGTTTCCAATGTGGCCTTGAACTCACAGAGATCCAGAGGGATTAATATGGATATGATAAGATAAAAAGGGAGATTATGGAATCTACTTTTAAAAAGGAAATACTTGTTTTAAATAAGATAAGTAATGAAAACTTTTTGGTCTGAGTTTATCAGATGTTACTGGATTGGACATTGTTAATATATATAATGGAGTTTTTATCTGAATCTGTCAAATGTTAATGGACTAGACATCATTAATGTAATTTTGGCTGTATATATTATATATACTTATTGGATAGTTTTTCTTGTATTAGTTATAAGCTTTCTTTAATTTTAGACAAAAAGAGAGGAAATGGGGTGGTATTGTGTTCCCCAAAATATTGTGTACCTTAATAAACTTATCTGGGGTCAGAGAACAGAAAAGCCACTAGTTAGGCAGTGATAGCACACGCCTTTAATCCTAGCATTCCAGAGACAGAAATCCCTCTGGATCTCTGTGAGTTCAAGGCCACATTGGAAACAGCCAAGCATGGTGACTCAGGCCTTTAATCCCAGAAAGCCAGCCTTTAATCCCAGAGAGTGGTGGTAGAAAGCAGAAAGATATATATATAAGACATGAGGACCAGAAATTAGCAGCATTTGGCTGGTTCAGCATTTGGCTGGTTAAGTATTCAGGCTTTTAAGCAGCAGTTCAGCTGACAGTTCAGCTGAGAGCCATTGGGGTGAGGACACAGAAGCATTCAGTCTGAGGAAACAGGACCAGTGGAGGAATTGGCAAGGTGAGATAGCTGTGGCTTGTTCTGTCTCTCTGATCTACCAGCATTGACCCCAATAACTGGCCTCAGGTTTGATTTTATTAATAAGAACTTTTAAGATTCATGCTACAGGTAGATCCACTTCAAGTACATACTTGGAATGTAGAAAGACACAAACATTTAATCTGGATCTCAGGGCCTGAAGACACCCACCTTTAATCCAGATCTTGAGGATAGAAGACACACCCTAAATTGGGCCACACCCTCTGCTGGAAGCCTATAAAAGGACATGGAAGCAGGAAACCCTTGCTATTTGCCTGCTTGCCCTCAACTTGCAGCAAGTCCATCCCTCCCCTGGTGTTAGATACTATTTGGAACACCAGCACATACTGAAGACCAGTGGACACATCCAACCTCCTGGACTGAGTAAGTACTGGAATTTTGGACTTTCCCTTCACAGCTAGCCTATGTGAGATTAGCAGGACTGCAGCCCTAAGTCATTCTAATAAATCCCCTTCCTTTATACACAGAGAGATTGCTTGTATACGTTCTGTTACTCTAGAGACCATAGTACAACATTTTTTGATATGAGTGTATAGAATTTTCCAGATTTTTAAACAGCTGTGTATAATTGTCAAAATCAGTTACCTGTCAACCTAAAATTCAATCTAGACCAAAAATGGAGTGATGTAAGAGTCCCAAGTAAGCCTAGACTGTCTTCTCTGAAACTAGTATTAAAATCTGTATAGATTATTTCAGAGATCCAAGTTTCTAACGCCATCAAAAAGGGAATAGACAAAAAACAAAAACTTAACATGTAATTCATGTCTATTATTGCGTCTCACAAGGTGAAGAGAAAACAATTGCTAGTTCTTCATTTTGGATCCAGTTGAACCTTCAAACTACCTGGAGGAGAAATGGCAGGAGACGGGACAGCCCAGAGATGGGACCACACACATATCAGCCTTCAGAATTTCTCCTATATGTGGACCATCAACAACTTGCGTTTTCTTGTGGAGGAAAGGACAGAAGTCATTAGAAGCCCAACTTTCTCAAGAGAAGCCAATGGCAAATGGCGTTTGACAGTAAACCCGAATGGAGTTGATGAAGTAAGTGCAGATTACCTGTCAGTTAACCTAGTTTTGCTCAGCTGTCTAAAGAGTCATGTTTGGGCAAAGTTCCAGTTCTGGATCATAACTGCCGAAGGAGAGAAAACACAAAATATGAGGAGCCCAAGAGCCATTAGGTTCGTGCCAGGCCGTGCCTGTGGATTCAAAAAGTATATCCTTCGAGATTTCCTCTTTTCAAATGCTCCTCGTCTTCTCCCAGATGACAAGCTCAGGCTGCTCTGCACTGTGAGTGTGGTCCAGGACTCCTTCAGAATCTCTGACCAGAACAGGAATCCAGGGATTCAAGTTCCCCCATGCACATTGGCAGATGAGCTAGGAGAGCTGTGGGAGAATTCCCAATTCACAGACTGCTGCCTGGTGGTATCTGGCCAGGAATTCCGGGCTCACAAGGCCATCTTAGCAGCTCGCTCTCCAGTTTTCAGAGCCATGTTTCAACATGACATGGAAGAGAGCAGAAAGAAGCGTGTTGAGATCCCTGACCTGGAGCCACAAGTCTTCAAGGCAATGATGGGCTTCATTTACACTGGGAAGGTACCAGACCTGGACAGCATGGCAGATGCATTGCTGGCAGCTGCAGACAAGTATGGCCTGGAGCGTTTGAAGGTGATGTGTGAGGATGCCCTCTGCAGGGACCTCTCTGTGGAGAATGCTGCCCACACTCTCTTCCTGGCTGACCTCCACAGCTCAGGGCAGCTGAAAACCCAGGCACTGGATTTCATTACAGCTCATGCTTCTGAGGTCTCTGAGACCTCAGGCTGGAAGGCAATGGTGGGCTCATATCCCCATTTAGTGGCTGAAGCATACCGTTCCTTGGCTTCTGCTCATCTCCCTTTCTTGGAGCCCCCTTTCAAACGCTTGAAGCAATCCTAGGACCTGGTCAGCCTTGTCCTACACTTGTCTCCGAGAAGCAGCAGCTAAATGTTGTTACCGATGACATCTGTCTAGGCTATGGTATGTGTGGAACATTTCCAGTGGAACTGGGGAAAGACAGCATGGTGGCTCAGGGAAACTAGAATGAGTTGTCAGGTTAATGGAGGGGAAGTGCTGAACTATGTGGTATACTACGCCGTTACTGTCTTGGTTTGATTTTTGTCAATGAGTTGGAAACTGGAATTCATTTTAGTTGCTGGCCCCAAACATATTACAACAGGGTTTCTTTGGAGAAACCTGTTTGGATTGGACTGAGCAGAACTTATGGTCAAGGACTCTGGAAAGGAGAAAATAAACATGAATGTTTGCTTACAAGGGAAGTGGAAGAGAATGAAGACATTTTTTCTCCTAACTCAGTGTATGGGACTAAAGAGATGAGTCAGTTGCAAAAGCAATTTTTGCTCTTGCAGAGGACCCTTGTTCAGTCCTCCTCTTGTCTCCATCGTCACATCCATCTCTGTAAACAATATATACCCAAATAAAAAAGCAAATGAATAAAAATGTTAAAATCAGTTTGTGGATTCCAGTGGTGTTTCTTGTTAGAAGATGACCATTTTAGTCCAACCACCTGTGCTCAGCTGTGGAAGTTTATACAGTGTCTTCAATGCCACACACACACACACACACACACACACACACACACACACACACACACACACAAATCAATGAGACAATACCTAATGAAATCCTGATACACTCAGAGATTGTTGTCTAGTTCAGTGGATATCACTTGGGATTTCTCCAACAGCTGTTGGGAGCAGATACTGAGATCCACAGCCAAACATTAAGCAGAACTCAGTGAACCTCAAGGAAGAGGGGAAGACAGGATTGTAGGAGACATCAAAGACACAAGGGGAACAGAACTCACAGTGTCAACTAAATAGGGTTCATAGGGGCTCAGATCCTGAAGAGGCCATCACAGAGCATGCATGCATCTGTACGTAGTCCTTTGTGTACACACTGTGGTTGTTGATCTCAGGGGTTTTGTGGGAGTCCTAACAGGGTGAGTGTAGGGAAGTCTCTGACCTGTTTGTCTGAACCTGAAAACCTTTTCTTCCTTCTGGGTTGGCTTCTCTAGCCTTGATATGAGGGGTTTTGTGGTGGTATTGTGTTCCCCAAAATATTGTGCACCCTAAAAATATTATTTGGGGTCAGAAACAGAAGAGCCACAATATTGAACATAGAGAATAGGCAGTGGTAGCACACGCCTTTAATCCTAGCATTGCAGAGGCAGAAATTCATGTGTTCAAGGATACAGCCAAGCATGGTGACTCACACCTTTAATCCCAGAAATCGAGACTTTAATCACAGGGAGTGATGGTAGAAAGCAGAAAGGTATATAAGGAGTAAAGACCAGAAACTAGAAGGTTTTGGCTGGTTAAGCTTTTAGGCTTTTGAGCAACAGTTCAGCTGAGATTCATTCTGGATGAGGACTCAGAGGCTTCCAGTTTGAGGAAACAGGATCAGCTGAGGAACTGGCGAGGTGAGGAAGCTGTGGCTTGTTCTGTCTCTCTGATCTTCCAGCATTCACCCCAATAACTAGCCTCAGGCTTGATTTTATTAATAAGATCTCTAAGAATCATGCTATAGGTTTTTGCCCACTATTATTACTTTTTGTTTTGTTGTATTCAGTTGATATCCCCAAAAGACCTGTGCTTTTCTGTAGGAAAATACAGGAGTAGTACATCTCTGTGAAGTGGAGGGAGGGAAGACTGTGGTCATTTGGGACTGTATGAGACAAGAAAAAATACAAACAAAGAAGGAAATAAAGAAAAATTGGAAAGACATTTGGGGAAGAAGTATTTGGACAGATCTTCAAATCAGCAAAGAATGTGAAAATCCCTGTCCCTTGTTTGTGCTGATAAAAGATACCTTTTTTTTTTTTTTTTTTGGTTTTTTTGAGACAGGGTTTCTTTGTGTAGCTTTGCGCCTTTCCTGGAACTCACTTGGTAGACCAGGCTGGCCTCGAACTCACAGAGATCCGCCTGCCTCTGCCTCCCGAGTGCTGGGATTAAAGGCGTGCGCCACCACCGCCCGGCTTTTTTTTTTTTTTTAAATAATTTATTTTTATTTTATGTGAATTGGTGTTTTGCCTGCCTGTATGTCTATGTGAGCGTGTTAGAAAATCTGCAACTGGAGTTACAGACAGTTGAGAGCTGTCATGTGGGTGCTGGGAATTGAACCTGGGTCCTCCTGAAGAGCAGTCAGTGCTCTTAACCACTGAACCATCTCTCCAGCCCGATAAAAGATACCTTTATCAGAGGAGGATGAAGTCAATAATCAAGTAGATAAGATGACCCACTATGCAGACAGTCAGACTCTTTAACTAGCCATCCTCATTATTGCCCAATGGGCCCAAGTTCAAAGTAGCTATTGCATCAGAGATGGGGTTTATGAATGGAATTAACAACCTGGATATCCACTCATCAAGAGTGACCTGGTTACAGCTGCTGCTGAATGCCAGCCAGGTCTTCCAACAACAGAGACCAACACAGAGCACCAGATATGTCACCATGTCCTGGTCTGACCAGCCAACAAGGCCGTGAAAAGAATGAATACATTGGACTACTTTCTCTGTGGAATGGACAACACTATGTCCATCCTGGAGTAGATACTTATTCTAGTTATATATTTGCATTTCCCGCCTGTAATGATTTTACCAAAACTACCACTCAAGGTCTAACTGCCTTCTCAACTATCATGGTGTTCCACACAGTATAGCTTCTGACCAAGATACTAAATTCTCAGACAGGGAGGTGCAACTCTGGCCCACAATCATGCATTCCATTGGTTGTACCAGGTTCACAGACTTCCTGGAGCAGCTGTTATGAACTTTGGAAGAGAAAGTTACAGAGCCAATGAAGTGGCCACAACCTGGAGGTTTGGTGTAGGATTAGTCAGGAGGCAGGTTTCTCCATAGTCCAGATCCAGGGGTCCAGGCACCAGGTGGTAGAAAAGGAAATAGTTCCAATCATTATCACTCCTATTGACCCTTTGGGAAAAATTTTCTTCCTGTTCCCATGACCTTAAGTTCTTCTGGCCTGGAAGTTTTGATTCTTGTGTGATTGGTGATGTGGGTCAATGCTCCTGTTTTTAATAACCCCCTCTATTTTACCAAGACCACCATGGCTTAAAGATAGATTTCAACAACATCAAAATTTACAGAAAGCCTACAATTTCATGGAAACTGAATAATGCTCAAATGAATCACCAATGGATCAAGGAAGAAATAAAGAAATTAAGGACTTTCCAGAATTAAATGAAAATGTGCCGTTAATTAGCAGGAAGTAGTATAGAACACTATGACCAAACTACCAAAGTATTCTTTATAAATATTTGTTTTCATTTAAGGGGTTACAAATTGTTATTGGTCATAGTTTTAAAAAAAGGCTAAATAAAGGAGTTAAATTCAGAGATCTCTTTCTAAAAGAAGAAAGGAGGATATGATATAGAAATCATAGGATGAAAGGGTAGATTATTGAATCTACTTTAATTCAAAAAACCAACAATTAATCTTAGATATTTTACATTAGTATGAATTTTTGTTTATTTATGCAAATTTGATGTTAATTTTGTTATACTGTGTGTATATTTCTACTCTCATTTAAGGTATTATGTTTTCTGCAGTTCATTTAAAAATATAATGTACAGTTAAGAAATACAAATTAATAGTCATGTGTAATAATCAAACTTTTAGTCATGTTAGGTTTTCTAGATATACAAACATATATTTCAATTACATAGGTAATCTTCAAACACTTCAAAATCTACAGAATATGGCATTTGAAATGTTTTAAGAATTTAGACTTTTCTGGACAGTGAGACACTTCTGCTCTTGGCAGTACCAATTACTTCAAAGAGGTTGCTGGGCATCATTAAGAAACTCATTATGAAGTTCATTTACAATGTGGAAAAGACTACCCATTGGGGCAAGAAACTGCTCTTGCCTGGACAGCTTGACAGTATGTTGTATGAACTGCAGAACACAGAGAAAAGTGACTGATGAACTTTGCCATTAGGCAGAACAGTCCTTGAAATTTCCTGCTTCACTGAAAAGTATGCCAGAGACTCTAGGCCTGTGAGCTGAAGATAGATTACCCAACATTGCATAAGAACTTTGGGTGACCTTCTAGGCAGTCAGATGTCTCTGTTATTTCTAGAATTTTGAAAGTTGCATACAATGTGCTTCCTATTTATTCAGATAATATTATATCCTTCTGAGGTCTTTGATTGAGTTGAAGACTAGATAGTTATAATTATAGTTTTTCTTGGTTAGGATAAAAGGTAAATTAGATATGAAACTTGAGACTCACAAATATAGGATAAATGATAGAATATTTTCTTTAATTTTGTCAAATACAAATAGACTAGATATTGTAAGAGTAATTCTTGTTGGATAACTGTTTTGTTATATGTAATTTTACTATGATACAATGAAAAAGTTTCCTTTTGATTAGACAGAAAAGGGGAAGAGCTGTGGGATGGTCTTTCTGTATGCTGTGAATATGTGTTGCTACCATTGGTTAAGTAAGAAGCTGCTATGCCCAATGACAAGACAAAATAGAGCCAGGTATGGAATCCAAGCATAGAGACAAGGAGAAAAATGGTGGAGTCAAAGGGATGCTGACCACGGCCATGGAAGCAAGATGTAATGGAACACAGGTAATACCACAAAGACACATGGCAAAACAGCTTAATTTGAATGGGTTGAGTTAAGTTGTAAGAGGTAGCTAGCAAGAAGCTGAGCCATAGGCCATTTGGTTTGTAATTAATATAAGTCTTTGTGTGTTTACTTGGGACCTAGTGGCTGAAAGAATGGGCAGGATACAGGAAAACTTCTGGTTACATTCCTATTTTCTGTAAAACTTGAAATTGACCAGGTTTTGACACACTTTTTGGAATTTGCCATTTTCCACACTCTCTCCTCTGTTCCAGCCAATCATGGTATACTCTACCTACTGCCTCTCAGACGTTCTGAGTCACTCCTGTCTCTTCCTCCTTGGGCAATCACAAGTTCAAGTCTTTTACCTACTGTTTCTAGAAAAACCCCAAATTACCTTGACCTTCATCCTTGCCCTAAAACCTGCAATCCCCCTTCTGTCACTTCTTCCTCTGGTACTCCCTCTCACTCTTGCCCAGAGGCTGTGGAGGTCTTATGCTTGCCCCAGTCTAGTCTCTTACATTAACCCCTCACAAATTCCCAACTCTCCATCTTTGTTGATGGAAGCTCTCTTATAGACAGATAGGAAACTGCCAGGCAGGACATGCAGTGGTCACTTCTATTAAAACAGTTGAATCGACCCACCCGCCAATGGGCACCTCTTCACAAAAGGCCAAATTAATGACCTTCAATAGAGCACTCCAAGAAGCCAAGGGTCAATGGGCTAACATATATACCAGTTCTAAATATGCCTTTTTAAAAGACCATATCCATCTGCTCTTTGGAGAGAAAGGGACTTTCTCACTACCAAGGGTACTCCCATAGTTAATAGTCCCCTTATAACCAAGCTTTTGGAGGCCCTCTACCACTGCAGAAATAGAATCCACTGCTGAGGACATCAGTCCTCCAAGGAACCAGTAGCCTTAGACAATGCCAATGCAAACTAAGTAGCCCAGAGCCTGGCCTGTAGCATCTCTGAATCAACAGAGCATATTTTGTTTTTGGTAACCTCCTATCAGACCTGTTGTCAACCAGAAGAGACTGACGAACTCCTGAAAAAATGGGGCCATGCAGAAAAGAATGGATGGCTTTACTTAAATAACTGTCTCATCCTTCCCCAGGACCAGGCACTGGTCATCATTTATTTTTTTCATTTTTCTTTATTAAGAAATTTTCACAAATGGTTGAAAGACATTTAAAGAAATGCTCAACATCCTTAATCATCAGAGAAATGCACATCAAAACGACTCTGAGATACCACCTTACACCTGTTAGAATGGCTACAATCAAAAAAACCAATGACAACCAATGTTGGAGAGGATGTGGAGCAAAGGGAACACTCCTCCACTGTTGGTGGGAATGTAAACTTGTACAACCACTGTGGAAATCAGTATGGCGGTTTCTCAGAAAATTAGGAATCAAACTACTTCAAGACCCAGTCATCCCACTCTTGGGCATATACCCAAGGAATGCTGATTCATACCATAAAGATACATGCTCAGCTATGTTCATAGCAGCACTATTTGTAATAGCCAGAACCTGGAAACAACCTAGATGTCCATAAACGGAAGAATGGATGAAAAAAAATGTGGTACATATACACAATGGAGTACTACTCAGCAGAGAAAAACAATGAAAGCATGAAATTTGCAGGCAAATGGATGGAACTAGAAAAAAATCATCCTGAGTGAGGTAACCCAAATCCAGAAAGACAGTTATGGTATGTACTCACTCATAGGTGGATTCTAGATATAAAATAAAGAACAATCAGACCACAACCCATAGAACCATAGAGGCTATATATATAGCATGGAGGTCCCTAGGACGACTGTGGCTTATAATAAATTTCAGTTTTACTCAATTATTGAAAAAAATAGCCAAATGAATGGAAACACATGAACTATGAACCAAAGGCTGAGGGGGCCCCAGCTGGATCAGGCCCTCTGAATAGGTGAGACATTTGATTGGCTGGATCAGTTTGGGTGGCAACTAGGCAGTGGGACCAAGTCCTGTGCTCATTGCATGAGTTGGCTGTTTGAAACCTGGAACTTATGCAGGGACACTTGGCTCAGTCTGGGAGGAAGGGACTGGACCTCCCTGGACTGAGTCTACCAGGTTGATTGCAGTCCTCGGGGGAGGACTTGTCCTGGAGGAGGTGTGAATGGAGGG
Organism: Peromyscus maniculatus bairdii; assembly: GCF_049852395.1. Lineage (NCBI taxonomy): Eukaryota > Metazoa > Chordata > Mammalia > Rodentia > Cricetidae > Peromyscus > Peromyscus maniculatus. The sequence continues at coordinate 25,944,690 of NC_134852.1, read as the reverse complement.
TGGGCTGGGGGTAAGGGGAGGAGGTGGGAGGGGGGAGAATAGGGGAACCCATGGCTGATATGTAGAACTGAATGGTATTGTAAAATTATATATATATATTTAAAAAAGAAAGAAAAAAAAGAAATTTTCTACTCACTCTACATACCACCCACAGACCCCACTTCCTCCCTCCTCCTAATCCCCAGACCTCCCTCCCAAGTGACCCCATATCCCCATATCCCCCAAACCAAGGTCTCCCATGGGGAGTCAGCAGAGTTGGCCATCATTTCAAACATCCACCAGACCTCACATGTAGGCCCATTTTGTTCCATTGTTTAGAGGCCCTCTTTTACCTCACCCATATTTAAGCTTGTATTTCACAGGTTTACTCTCCTGCCAGACTTGTGGTGAGGCCAACCCACAGGCGCCCCTCCAGATATGTCATCATCTGCACCAGCTTCGAGGACACCAATGGAGTGACAATTGGTAGATTGATTTCAGCCCCATGCCCTCTCATAAAAAACTCCATTATTTCCTAACTCTTGTTGACATCTTCACAGGATAGATAGAAGTCTTCTCTACATCCAGGGAAACAGCAGATGTAGTGCCTCAAATACTCCTGGACCACATCATCCCTTGATTTGGCCTGCCAAGACCATACATATGGACAATGGGTCAGCCTTCCCTTCAAGGGTCATGGAGCTCATGTTGAAGCTCTCAACATTTCCTGGAAGCTCCACATCCCCTATCATCCACAATCTTCAGGAAAGATTAAGAGGGCCAATGGACTCATCAAACAACCCTTCACCAAAGCTCTCCATTGAACTCAGGTTATCTTGGCCCTCCCATCTCCTCATTGCCCTTACCTGCCTCTGGGCCATCCCATGCTCTCTTACAGGCCTAAGCCCTTTGAGATCCTTTTATGGAAGGTCCTTCTTCCTCAGTCACCTACCTTCCAGCCCAAACTCCTTCACTGGCAGGGTGCCTCCCCTACCTCTCCCTTCTGAGGTCCCTTCTCCATTCACATGCTGATAGCTATCTCCCTGCCCCCACACCAATAGAATTAACTGCCCCCTGAACCTGCCCCACTCTCCCTGGGGGACCAAGTACTCCTCAAACACCTAGCACTTAAGTTTCTGGAGCCCAGATGGACAGAACCCTACACTGTGATCCTCAGCACCCCTTTGACTGCCAAGCTCCTCGGCACTAAAGCTGGTATATCTCTCCAGGCTCAAGCGGACACCTATTCAGCATACATGAACTGTGCAGAAGCTGGGACCCCCTACCATCCAGTTTCCCAAGAAGTCCCAATAAAGGGCCTATCTGCTCTTCTGCCTTGTGCATTTGACTTTGTCAGAACAACCAGGATTCTTTCTGGCAGGCATAAGGCAGGTTTTAATAATCTATTCTTTCCCTAGCAACTTGACTTCTCTGCTCCTTCAAGAAACAGATGCCTGAGGGCTCCAGGATGGCAGTTAACCAGATGCTTCTTCACCCACACCTTCCACTGACTGTGAGCCCTACTGTGTACTCAAACTGACTGTTAAACCCACATTTTATAGAACAATGTATCAATCACCATTACTGTCCTTGAACTTCCCACATAATCAACTTTTACAACCTAAACTAATACATAACTGTAATCTTGTTATGTTCTCTTCTATGCCCCCATCCAGAACAATGCATGTGTATCATTTGCAGAAAATAGCAAACATAGAAGTTGAAAACACTCTTCTTCAATGAATATCCACCAAAACTGTTGAACACAGTAGCATTGCTGGGTAAACAATAGAGTTTATAATACTGTTTGTTGTCTGGGTGAGTTGGGGTCAGTTGAAGTTATTGGCTTAATTTCTTGTAAGACTCCACGAATGATTTCTGTAAAGTATCCCACTCCTTCCCCATGTGATTCTTCCTGAGAAGTCAATAAAAGAGAACACAACAAAAGGGACAGACACTCACATTCACACAGGGACAGCCGCAGGGACAGACAGACACTGACAGACATAGGGACAGGCACAGACTGTTAAAAAACAGAGACAGGGACAGACAGACTTCTTCAGACAGGCACAGACTCAGAGTCATGTACCAGACAGATGAGGGAAGACAGGGAGCATAAAGTAGAAAATCCAAACCTGGACTCGTTTTTGGTTGAAGGACTCCAAGTGGAAGTGCGTGTCTTTCTTTCCTTAACACAGCACTGATGCACTATTGTAATCTGAGTTAATGGCTGATGCGTTGAGTCCATACAGCAGGCTCTCTATTGTTGTTTTGTTCAAACTACATGGCATCAAGCTGCCTTCTAAATACTCAGGCTTATACCTGTCTATTAGGGCAACTATCATCCCTCATCAGAGACATTTATTTATGCAGTGGGCTGTGGTGAATGCACAGAATCACACCTGGCCAAACTTGAGAGAATGCAAAACTATGAAGTGCTCAGACCTCAACAGGATGTCTGAGTCACACACTCCAAGGATCAGGGACTACTTTGGAAGAGGGAGGCAGAGGTTGTAGATGATTTCTGTGCAAGGGTGTCCAGGACACTATGATCTTCATACAGTGAGGGGCTCATAAGGCCCCACCCCTCAGTGAGGGACTTTGTGCAGTGAATGTATGCTGGGGGATGGGATGTCATCAAATTAAATGAAAAGGAAATGCAGGTAAGCAACCACACTTGAACTCTATGGATGTTAAGGACAATATGGCACTTTGGGGGGTGTTTTTACTTGTGTTTGAGCAGTTTGAATATGTAAACCTCAACAAGGCTGGTTTGTGACTTGGAAAATCCATTAAGATTCATTGATACCTGTTATGTCCAAAGAAAACTCCAGTTCCCAAAATTCTAAGGGCAGGCCCAACCTGGACTTTAGGAGGATTTCTGGAAGGTAGCTAGAAGCCAACATTCCTCAAAAACTTGTGAAGCTCTACCCAAAGGTGTCATTTCTCTTATGACTGGCAGTCGAGAAAATGGCTGCCTGTGGTACATATTACCATAATGAGGCACATGCTAGCCTCCAGGCTCCTTCAGTGTCACAAGTACTTGTTATGCATTTCAAAGTCTATGCTAGTGTCCTAGGTCCTTTCCCCTCCTGCTCTCCCCTAAACTCCCTCTAGTCCACAAGCATCCCTTCCCACAGCTTCTCAGTGTCTTTGTGTCTCTGTCTTCTCCTGTCTCCATGTTCCTCTCCTTCTCTCTCTCTGTCTCCTCCTCTGTTTCTTTCTCTCTCTCTTCCTCTCTGATCTGTTTCTGTCTATCATTAGCCAGGTCCAGTTAGCTGACTATGTACAGCCAACATCTCCTTCTGCTTTGGACATTCCAGATGACTCTATCTGTTCTATCTCTGTATCTATAATAAAATCCTCCCCCTTAAACACATAACTGAGAGGTCAGGTGATCAGTTTGTACAATACCAAGAAACAGCTTAAAATATTTGCATAATGCATTTTAATGGGAAAATATTACAAACACATACAGATAAATATTTAAATTTACAATTTCTATTTTTTATAAAATCTTCCTTACAGATTGATACTTGATGTGTTCTTCTTTTAAAGAATTAATGTTCTGCTTCAGCAGCAACTACAAAGAAAAGCAAGAATTATCAGTTGCATCAAGAACAACCCTGGTGACATCGTCAGGATCAGCAGGAACAGTGGCATCATCAGTAGAATCTTATGTAGTGACATTAGTATCATTGTGTTGGAGAAGGTGTGAGAATGTGGAGCCTTATTTTGTTGGTTTTATTCTCAGATGTTGCTTCTTTTGGAGTGTTTGTTTCCAAGAAGATGCCCTCCTCATAAGTCACAGTGTATGGAAACAAAAAGAGAAACTAATATTTAACAGTTATATTTCTCTGCTTAGCCATTCAGAAAACACAAGATTCACATTAGGAGTGTAAGTAATTCCCTCATTCTAGAATAGGAGACAACCATGTACCTACCAACTTTACTTGGGCAGTTTTGTTGGACTAAACTGTTATTTTTTTATTTTATGTTATTTCAACTGTTATTTTTATGTGATGTATTTTCAATATTATTGGAAAAAAATGAATCATTTTTTCTGGTGCTAGGAAATGCTTAAAAGTTCATTATAAAGCATGAAATTTATTAATTATATATACTAGTGCCAAAGATAATGAGATTTCGAGTCCAAAAATCTTCAATTATTTTAAACAATTTCTGTGGTCTAACTTACCTTTTTCATTCTTTTAGTTGCTGGGAGCTCTTCAGAACACTCGGTGGACTAGTTGTCGTGTCCTTGACATAAATAATAGGATGAGTGCTAGCAACCACACCACGGATACGATCAGGAATAACCACACGTCTGTTACCAGAGGAGGAATAGATTTAGTAAAGGTGTTCATTGTACAGCTGCTGTCATCAGCTGTATTTACAGAATCAAAAATTTGGTTGCTCTCCTGTGTAGGTTCTGGAATGTCACATGGGACATGAACAAGAGAAGATTCCTGATCCGTAGTGAATCTACCACACTTGTGTTCTCCTCTAAGACAAGCTTCAAGAACTGGGTCAGCACTTATTACCATAAGTTTAAAGTAAAATTTGAAATCAAGAATGATGAGACCTACAATAATTCTTTTATAATTCAGTAATGTTTTAGCTATCCAATGTTTTCTGTATTTCCATATGAAGCTGAGAATGGTCGTTAAAAGATATGGAAAGAATTGTATTGTAATTTTGAGACAGATTGCTTTGAATCTGTAGATTGCTTTTGTAGGATGGCCATTTTTAGATGTTAATTCTACTGATCCATGAGCATGGGAGATCTTTTTTGTTTTGTTTTGGGTTTTTGTTATCTTTTTTTTCCTTCGGGTGGGTTCTGGGAATACCTGAGTGTGACAAATATGATAATGTATATTGTATGAAATAAGTTTTGATAAAATTATTTATAGTAATTGCAACAATTTACTGTGGACAGGAACTTATTATAGAAAAATGTGATAAAAATCCATAATATTTGAAAAATCTCTATATATGTGTAATAAAATTGATTATATTTACATTCCTGGTATATGGATATCTCCTTTTTTATAATTTAATTTAATTTTACATATGAGCCACAGATTCCCTTATCCAACCCTACCCACCCACCCACACCCACACCCACCCCACCTTCCCCCCAGCCCACCCCTATTCCCATCTCCTCCAGGGCAAAGACTCCCCTGGGGACTGAGTTCAACCTGGTAGATTCAGTTCAGGCAGGTCCAGCCCCCTCATCCAAAGGCTGAGCTAAGTGTCCTTGCATAAGCCCCAGGCTCTAAACAGCCAGTTCATGCACTGAGGACAGATCCCGGTCCCACTGCCTGGGTGCCTCCCAAACAGTTCAAGCTAATCAACTGTCTCACTTATCCAGAGGGCCTGATTCAGTTGGAAGCTCCTCAGCTATTGGTTCATAGTTCATGTATTTCCATTTGTTTGGCTATTTGTCCCTGTGCTTTTTCCAATATTGGTCTCAACAATTCTCATTCATACAAACCCTCCTCTTTCTCACCAATTGGACTCCTGGAGCTTCACCTGGGGCCTGGCCGTGGATCTCTGCATCCAGTTCCCTCAGTCATTGAATGAGATTTCTAGCACAACAATTAGGATATTTGGCCATCCTATCACCAGAGCAGATCAGTTCAGGCTTTCTCTCACCCATTGCCAGTAGTCTATTGTGGAGGTATCTTTGTGGATTTCTGTGGACCTCTCTAGCACTTTACTTCTTCCTATTCATGTGGTCTTTATTTATCATCATCTCTTATTTCTTGTTCTCCCTCTGTGTTCTTGATCCAGCTGGGATCTCCTGCTCCCCTAAGCTCTCTTTCCCTCAAAACTTGCCCTTCATTACCCCCACTCATGTCCAGGTTGTTTATGTAGATCTCATCCATTTCTCTGTCATTGGGCGATCCCTGTGTCTTTCTTAGGGTCTTGTTTTCCAGGTAGCCTCCCTGGAGTTCTGAGTAGCAGTCTAGTCATCTTTGTTTTACATCTAGTATCCTTCTGAGTGAGTACATACCATGTTTGTCTTTCTGAGTCTGGGTTACCTCACTCAGGATGATTTTTTCTAGATTCACCCATTTGCCTGAAAACCTCATGATGTCATTGTTTTCCTCTGCTGAGTAGTATTCCATAGTGTGTATGTACCACATTTTATTTATCCATTCTTCAGTTGAAGGGCATCTAGGTTGTTTCCACGTTCTGACTATTACAAACAATGCTGATATGAACATAGCTAAGGAAGTGCCCTTGTAGTATGATTGAGCATTCCTTGGGTATATGTCCAAGAGTGGTATAGCTGGATCTTGGGGGAGATTGATTCCCAATTTTCTGAGATAGCACCATATTGATTTCCAAAGTGGTTGTACAAGCTTGCATTCCCACCAGCAGAGGAGGAGAGTTCCCCTAGCTCCACATCCTCTCCAGCATAAGCTGTTTTCAGTGTTTTTGATCTTAGCCATTCTGACAGGTGTAAGATGGTATCTCAGAGTCATTTTGATTTGCATTTCCCTGATGATTAGGGATGTTGAGCAATTCCTTAAAAGTCTTTCAGCCATTTGAGCTTCCTCTGTTGAGAATTCTCTGTTTAGTTCTATAGCCCATTTCTTAATTGGACTGTTGGGCATTTTGATGTCTAATTTCTTGAGTTCTTTATATATTCTGGATATCAACTCTCTGTCATATGTGGGGTTGGTGAAGATCTTTTCCCATTCTGTAGGCTGTCACTTTGCCTTGTTGACCATATCCTTTGCTCTACAAAAGCTTCTCAGTTTCAAGAGGTCCCACTGATTGATTGTTTCTCTCAGTGTCTGTGCTACTGGTGTTATATTTAGGAAGTGATCTCCTATGCCAATGCATTCAAGACTACTTCCTACTTTCTCTTCTATCAGGTTCAGAGTATCTAGATTTATGTTGAGGCCTTTGATCCACTTGGACTTAAGTTTTGTGCATGGTAACAGATGTGGATATATTTGCAGCCTTCTACACGTTGATATCCAGTTATGCCAGCACCATTTGTTGAAAATGCTTTCTTTTTTCCATTGTACGGTTTTGGCTTCTTTGTCAAAAATTTTATGTTCATAGGTATGTGGATTAATGTCAGGGTCTTCAATTCGATTGCATTGGTCCACATGTCAGCTTTTATGCCAGTACCAAGCAAGCTGTTTTTATTACTGTAGCTCTATAGTAGAGCTTGAGGTCAGGGATCATGATGCCTCCAGAGGTTGTTTTATTGTACAGGATTCTTTGGGTTATCCTGGATTTTTTGTTTTTCCATATGAAGTTGAGTATTATTCTTTCCAGGTCTGTGAAGAATTGTGTTGGTATTTTGATGGGGATTACATTGAATCTGTAGATTGCTTTTGGTAAGATTGCCTTTTTTACTATGTTAATCCTGCCTATCCATGAGCATGGGAGATCTTTCCATTTTCTGACATCTTCTTCAATTTCTTTTTTCAAGGCCTTAAAGTTCTTGTCATATAGGTCCTTCATTTGCTTAGTTAGTGTTACCCCAAGGTATTTTATATCATTTGTGGCTATTATAAAGGGTGATGTATCTCTGATTTACTTCTCAGCCTGTTTGTCAATTATATATAGGAAGGCTACTGATTTTTTTTAGTTGATCTTGTATCCTGCTATGTTGCTGAAGGTGTTTATAAGCTGTATCAGTTCCTTGGTTGAATCTTTGAGGTCACTCAAGTATACTGTCATGTCATCTGCAAATAGGGAAAGCTTGACTTCTTCCTTTCCAATTCGTAGCACCTTAATCTCCTTATGTTGTCTTGTTGCTCTGGCTAGAACTTCAAGTACTATATTGAATAAGTATGCGGGGAGCAGACAGACTTGCCTCGTTCCTGATTTTAGGGAATCACTTTGAGTTTCTCTCCATTTAATTTGATGTTGGCTGTTGGCTTCCTGTAAATTGCCTTTATTATGTTTAGGTATGTTCCCTGTATTCCTGATCGCTCCAAGACCTTTATCATGAAGGGGTGTTGGATTTTGTCAAATGCCTTTTCAGCATCTAGTGAGATGATCATGTGGTTTTTTTCTTTCAGTTTGTTTATATGGTGTATTACATTGACAGACTTCCATATGTTAAACCTCCCTTGCATCCCTGGGATGAAGGCTAATGATCGGGGTGGGTAATTGTTTTGATGTGTTCTTGGAGTCTGTTTGCCAGTATTTTATTGAATATTTTTGCATCAATGTTCATGAGGGAGATCAGTTTGTAGTTCTCTTTCTTTGTTGCATCTTTGGTTTAGGAATCAAGGTAATTATAGCCTCATAGGAGTTTGGTAATGTTCCTTCTGTTTCTGTTGTGTGGAGCAATTTAAAGAGTATTGGTATTAACTCTTCGTTGAAGAGCTGGTAGAATTCTGTGCTGAAACCATCTGGTCCTGGGCTTCTTTCTTTCTTTCTTTCTTTCTTTCTTTCTTTCTTTCTTTCTTTCTTTCTTTCTTTCTTCCTCTCTTTCTTTCTTTCTTTCTTCCTCTCTTTCTTTCTTTCTTTCTTTCTCTTTTTTTTGTTTGGGAGACTTTTAATGACTGATTCTATTCCTTAGGGGTTAGGGACTATTTAAATAATTTATCTGGTCTCGGTTTAACTTAGGTATGTGGTACCTATCCAGAAAATTATCCCTTTCTTTTAGATTTTCCAGTTTTGTGGATTATAGGTTTTTGAAGTATGACCTGATGATTCTCTGGATTTCCTCATTGTCTGTTATTATGTCCCCCTTTTCATTTCTGATTTTGTTAATTTGGATGCGCTCTCTCTGTCTTTTGGTTAGTTTGGATAATGGCTTGTCTATCTTGTTGATTTTCTCAAAGAACCAACTCTTTGTTTCATTAATTTTTTTGTATTGTTCTCTTTGTTTCTACTTTATTGATTTCAGCTCTCAATTTGATAATTTCCTGGCATCTATTCTTCCTGGGAGACTTCCTATGGATCTTTTTTTAGAGCTTTCAGGTGTGCTGTTAAGTCACTAGTGTGAGATTTCTCCAACTTCTTCATGTGGGCATTTAGTGCTATGAATTTCCCTCTTAGCACTGCTTTCATAGTGTCCCATAAGTTTGGGTATGTGGTGTCTTCATTTTCATTGAGCTCTAGGAAGTCTTTAATTTCTTTCTTTATTTCTTCCTTAACCCATTGGTAATTTAGTTGAGCATTATTCAGTTTCCATGAAATTGTAGGTTTTCTGTAGTTTTTGTTGTTGTAGAAATCTACCTTTAAACCATGGTAGTCTGATAGAACACAGGAGGTTATTCCAATTGTTTTGTATCTGTTGAGATTTGCTTTGTGGCCAAGTATGTGGTCGATTTTAGAGAAGGTTCCATGGGGTGCTGAGAAGAAGGTATATTCCTGTTTGTTAGGATGGAATGTTCTGTAGATATCTATTAAGTCCATTTGAGTCATAACATCAGTTAAGTCCTTTATTTCTCTGTTAAGTTTCAATTTGGGAAATCTGTCCAGCAGCGAAAATGAGGTGTTGAAGTCTCCCACTATTAATGTGTGGGATTTTAGATGTGGTTTAAGCTTTAGTAATGTTTCTTTTATATAAGTGGGTGCCCTTGTGTTTGGGGCATAAATGTTCAGAATTGAAACTTCATCTTGGTAGATCTTTCCTGTGATGAGTATGTAATGCCCTTCTTGATCTCTTTTGATTGATTTTAGTTTGAAGTCTATTTTGCTAGATATTAGGATGGCTACACCAGCTTGCTTCTTAAGACTGTTTGATTGGAAACTCTTTTCCCAGCCTTTTATTCTTAGGTAGTATCTATCTTTGAATTTGAGGTGTATTTCTTTAATGCAGCAGAAAGACGGGTCCTGCTTTCATATCCATTCTGTAAGCCTGTGTCTTTTTATAGGTGAATTAAGTCCACAGATATTAAGGGATATTAATGACCAGTGATTGTTCATTCCTGTTATCTTTTGGTGGTAGTGTGTGTGTACTTCTCTTCTTTGGGATTTACTGCTGTGGCTTTATCTATTGCCTGTGTTTTCATGGGTGTATCTGACTTCCTTAGGTTGGAATTTTCCTTCTAGTGCTTTCTGTGGGGCTGGGTTTGTGGATAAGTATTGTTTAAATCTGGCTTTGTCTTGGAATGTCTTGTTCACTCCATCTATGATGATTGAAAGTTTTGCTGGGTATATTAGTCTAGGCTGGCATCCATGGTCTCTTAGTGTCTGCATTACATCTGCCCAGGTCCTTCTGGCTTTCAAAGTCTCCATTGAGAAATCGGGTATTATCCTGATAGGTTTGCCTTTATAAGTCACTTGGCCTTTTTTCTTTGCTGCTCCTAATATTCTTTCTTTATTCTGTATGTTTAGTTGTTTAATTATTATGTGGCGAGGGGACTTTTTGGGGGTCTAGTCTGTTTGGTGTTCTATAGGCTTCTTGTATCTTCATAAGTATTTCCTTTAAGTTGGGAAAGTTTTCTTCTATGATCTTTTTGAATATATTTTCTGTGCCTTTGAGTTGGTATTCTTCTCCTTTTTATATGCCTATTATTCATAGGTTTGGTCTTTTCATGGTGTCTCAAATTTCTTGGACATTTTGGGTCATGACTTTGTTGGCTTTAGTGTTTTCTTTGACTGATGAATCTATTTCTTCTACTGTACCTTCAACGTCAGAGATCCTCTCTTCCATCTCTTGCATTCTGTTGGTTATACTTGCATCTGAAGTTCCTGTTCATTTACTCAGATTTTCTGTTTCCAGCATTCCCTCTGTTTATGTCTTCATTTTTTCTATTTCCCTTTTCAAGTCTTGAACTGTTTCCTTCATATGTTTCTTTGCTTTTTCATGATTTTCTTTCAGGGAATTATTGTTTTCTTCTGCTTTATTTGTCCTTTCCTCAAGTTCTTTATAGCATTCTTCCCATTTTTTGTCTTTTCCTCAATTTCATTTTTGATATCTTCTATATAAGCCTCTACCCTCTTCATGATGTTATTCATAAGGCTGTTTTCTTCTGCTTCTTCCATTTTGTGATGTTCAGGTCTAGCTGTTGGAGGAGGGCTAGGTTCTGGTGAAGCTGTATTGCTCTTTATTTTGTTGTATGTACTTCTGCTTTGACATCTGCCCATCTCCTTGTGGACATGGGAGATCTTTTTATTTTTACATATCTTCTCCAATTTCTTCTTCAAGGACTTGAAGTTTTATTATACAAGTCTTCCACTTACTTTGGTAGAGTTATCCCTAAGTTATTTTTTTATTATTTGGGCTATTGTGAAAGGTGTTTTTCTCTGATTTCTTTCCCAGTCTGTCTCTCATTAGTATGTAGGAGGACTACTGATATTTTTAAATATTTTATTACTGAAAGTAGATTCTTCTCTTATACAATGCATCCTAATCAGAGTTTTCACTCCCTTAGATTTTTGTCAAGCTAATTTGCTAAATGTGTTTATTAGCTGTAGGAAATTTCCTGTTGAATCATTGACCTAACTTATATGTATTATAATGCTTTCTACAAATAAAGATTCTTTCTTCTTCCTTTTCAAATTGTATCCTTCCTATTGTCACTTGCCTTACTTACTTACTTAAGACTTCAATTGTTACATTGAACAGATACAAAGAGAGTGAAAAACCTTGACTTGTTTCAGATTTTAGTGGAATTGTTTGAGTTTCTCTTCATTAAGTTGATGTTGACAATGGAATGTCATTATCATATTTTGATATGTCACTTATGTGCTAATCTCTCCTTGGCTTTTATCACGAAGGAATATTGAATTTTGAAAAATGTTCTTCCTGAATTTAATGATATGATAATGTGGTTTATGTCTTCATTAGGTTTGGTCATTTGTGGGTTTATATGGTCAATTATATTTTTTGATTTTTGTATATTGAACCATCCCTACATATCTGGAACAAAGCCTAATTCATCATGGCAAATTATCTTTGAATAATTTGTGATTCAATTTGCAATTATTTAATGAGTATATTTTCATCAGTGTTTATAAGTGAATTGACCTGTGATTTGGGTATCAGTGTAATTTTAGACTCATAAAATAAGTTGGGCAAGGATCCTATGTTTCTAATTTCCAGAATAATTTGAGGAGGATGGGCAATAACTCATCTTCAAATGACAGGTAGATTGCTGTGCCAAAACTATCTTTTTCTGGGTTTCATTTGGTGGGGAGACTTTTAGTACTCATGCTATTTTACTAGTGTTTTTCTGTCTGTTTATAATACATATATGATCTTGATTTCATTTGTGCTAAGTGGGACCTATTGATTTTTTTTCAATGTACATAACAACCACTGATTCCCCTCTCATCCCTCCTCTTGTTCCCACTCCCCCTGACTTCTCTCCTTCCCCCCACCACTCATCCCCTCTTCCAACAGGGTAAGTTCTCCCATTGGGGGGGGACAAGCTAAGCCTGGTACATTCAGTTGAGGTAGGACCAAGCCCCTCCCCAGTTCATCAAGGGTGAGCAAGGTTTATGGCCCTAGGTAATGTGATCCAGAAAGCCATGCACCAGGGATAGATCCTGATCACACTGCCATGGGCCCCACAAACTGACCCAGCTACACAACTGTCTCCGTATGCAGAGGTTCTAGTCTGGTCCCATGCAGGTTCCACACTTGTAGGTCTAATGTTCATGAGTTCCTTTGAGCTTGGTTCAGTTGTCTCCTTAGATTTTTCCATCATGATCTTGACCCCCCCTTTGCTTCTATAATCCCTCTTTCCTCTCTTCAACAGGACTCCTGGAGCTCAGCCAGGTGCTTGGTTGTGGATCTCTGCATCTGCTTCCATCAGTTACTGGACAAAGGCTCTATGATAACAGTTAGGGTATTCACCAGTCTTATTACCAGGGTAGGCCAGTTCAGGCACCATCACTACTATTGCTAGTAGTCTAATCTGGGGTTGTGGGTTAATGGAAATTTCCTTAACACCAGGTTTCTCCCTTTCTCCATGTTTCCCTCTATCAAGATATCTCTTTCATTGCTCTCCCACTCCATCCTTCCTCCACTTCAACCATCCTGTTCCCTCACATTCTCATCCCCCATCCCCTGCCCTCTATTGCCCTCACTTCATCTCCAGTACAATCATGGGGATCTCCTCTGTTTCCCCTTCCCAAGGTGATCTGCAATCCCTCTTAGGGTTCTCCTTGTTTCCTAGCTTCTCTGAAGGTGTGGGTTTTAGTCTGATTATCCTTCGCTTTACCTCCAGTGTTCACTTATAAGTGAGTACATACCATGTTTGTCTTTCTGAGTCTGGGTTAACTCACTCAGAATGATATTTTCTAGTTCCATCCATTTGCCTGCAAATTTCATGATGTCATTGCTTTTTACAACTGAGTAATACTCCATTGTATATATGTACCACATTTTCTTTACCCATTCTTTGGTTGAAGGGCATCTAGGTTGCTTCCAGGTTCTGGCTATTATAAAAAATGCTGCTATGAACATAGTTGAGCAAGTGTTCTTGTGGTATGATTGATACCCAGGAATGGTATGATTGAGTTTTGAGGTAGATGGATTCCCATTTTTCTAAGAAACTGCCATACTTATTTCCAAAGAACCTATACAAATTTTCACTCCCACCAACAGTAGTGTTCCCCTTGTTTCACATCCTCTATAAAATAAATTGTCATCTGTGTTTTTGATCTTAGCCATTCTGACAGGTGTAAGATGGCATCTCAGAGTCATTTGCATTTGCATTTCCCTGATGACTAAGGATGTTGAGCAATTCCTTAAATGTCTTTCAGTCATTTGGGATTCTTCTGTTAAGAAGTCTCTGTTTAGCTCTGTAGCCCATTTTTTTAAATTGGATTGTTTGATATTTTGCTGTCTAGTTTCTTGAGTTCTTTATATATGTTGGAGATCAGCCCTCTGTCAGATGTGGGTTTGATGAAGATCTTTCCCCATTCTTTAGGCTGTCACTTGTCTTATTTGCTGTATGCTTTGCCTTACAGAAGCTTCTCATTTTCAGGATGTCCCATTTGTTGATTGTTGTACTCAGTGTCTATGTTACTGGTGTTATATTTAGAAAGTGCTCTCCTGTGCCAATGCATTCTAGACCACTTTCTACTTTCTCCTCTATCAGGTTCAATGTTGTTGTATTTATGTTGAGGTCTTTGATCCACTTGGATTTGAGTTTGTGCATGATGATAGATATGAATCTATTTGCACTCTTCTACAGGTTTACAACCAGTTATGCCAGCACCATTTGTTGAAGATGCTTTCTCTTTTATGAGTATTTTTCTTTCGAGGTCTGTGAAGAATTGTGTTGGGATTTTGATGGGGATTGCATTGAATCTGTAGATTGCTTTTGCTATGATCACCATTTTTACTATGTTTTTTCTACCTATCCATGAACATTGGAGATTTTTCCATTTTCTGATATTTTCTTCATTTTTTTTCAAGGACTTAAAGTTCTTGTCATACAGGTCTTTTATTTGTTTGGTTTGAGTTACCCCAAGGCATTTTATATTGTTTGTGGCCACTGAAAAGGGTGACGTTTCACTGATTTCATTCTCGGCTCATTTGTAATTTGTGTATAAGAGGCCTACTGATCCATTTTTAGATTTCTCCAACTTCTTTATATAGGCATTTAGATCTATGAACTTTCCTCTTAGCACTGCTTTCATAGTGTCCCATAAGTTTGAGTATGTTGTACATTCATTTTCACTGAATTCTAGGAAGTCTTTAATTTCTTTATTTCTTCTGTGATGCACTGGTGATTCAGTTGAGCATTATTCAGTTCCATGAGTTTGTAGGCTTTCTGTAATTTGTGTTGTTTTTGAATTTTAACTTGAAGGCATGGTGGTCCGATAAAATACAGGAGGTTATTCCAATTTTTTTGTATCTGTTGAGATTTGCTTTGTGACCAAGTATGTGGTCAATTTTAGAGAAGGTTCCATGCTGAGAAGAAGGTATAATCTCTTGTGTTTGAGTGGAAAGTTCTGTAGATATCTATTAAGTCCATTTGAGTTATAATGTCTGTTAGTTCCCTTATTTTTCTGTTTAGTTTTTGTCTGGCAAACCTGCCCATTGGTGAGAGTGGGCAGCTGAATTCTCCCACTATAGTGTTGTGGGGTTTGATGTGTGATTTGAGCTTTAGTAATGTTTCTTTTACATAAGTGGGTGCCTTTGTATTTGGGGCATAAAGGTTCAGAATTGTGACTTCATCCTGGTGGATTTTTCCTGTGATGAATATGTACTGTCCTTCTTGATCACTTTTGATTAATTTTAGTTTGAAGTCTATTTTGTTAGATATTAGGATAGCTACATAAGCTTGCTTCTTAAGTCCATTTGACTAGAAAGACTTTTCCCAGCCCTTTACTCTGAAGTAGTGTCTGTCTTTGAAGTTGAGGTGTGTTTCTTATATGCAGCAGAAGGATGGATTCTGTTTTCATATCCATTCTGTTAGCCTGTGTCTTTTTATAGGTGAATTGAGTCCATTGATATTAAGGTATATTAATGACAAGTGATTGTTAATTCATGTTATATTTTTGTGGTATTGTTGTGTGTTTCTTTTCTTTGGAACTTGTTGGTGTGGGATTATCTATTGCCTGTGTTTTCATGGGGGCATCAAACTTCCTTGGGTTGGATTTTTCCTTCTAGTGCTTTCTGTAGGGCTGGATTTGTGGATAGGTATAGTTTAAATCTGGTTTTATCATGGAGTACTTTGTTTACTCTGTGTATGGCTATTGAGAGTTTTTCTGGGTATAATAGTCTGGGTTGGCATCCATGATCTTTTAGTGTCTGCATAACATATGTCCATGAGCTTCTGGCTTTCAGAGTCTCCATTGAGAAGTCAGGTGTTATTATGATGTGTCTGACTTTATATGTTACTTGGCATTTTTCCTGTGCAGCTCTTATTTTTTTGTATGTTTAGTGGTTTGATTTTAGGTGGGGAGGGTACTTCTTTTTTGGGTCCAGTTTATTTGCTGTTCTGTAAGCTTTCCATATCTTCATGGGCATTTCCTCCTTTAGGTTGAGAAAGTTTTCTTCTATGATTTTATTGAATATATTCTCTGTACTTTTGATCTGATTTTCTTCTTCTTCTATACCCATTATTCTTATGTTTGGTCTTTGCATGGCATCTTACATTTCCTGGTCATTTTGTGTTATGACTGTGTGAGCTTTAATGTTTTCTTTCACTGATGAATCTATTTCCTCTATCATATCTTCAATACCAGAGATTCTCCCTTATATCTCTTGCATATGTGGGTTATGTTTGCACATGTAGTCCCTGTTCATTTACTCAGATATTTTATTTCCATCATTCCCTCAGTTTATGTCTTCTTTATTGCCTGTATTTCAGTTTTTCCAGTCTGGAACTATTTCCTTCACCATGTTTTAATCCTTTTTGTTTGCTTGCTTTGTTTAAGGAATTTATTGATTTCTTCCAATTTTTGTTTGTCTTTTCCTTGATATCTTTAAAGGATTTATTTATTTCCTCTTTAAAGGCCTCTATCATCATCTTAAAGTCATTTCTAAGATTGTTTTCTTCTGCTCATTATATGTTGGTATTCTCAGGTCTTGCTAAAGTAGAACAACTAGGTTCTGGTGGTGCCATATTGCTCTTTGTTTAATGTATTCTTGCACTAGCATCTACACATCTCTTCCTCCAATTGGTGCAAATGGTGTCTGTGACTCATGGAGCCATTCTTGGTCCAATTGGAGCTCTTGATCCATTCAGAGCTGGTGGAGTCTGTGTCTCAGGGAGCATTTTTAGTCCTGGAAGATGGGTAGGTTTGGAAGGTGGTATATCCTTGGTATTTCCCAATGGGCCCATGATCACAGTAGTCATGCTGCAATGGGGGTTATCTATGGGATCAACAGCATGAACATTCTGCTGGTTACAGCTACTGCTGAATGTCAGATCTGCCAACAGCTGGGGCAAACACAGAGCCCCAGATGTGTCACCATTTCCCCCAGGCTGACCAGCCAACCACTTTGTGACAGCATAACTACAGTGAAACTCTTCCTCTATGAAATGGACAACACTTTGTCCTTACTGGAGTAGATACCTTTTCTACATATATATTTGCCTTTCCTGCATGTAATGATTTTACAAAAACTACCGCACAGGGACTAACAGAGTGCCTTGTCAACCATCATGATATTCCACACAATATGGTTTCTGACCAAGGAATTAAATTCACAGACAAAGCTAGAACTGTGGCCCAAAGTCATGAAATCCACTGGTCTTATTATGTTCAAGAACTTTCTAAATCAGCTGGCGTGATAGAAAGATGGAATGGCCTTTGGAATACACAGTTACAGAGCCAATGAGGTGGCATCAGCTTGGAGGACTGGGGTAGAATTCTCCACAGTATATGATTTGAACCAGCGATCAATAATGGTATGGTTTCTCCATAGGATGATTCATGGGCCCAGGCATTAAGTGGTAAAAGAAAGAATAGTTCCATCCACTCTCACCCCTAGTCACCTCCTAGGAAAAATTTGTTGCATGTTCCCATAACTTTACATTCTGCTGGCCTGGTAGTTTTGGTTCTAGGGTGATGGTATGGAGGTAGTGCTTATGACTGGTGCCACAACAAACAGTCCAATGAAATGGAAGCTCAGACTTCTCCCAGGTCTCTTTGGGCTTCTGATGTCCTTAAGCCAACAAGCTTATAAAGAAATAACAGTGTTAGAAGAGGTGACTGATCAAGATTACCAAGGGGAAATTGGATTGCTGCTCCATAATGGAGGTAAGAAAGATTATGGCTGTTGAGCAGGAAATACTTTAGGACTATTCTTGATTCCACCTTATTCTGTAATTGAGGACAATGGAGAGTGCGACATCCTAATAGAGGCAGATAACAAAAGACACAAACCCACCAGGATGAACATATAGGTCACATCTCATGAAAAGAGCCAAGAATGGGTAGTGTCATTCCCACTGAACAAGAATAAAGGGCATCTACTCAAAATTTTGTCAAATTATGTAAGCTTTAATTTCTTCAATGGTCTCCTCCCTAGGCCAAGGTTTAAGAAAGAAGCAAGTAACATAGGAGAATTTTGGTTTTCCTAACCCAAAAAATTCAAGGCAAAGTGTTTCCAAGGCTTGGGGCTTCCAGAGGAATTTTGGTGATGTAGGAACTTGGCAGAACATCTTACCATCTGAGGATGGAGGTCAGGGTATAGGGTGTAGAACACGTCAAATTCCAGAAACTTAAGTTTTACAGTAAATAGAAACAAACTAGTTTTGACCCTGTAAAAAGATGGTTTCTGATCTTAAGATGGAGTCAGGATGATCCACCAGTAGTAGAGGAAGGTAATTACAAATCCCAGATAAGGGTTTGGGGACAATGTCAGAGGGAAGATTAGAGTTGACATAAATGGTTCTATTGTGCTTTGTTAAGAATGATTTCATGGCCCCTAGGACCCATCCCTGGGACACAACCAGTCCCCAGAAACCCCCACCCAACTCTTGTCCCAGTTGCTGGCCAGCAGGCAAAACTCCTGCAGGAAGTCCCCCCCTCACCAAAATCCCCCACTGGACACTGCAATCTATACATTCTGCCCTTATACGCATCCACTTAAGACCCCAGCAACTTCCTGAGTCAAGGAAACCTAACTGCCACCTCTCATTGGACCAAGAGTAACTTGCTGAGGCAAAGAAACCAAACAGCCAGCTCTCATTGGACAAAGAGATCTCATTGAACCAAGAGTAACCTCCTGAGACAGGGAATCCACCAGCCCTCATTAGACCAAGCATGGCTTTCTGGGATATAGAATATGCCACTTCTCATTGGACGAAGAGAGGCTTCCTGAAACACAGAATCTGTCAGCTCTGAATGGACCAAGAGCCCTGATAAGACCAAGAGCAGCTTCATGAGTCACAAAATCAACTAGCTTGGGTTGACCCAAGAACAGCTCCCTGAGAAACAGAATCTGCCTGCTCCAATTAGACAAAGAGCTAAGATTGAACCCAGAGGGGCCCCTTGAGACACAGACACAACAAGCACAGAATGGGCCAATAGCCACTCAATCAGACACAGACACCTCTTATTCCTATTAGAGGAAGATATGGGCAGATGTCAAGGAAAAAATACATTGAACAACATAAAGAGCGATATGCCATCACAAGAAACTAACCCTCCTCCAACAGCAAGACCTGAACATCACAATGTAGAAGAAGCAGAAGAAAGCAACCCAAAGAATATCATCATGAAGATGCTAGAGGCCTTTCAAGAAAAAATAAAAAATGAAATTGAGGAAAAGACACACAAAAAATTGGAAGAAATCAATAAAGAAATAGAGGAAAAGACATAAAAATTGGAAGAAATCAATAAATCCCTTAAAGAAAGCCAAGAAGACCATTTTTTTTAAAAAAAAAAAAAAAAGCAATTAAACATGCAAAGGAAACAGTTCAAGACCTGAAAAGGGAAATAGAAATAATGAAGAAGACAAAACAGAGGGAAGCTGGAAAAAGAAAATCTGAGTAAACAAACAGGAAACACAGATGCAAGCATAACCAACAGAATACAAGAGATGGAAGAGAGAATCTCTGGTATAAAGGATACAATAGAGGAAATAGATTCGTCAGTCAAAGAAAATACCAATGCCAAAAATGTCATACCACAAAATGTCCAGGAAATCTGGGATACCATGAAAAGGCCAAACCTAAGAATAATAGGCATATAAGAAGGAGAAGAGCCGGGCGGTGGTGGCGCACGCCTTTAATCCCAGCACTCGGGAGGCAGAGCCAGGCGGATCTCTGTGAGTTCGAGGCCAGCCTGGGCTACCAAGTGAGCTCCAGGAAAGGCGCAAAGCTACACAGAGAAACCCTGTCTCGAAAAACCAAAAAAAAAAAAAAAAAAAAAAAAGAAGGAGAAGAATACCAACTCAAAGGCACAGAAAATATATTCAATAAGATCATAGAAGAAAACTTTCCCAACTTAAAGGAAATACCTATGAAGATACAAGAAGCCTATAGAACACCAAACAGACTAGACCCCCAAAAAAAGTCCCCTTGTCACATAATAATTAAACAACTAAACATACAGAATAAAGAAGGACTATTAAGAGCAGCAAAGGAAAAAGGCCAAGTGACATATAAAGGCAAACCCATCAGAATAACACCCGATTTCTCAACGGAGAATTTGAAAGCCAGAAGGACCTGACTTTCAGATGTAATGAAGACATTAAGAGACCATGGATGCCAGCCTAGACTAATATACCCAACAAAACTTTCAATTACCATAGACAGAGTGAACAAGACATTCCAAGACAAAGCCAGATTTAAACAATACTTATCCACAAACCCAGCCCCACAGAAAGCACTAGAAGGAAAATTCCAACCTAAGGAAGTCAGATACACCCATGAAAACACAGGCAATAGATAAAGCCACAGCAGTAAACCCCAAAGAAGAGAAGTACACACACACTACCACCAAAAGATAACAGGAATGAACAATCACTGGTCATTAATATCCCTTAATATCTGTGGACTTAATTCACCTATAAAAAGACACAGGCTTACAGAATGGATACGAAAGCAGGACCCATCTTTCTGCTGCATTAAAGAAACACACCTCAAATTCAAAGATAGATACTACCTAAGAATAAAAGGCTGGGAAAAGAGTTTCCAATCAAACAG
The DNA here is from genome assembly GCF_049852395.1 of Peromyscus maniculatus bairdii. Lineage (NCBI taxonomy): Eukaryota > Metazoa > Chordata > Mammalia > Rodentia > Cricetidae > Peromyscus > Peromyscus maniculatus. The sequence goes on along the minus strand of NC_134852.1, from coordinate 25,924,156 downwards.
TCTTAAGAAGCAAGCTGGTGTAGCCATCCTAATATCTAGCAAAATAGACTTCAAACTAAAATCAATCAAAAGAGATCAAGAAGGGCATTACATACTCATCACAGGAAAGATCCACCAAGATGAATTTTCAATTCTGAACATTTATGCCCCAAACACAAGGGCACCCACTTATATAAAAGAAACATTACTAAAGCTTAAACCACATCTAAAATCCCACACATTAATAGTGGGAGACTTCAACACCTCATTTTCACCACTGGACAGATTTCCCAAATTGAAACTTAACAGAGAAATAAAGGACTTAACTGATGTTATGACTCAAATGGACTTAATAGATATCTACAGAACATTCCATCCTAACAAACAGGAATATACCTTCTTCTCAGCACCCCATGGAACCTTCTCTAAAATCGACCACATACTTGGCTAATATACCCAACAAAACTTTCAATTACCATAGACAGAGTGAACAAGACATTCCAAGACAAAACCAGATTTAAACAATACCTACCCACAAATCCAGCCCTACACACTACCACCAAAAGATAACAGGAATTAACAATCACTGGTCATTAATGCCCCTTAATATCAATGGACTTAATTCACCTATAAAAAGACACAGGCCAACAGAATGGATACAAAAGCAGGACCCATCTTTCTGCTGCATACAAGAAACACACCTCAACTTTAAAGATAGACACTACCTCAGAGTAAAAGGCTGGAAAAAGTCTTTCCAGTCAAATGGTCTTAAGAAGCAAGCTGGTGTAGCTATTCTAATATCCAACAAAATAGACTTCAAACTAAAATCAATCAAAAGAGATTGAGAAGGACATTACATACTCATCACAGTTTTTTTACTCATTCTATTACCCTATTTTTATTGGCAAATTGAGTCCATTTATATTAAAAGAAATTAATTATCAGTGTTTGTTAATTCCTGTTATTTTTGGTTTTGGTGGGTGATGTTTGTGAGTGTGTGTGTGTGTGTGTGTGTGTGTGTGTGTGTGTTACCTTTCTTTGGATTTTGCTGGTGTGTGATTATCTATTGCTTGTGTTTTTGTGGGTGTACCTAATGTCCTTGTGTTGAAGTTTTCATTCTAGTACTTTCTATAGGGCTGAATTAGTGGATAGGTATTGTTTAAATTTGGTTTTGTCATGAAATACTTTGTTTTCTCTCTATATGGTAACTGAAAGTTTTGCTGGGTTTAGTAGTCTGGGCTGACATTGGTGGTCTCTTAATGTCCCCCAAATGTCTGTCCAGCACCTCTGGATTTTAGAGTCTCCATTGAGAAGTCATGTGTAATTCTGATTGGTCTGCCTGTATATGTTACTTGACCTTTTCCCTTTACAGCTCTTAATATTCTTTTTTTATTTTGTATGTTTAGTGTTTTGATTATTATATGGTGTGTGTGCTTTATTTGGGGAGGATCCAGCCTTTTAAGAATTTTGTAAGCTTCTTGTACCTTTATAAGCATGCCCTTTTATAGGTTGGGAAAGCTTTCTTCTACAATATTGCTGAATATGTTTTCTGTGCCTTTGAGCTGGGATTCTTCTCCATTCTCCTATTTCCATTATTCTTAAGTTTGGTCTTCTCATGGTATCCCAGATTTCCTGGATGTTTTGTTTTAGGAGTTTGTTGGGTTTAACATTTTCCTTGGCTAATGAATCCATTTCCTCTATTGTATCTTCAATCCCTGAGATTCTCTCTTCCATCTCTTGTATTCTGTTGGTGATGCTTGTATCTGTAGTTCTTATTCATTTACCCAGATTTTCCAATTCCAGTATTTCTTCAGTTTGTGTTGTTTTATTCCTTTAATTTCAATTTTCAAGTCTTGAAACATTTCCTTCACCCATTCGTTTGTTTGTTTGTTTTGTTTTGTTTTGTTTACTTACTTGACTTTAAGGGATTTATGATTTCTTCCAATTTTTTGTTTGTCTTTTCCCTGATTTCTTTTTTTTTCATTTTTATTTATTATTTATTTTTCTATTATCAGCTTGATACAGTATAAGTTTTTTTCCTCCTGAATGTCCTTTACTGAAGGAGGGAGGAGGTCTTAAATACAGGCTTACAGCACAATGGGAGAACCCTAGAGGGCAGAAGTTCACTACCAATGTTTTACAATCTTGCATCTAAGCTGTTAACACCCATTATGCCCATTACGCCCATTATGCAGGATACACAGACAAGGATCTTTCCTTAAGCATTCAGGAGGGTAGAACCTGGCTGGGAATTAGCATAGGGAGGACATCAAGGTCAAGATCAGCAAGCAAGGCAACAGTTACCCAAAACAGGGGCCAGGACCCTACAGGTCCTCTGTTTACTAAAAAATGAGCTTCTGACTTAGGTTGCATGGGACGTCAGCAGGTCACCTTACCCATCATGGAGACGCCTGCCCAGGCCACACAGGCACTGTGTCTTAGGTTGGTGAGCACCCCCCAGGCATTACCGGCCTCTGAATACTCATTATCATACAGGCTCAATCGTCTATGAGCTGCAGAGTTAACTGCTGCCAAAGATCTCAAAGTAGCACTGGGCTTACAATCTGTATGTTTGACACAGAAAAGACCAACAGAAGTCCTAACCCACCCATAACCAGTAGGCTAAAGGCAATTGAGCCATTCCCTTCCTTAATGACCCTTACTGCAAATTGGAGTCCTTGTAAGATGGTATCCCAAAAGCAAATGGAACTTGAGTTTATAAATTTATAATTTTCAAAGCCAATCAAAATATATAACTATTGAATTAAATTTATCATGCCCAATAGAATGAAAGATTAACTAACTGTGGTAGCTACTTTTGCTGCCAGGGTCTCCACTGTGCTAGCTGTACTAAGCAATTATGAAATGGTAATCCCAGAAACAGTAGCAGCAGTGGCCACCACTGCTATAACAGCAACAACGGCAGCAGCAATGTCAAATTCTTTACTGGAGCATGTGGGCATCCACTAGCATGGATACAACTCCAGGAACATGAACTGCCAAGGCCCATTTTTCTTGATCCCAGCACGACTTAAGCTGGCAGCTCAGCAAAAGAACAACTAAGAATCATAAAGAAAAAACAGGCAGCTCACAAGGAGCATAACTAATGGTCTTATAATGGCTACATTCAGGTTCATGAATTTTAAGGTATCTTCTAAGGGAACCTAAATGAATTTCAGGAGGCCAATAAATGTTGCACAGAGCCACTCCTGAAAAGTAGGTACTACGCCAGCTTGAAGAGGGTTGTGAAAGTGAAATGGCTTAGCTGGCATGCTACTGTTAATAAATGGAGGTCAGTGACCTTCAGGGTTATCCTTAATTTCCAAGGTGTCTAGGTGACACGTTCTCAAACATACTTGAAAAAGCAGTTACCATACATTACCTTCTGGAGAATCCAAAAGCATGGCTACAGTTCCTAGGCTTACGTTAATGCTTGCCAAAGCTGGCCATATTGGGCTCCCAGTCTCCATTGGCATCAGAAGGGGAGAGTTTTTCATGAGGGCCCAATAGGTCTCTGCCATGTTGGTCTTCAGCAGCAGCCACAGGGCACACATAGCGCTCAGGAATCCAAAGAGGAACCTCATTGTCTGCGGAAAGACACAAACAGATCCCTGGGGCCACACCAAGTGCCAGTAGAAAGATCCTTCCATCACTCTAGAGGGTGATTTGCAACAGGAGCCTCCAGTGCTGATCTGCAGCAGATATACCAGCAGAATCCACCAATAAAAAATTTAAAATACATAAAATAAAGAAAAGAATAGAATGTGGAGAGGAATGATGAGTCCCTAGTTCCCCCTTTTTTTACTTTAGTAAAATATGTTTGTTTGGTTTTTTTTTAATAGTTCAAATTTTTCTTTTATTTTTTTAATTTATTTATTTTTCTATTATCAGCTTGATACAGTATAAATTCTTATTTTAATAGTGAAATGTTTCATTGAGGCTTGCTCAGTAATTGAGTAAAACCAAAACTTATTATAAACCACAATCATCCTAGGGTCCCCCATGCTATATATATACCCTCCATGGTTCTGTGGGTTGCAGTCTGATTGTTCTTTACTTTATATCTAGAATCCACTTATGAGTGAGTACATACCATATTTGTCCTTCTGGGTTTGGGTTACCTCACTCAGGATGATTTTTTTTCTAGTTCCATCCATTTACCAGCAAATTTCATGCTGTCCTTGTTTTTCTCTGCTGAGTAGTACTCCATTGTGTATATATACCACATTTTCTTAATCCATTCTTCAGTTGACGAGCATCTAGGTTGTTTCCAGGTTCTGGCTATTACAAATAGTGCTGCTATGAACATAGTTGAGCATATATCTTTGTGGTATGAATCAGCATTCCTTGGATATATGCCCAAGAGTGGTATGGTTGGGTCTTGAGGTAGTTTGATTCCCAATTTTCTGAGAAACCACCACATTGATTTCCACAGTGGTTGTACAAGGTTGCATTCCCACCAAAAGTGGAGGAGAGTTCTCTTTGCTCCACATCCTCTCCAACATTGACTGTCATTAGTGTTTTTGATCATAGCCATTCTGACAGGTATAAGGTGGTATCTCAGAGTTGTTTTGATTTGCATTTCTCTGATGTTAAGGATGTTGAGCATTTCTTTAAATGTCTTTCAGCCATTTGTGATTCTTGTTTTGTGAATTCTCTGTTTAGCTCTTTAGCCCATTTTTTAATTGGATTTTTCAGTGTTTTGATGTCTAGTTTCTTGAGTTCTTTATATATTGTGGAGATCAATCCTCTGTCAGATGTGGGGTTGGTGAAGATCTTTTCCCATTCTGTAGGCTGTCTTTTTGTCTTACTGACTGTGTCTTTTGCCCTACAAAAGCTTCTCAGTTTCAAGAGGTCCCATTATTAATTGTTGCACTCAGGGTCTGTGCTGTTGGTGTTATATTTAGGAGTGGTCTCCGGTGCCAATGCGTTCAAGAGTACTTCCTACTTTCTCTTTTATTAAGTTTAGTGTAACTGGATTTATGTTGAGGTCTTTGATCCACTTGGACTTGAGTTTTGTGCACGGTGACAGATATGGATCTATTTGTAATCTTTTACATATTGACATCCAGTTATGCCAGCACCATTTGTTGAAGATACTTTCTTTGTTCCATTGTATAGTTTTGGCTTCTTTGTCAAAAATCAGGTGTTCATATGTGCATGGATTAATGTCAGGGTCTTCAATTCGATTCTATTGGTCCGGATGTTGGTTTTTATACCAGTAACAAGCTGTGTTTGTTACTATAGCTCTATAGCAGAGCTTGAGGTCAGGGATTGTGATGCCTCCAGAGGTTGCTTTATCATACAGGATTCTTTTAGCTATCCTGGGTCTTTTGTTTTTCCATATGAGGTTGAGTATTTTTCTTTCCAAGTCTGTGAGGAATTGTGTTGGGATTTTGATGGGGATTGCATTGAATCTGTAGATTGCTTTCGGTAAGATTGCCATTTTTACTATGTTAATCCTACCTATCATGAGCATGGGAGATCCTTCCATTTTCTGATATCTTCTTCAATTTCTTTCTTTAGAGGTTTAAAGTTCTTATCAAAAAGGTCCTTCACTTGTTTAGTTAGTGTTATCCCAAGGTATTTTATATCATTTGTGGCTATTGTAAAGGGTGATGTTTCTCTGACTTCTTTCTCAGCCCTTTTATCATTTGTGTACAGAAGGGCTACTGATTTTTTTTTTAGTTGATCTTGTATCCTGCCACTTTACTGAAGGAGTTTATCAGCTGTATCAGTTCCTTGGTTGAATCTTTGAGGTCACTCAAGTATACTGTCATGTCATCTGCAAATAGGGAAAGCTTGACTTCTTCCTTTCCAATTTGTATCCCCTTGATCTCCTTTTGTTGTCTTATTGCTCTAGCTAGAACTTCTAGTACTATATTGAATAACTATGGGGAGAGTGGACAGCCTTGTCTTGTTCCTGATTTTAGTGGCATCACTTTGAGTTTCTCTCTGTTTAATCTGATGTTGGCTGTTGGCTTGCTGTAAATTGTCTTTATTATGTTTAGGAATGTTCCTTGTATTCCTGATCTCTCTAAGACCTTTATCATGAAGGGGTGTTGTATTTTGTCAAAGACTTTTTCAGCATCTAATGAGATGATCATGTGGTTTTTTTCTTTCAGTTTGTTTATATGGTGTATTACATTGACAGATTTTTGTATGTTGAACCACCCTTGTATCCCTGGGATGAAACCTACTTGGTCATGATGGATAATGTTTTTGATGTATTCTTGGATTCAGTTTGCCAATATTTTGTTGAGTATTTTTGCATCAATGTTCATGAGGGAGATTGGTCTGTAATTCTCTTTCTTTGTTGCATCTTTGTGTGGTTTGGGTATCAGGGTAATTGTAGCCTCATAAAAAGAGTTTGGTAGTGTTCCTTCTGTTTTTATTGTATGGAACAATTTGAAGAGTATTGGTATTAGTTCTTCTTTGAAAGTCTGGTAGAATTCTGCACTGAAACCATCTGGTCCTGGGCTCTTTTGGTTGGGAGACTTTTGATGACTGTTTCTATTTCTTTAGGGGTTATTGATGTATTTAAATGGTTTATCTGGTCCTGATTTAATTTTGGTATGTGGTATTTATCCAGAAAATTGTCTATTTCTTACAGATTTTCCATTTTTTGGAGTACAGGTTTTTGAAGTACAACCTGATGATTCTCTGGATTTCTTCATTGTCTGTTGTTATGTCCCCCTTTTCATTTCTGATTTTGTTAATTTGGGTGCTCTCTCTTTGCCTTTTGGTTAATTTGGCTAGGGGTTTATCTATCTTGTTGATTTTTTCAAAGAATCAACTCTTTGTTTCATTGATTTTTGTATTGTTCTCTTGGTTTCTATTTCATTGATTTCAGCCATTAATTTGATTATTTCCTGGCATCTATTTCTCCTGGGTGAGTTTGTTTCTTTTTGTTCTAGAGCTTTCAGTTGTACTGCTAATTCATTGGTATGGGATTTCTCCATCTACTTTATGTGTGTATTTAGAGCTATGAGTTTTTCTCTTAGCACAGCTTTCATAGCGTCCCATAAGTTTGGGTATGTTGTACTTTCATTTTCATTGAATTCTAGGAAATCTTTAATTTCTTTCTTTATTTCTTCCTTGACTCATTGATGTTTCAGGTGAACATTATTCAGTTTCCATGAGATTGTGGGTTTTCTATAATTTTTGCTGTTGTTGAAGTCTAACTTTAAGGCATGGTGGTCTGATAAGATACAGGAGGTTATTCCAATTTTTTTTGTATCTGTTGAGATTTGTTTAGTGACCAAGCATGTGGTCAGTTTTTGAGAAGGTTCCATGGGGTGCTGAGAAGAAGGTATATTCTTTTGTGTTAGGATGGAATGTTCTGTAGATATCTATTAAGTCCATTTGAGTCATAACATCTGTTAGGTCCTTTATTTCTTTGTTAAGTTTCAGTCTGGTAGATCTGTCTCTTGGTGAGAGTGGTGTGTTGAAATCTCCCACTACTAATGTGTGGGGTTTGATGTGCATTTTAAGCTTTAGTAATGTTTCTTTTATGAATGTGGGTGCCTTTGTATTTTGGGGCATAAATGTTCAGAATTGAGACTTCATCTTGGGGGATTTTTCCTGTGATAAATATGTAATGTCCATCCTGATCTCTTTTGATTGATTTTAGTTTGAAGTCTATTTTATTAGATATTAGCTACACCAGCTTGTTTCTTAGGTCCATTTGCTTGGAAAGCCTTTTTCCAGCCCTTTACTCTGAGGCAGTGTCTGTCTTTGAAGTTAAGGTGTGTTTCTTGTATGCAGCAGATAGATGGATCCTGTTTTCTTATCCATTCTGTTAGTCTGTGTCTTTTTATAGGTAAATTGAGACAATTGATATTGATGGATATTAATGACCAGTGATTGAAAATTCCTGTTATTTTTGTGGTTGTGTTGTATTGTCCTTCTTTGGTGTTTGTTGGTGTGGGATTATGTATTGCCTGAGTTTTCATGGGTGTATTTAACTTCTTTGTGTTGGATTTTTCCTTCTAGTGCTTTCTGTAGGGCTGGGTTTGTGGTCAGGTATTGATTAAATCTGGTTTTATCATGGAATGTTTTGTTTACTCCGCCAATGCTGATTGAGAGTTTTGCTGGGTATAATAGTCTGGGTTGGCATCCGTGGTCTCTTAGTGTCTGCATAACATTTGTCCAGGACCTTCTAACTTTCATAGTCTCTATTGAGAAATCTGGTGTTATTCTGATGGGTTTTCCTTTATGTTACTTTGTCTTTTTCCTTTGCAGCTCTTAATATTTTTTCTTTGATCTATATGTTTAGTGTTTTACTATGTGGCAAGAAGACTTTTTTTTTGGATCCAGCCTATTTGGTGTTCTGTAAGCTTCTTGTATCTTCATAGGTATTTCTTTCTTTAGGTTAGGAAAGTTTTCTTCTATGATTTTGCTAAATATATTTTCTGTGCCTTTGAGTTGGTATTCTCCTTCTTCTATCCCTATTATTCTTAGGTTTGGTCTTTTCATGGTGTCCCAAATTTCTTGGATGTTTTGTGTTATGACTTTTTTGTCTTTAGTGTTTTCTTTGACTGATGAATCTATTTTCTCTATTGTGTCTTCAGTGTCAGAGATTCTCTGTTCCATCTCTTGCATTCAGTTGGTTATGCTTGTTTCTGTAGTTCCTGTTGTTTAGTCAGGATTTCTATTTCCAGCATTCCCTCAACTTGTGTTTTCTTTATTGTCTCAATTTCATTTTTCAGATCTTGGAATGTTTCTTTCATCTGTTTAATTACTTTTTCTTGGCTTTCTTTGATTTCTTCCAATTTTTTGTTTGTTATTTCTTTAAGGGAATTTTTTATTTCCTCTTTAAGGGAGTTTTTCATTTTCTCTTTAATGGAGTTTTTCATTTCCTCCTTAAGGGAATTTTTTATTTTCTCTTTAAGGGAATTTTCTATTTCTTCTTTAAAGGCCTCTATCATCTTTTTTTTTTTTTTTTTTTTTTTTTTGGTTTTTCGAGACAGGGTTTCTCTGTGTAGCTTTGCGCCTTTCCTGGAGCTCACTTGGTAGCCCAGGCTGGCCTCAAACTCACAGAGATCCGCCTGGCTCTGCCTCCCGAGTGCTGGGATTAAAGGCGTGCGCCGCCGCCACCGCCGCCGCCACCGCCGCCGCCGCCCGGCCTCTATCATCTTCTTAAAGTCATTTTTAGGATTGATTTCTTCTGTTTCTTCTGCCTTGGTATGTTCAGGTCTTGCAGGTATAGAATCACTAGGTTCTGATGTTGTCATATAGTTCTTTATGTTGTTGCCTGTATTTTTGCACTGACGTCTACTCATCTCTTCCTCTGCTCGGTGCAGGCAATGTCTGTGTCTGAAGGTGCCTCTCTTATTCTAATTGTTAGTCTTGGTTCACTAGGAGTTCTTGGTTAAATTGGTGCTGTTGGGCTCTGTTTCTTCAGGAACAGCTTAGTCAAATCAGTGTTAGTGGGTTCTGTCTCTGGAAGCAGTTCTTCCCAGTTGGTATAGGGTGTGCTTATGGTTTCAGTGGTTGTTAGGTTCATAGGGGTTAGTTTTTTGTTTGTTTGTTTTTTTGTTTGGGGGGTGGTTTTTTTTGGTGGGGGGCAGGGAAAGGTAGCTGTCTGGTTGCTGGGACTCTGATGGGTAGGGCCTAGGGGCTAGAGACCTGATCTGTCGGTCTGGAGATGGGAGCTTACCTGTTCTCAGTTGGTGAAGTGCATACTTACAATTCTGGTGATCTGGTTCGGTGGCTGGGCAGCACCTTCTTCTGTGTTCTCAGGTCACATTTTGCTCATTTGTCAACTCCTCAGCTGATCTTGTTTCCTCGGACTTCAAACTGTAGAATTCTGAATCCTCTCCTGGATGGATTTCAGCTGAGCAGGGTAGTCTCACTAACACCTCCAAGTTGTTGGGTTGCACAGGATCAGCAGCTGGGCCCTGGGTTGGCCTTAGACAGAGTGTTCAGATCCATTCTGGTTCCATCCCACGGAGATGGCTCCTTCCCCGGGTGCTGGGATTAAAGGCATCCCCGTTCCAAGCTCTTGATTAAGAGCTTGTTTTCACCAACTCCTCAGCGGGTAATATTCCCCGATTTCTTTAAGGAAATTTTTCATTTCTTCTTTAAGGGCCTTTACCATCTTCATAAAATTATTTTTAAGGCTGTTTTCTTGAGTTTCATCTGTGTTGGAATGTTCAGGTCTTATTGTTGTAGGATCGCTGTGTTCTAGTGGTGCCATATTACCAGTTCTGTTGTTGAAAATATTCTTACTGGAGTCTAGGTATCTTTTCTTCCAACTGGTATGAGTTGTGCCTGTGCCTATGTAGTCTTCTGGGGTGGCAGGGGAGGGTTAGCCATGGGGAGGATATTCAGATGCACGGGGTTGAACAGTGGAGCATTAGTCAGCAATAAAAAATAACGACATCATGAAATTTTCACACAAATGCATGGAATTTTAAAAATAATCCTGAGTAAGGTAACCCAGACACAGAAATACCAATGTGGTGTGTACTCACTCATAAGTGGATATTAGCTGTAAAGTAAAGGTTAACCAGGTTACAATCCACAGCTCCAGAAAAGCTAGCCAGCAAGGAGGGCTCAAAGAGACACACATGGATTTCTCTGGGAAGGGGAAATAGAAGAGATCTCCTGGGTTATCTGGGAGAGATGGGTATATGGAAACATGAGTGATTAAGTTGGGCAGGTTGAGGGTAGGACAGGCAGGGATAATAATGAAAGAGATATCTTGATGAGGAACCATTTTGGGTTTAGGCAGAAACCTGGTGCCAGGGAAACTACCAGAAATCTGCAAGGATGACCCTAGCTAAGACTCCCGGCAATGTTGGAGAGGGTGCATGAACTGGCCATCTCCTGTAATCAGATTGGTAACTATCCTAATTGTAATCAGAGAGCATTCATACAGTAACTGATGTTAGAAGATGCAGAGATCCTCAGCCAGGTACCGGGCCTAGCTCAGGGAGCCCTGATGAAGACAGAGAGGAAGGATTTTACAAGCCAGGGGTTAAGGTCATTAAGGGGAACTCACAAAGACAGCTGACCTGAGCTCATGGGAGCTCACCAACTCTACATTGCCCTAGGCCCTCTGCCTGTGTGTGACAGTTGTGTAGCTTGATCTGTTTGTGAGTCTCCTAGCACTGGGATTAGGACATGTACCTGGCACTTAAGCTGGCATTTGAGAACCCATTCCCCACATTGGGTTGCCTCAGCCAACCTTGATGCAAGTGGAGTAGCTTGGTCCTGCCTTAACTTGATGTGCCATGCTTTGCTGATTCTATGGGAGGCCTGCCCCTTTCTGAATAGAGACAGAGGAGGAGTGGAAGGGGAGGCAGAAGGGAGGTGGGGAGAGGGAATGGGAGGTAATGATAGAGGAGAAATGGTGGTCAGTATATAAAATAAATTTTAAAAATTAATGAAAAGAAAAAAAATAAAAATAATAAATTGTTGACGGTCAGACTTTAGAAGTGTGAGCCAATACTGGCTAACTAAAAAAAAAAGATTAATGTTGGTAAGACTGTTATGCCATTCTATTTTTACAAACATAGAAAGTACAATAAAGAATATTCTAGAAAGTACTTTTTATAATTAACTTTCATTTTTATTTTATTGGTGTGTGTTTATTTGACTGAATGTATGCATTAGTGCTGGGTGTCCCTCTTACCTGTAGAGTTCAGAAGAGCATCAGATCCTGTCTTTTTTAGGATGGCAATTACTGTGAAGAAATGTCATGACCACAGCAAGTTTAGAAAAATAAAAACATTTGATGCTAGCTTAAAGTTTCAGTTTAGTCTATTATCATCATGGTGGGAAACATGGTGGCATGCATGCAGGCAAGTTGCTGGAGAAAGAGCTGGGAATTCTAGATCTTGATCCACAGGAAACTGGTAGTGAACTCAATGAGTGTGGCATAAGCATAGGCGACTGCAAAGTTTACCCCCACAGTTACACACTTCCTCCTAAAAAGTCTCATACTCCAACAAAGCTGCACCTGCTAAAAGTGCCCATTGCCTCAGGGAGCTGTTTTTCTTCAGGCAACCTCATTCCACTCCCAGGCACCCAAAGTGTTATAGCCATATCATAATGCTAAGATGCATTCAGTCTAATTTCAAAAGTTTCCATAGTCCATAACAGCCTCAAACTTATTTAAAAGTCTAAAGTTCAAGGTCTCTTCTGAGATTTAGGCAATCTCTTAACAGTAATCCCTTATAAAATTATAATTAAAAGCTGATCACATACTTCAACATATAATGGGACAGGATAATATTACCATCCAAATACATAGGGAAGGGAATATAGTGAGGAAAAACTGGACCAAAGTGTTGTATGATATTTTGTTTGTGTTCTGACAAATAAAGTTTGCTTGGACATCAGAGGACTGAGCTAGCCACTAGTTAACCATAAAGGCCACACCGTGGTGGCACACACCTTTAATCCCAGCACTTGGGAGAAAAAAGCAGGAAGATCAGGAGTCCAAGGCAACCCTGGGGTATACAAAATTGAACCATTCTAAAAGAGAAACAGAGCCAGTTGGTGGTGGCACACACCTCTAATCCCAGCACTAGGTAGGTGGAGACAGAATATAAGGCAGGTGAAGACAGGATCTTAGCCCATTCAGTCTGAGGACTCATAGAGACGGGATTACCCAGTTCTGATCCTTTGGCTGCATTACTCCACCACACATCCTGTTCTCAGCAGGGCTAATTCAGATAAAAGATTCTAAGATTGCAGTTTGTCTACAATGGGTGTGTCCTGCACTAAGTGCTTGAATGCCAATATGGACTCAAAATACTGACAGTAAGTAGGAACAGTCCAGACCTGTGTGGGCAAAGTGGAAGCAACCCCACCTATCATCCAAAGGCCACACAGAACCACTGTCCGTTTATGGGTAATACACATGTGTTTCTTCAGTTTCAACCTCAGTATTTCCTATTTGTAGGGTAGGTGTTCCAATGCATTAGAGATCCATTGTTGTACATTGTCTCTCTACTACTGTATGTAGGCCCCAGCACATTTTGATTAGTGACTATTACAAACCATGTTCCTTTTCTGGCAGGTTATATCTTTGTTAAGGCTAAATGGGTTTTTTTTTTGGAGGGGGGGTAACAGAAAAAGAATTATCTTTTACTAATAATAATAATAACAGTAATAATAATAATAATTTTCCATACCTGATCAAATTAAAGGCATTTGTTAATCTTATGTTAGTTTAGATTGAATGGCCACGCTGTTTGATGAACTATTGCCTTTCCTAATAAAGAAATCTCTCTTGTTCAAATCTAATCTTCATTCATTTTGATGGTATTCATAGCTTTTCTTCTCCTGCAGAAACAAAGCAAAACTTCTTCAAATATCCTGGTTTCCATTCTGAGGTGAACACATCTTTAAAATATACAGGCTGATTTAATTCAGCATTTTTTTCTATTATCCAGTGTCTCTCTGCAGCTCCATTCCTTTCTCACTAGCATTTAAAAAATTTAAAGTTGGGCTGGAGAGATGGCTCAGAGGTTAAGAGCACTGACTGTTCTTCCAGAGGTCCTGAGTTCAATTCTCAGCAACTACATGGTGGCTCACAACCATCTGTAATGAGATCTGGTGCCCTCTTCTGGTTTGCAGGAATACATGCAAGCAGAACACTGTAAAAATAATAAATAAACAACATTAAAAAATAAATAAATAAATAAATAATTTAAAGTTAATAAAGCACTGTATAATCTATCTCTGGGGGTCTTTATTACCTTTTTCTGTTTATTAGCGTATCTTTTAAAGTGCAATTAGATCTTTCTATAACTGCTTGTCCTGTAGCACTGTATGGTATATCTATAATATGTGTTATGTTGTAATATGCAATAATCTGTCTCATTGTTAGAGACATATGCTGGAACATTGTCTGTCTTAATTTGTACAGATATCCCCATAATAGTCACAACTTCTAACAATGTGTAATTATAGCTTTTCAGAACTCAAAGCAATTGCCCATTGAAATCCTGAATATGTATCTACGGTATGGTGGACATATTTTAATTTTCCAGGCTCTATAAAATGAAACACATCCATTTGCCAAATTTCATTTCTTTGATTACTCTTTAGATTACTTCCTGCAGGTAATGGAGTTTGATTATACAAAGAACAAGTAGGACATTTCCTTATAATTTCCTTGGCTTGTCACTAGTGATACAAAAACTTTTCTTCAAAAATTTTGCTGTTAACATGGTGTTTCTTATGAAATTCTGAGGCTTCTAACACATTTCCTATTAATAGCTAATTAATTTCATAATTACCTTATGCTAGAGGGCCTGGTAGACCTTTATGGGATCTAATATGTGATATATGCAATGGATAATTTCTATTTCTGATTACTTGTTGTAGTTGAATAAATAGTGAAGTTAATTTTGAATCATCTGGAAAAGATCAGCAGTTTCAATATATAAAACAACTCTTTCTGCATATTGAGAGTCAATAACTATATTAAGAGATTCAGGGAAATCTAATAATACCATAAGAATGGCATATAGCTCTAGTTTTTTTTAACTGAATATAAGAGCTTTGAGCCACTCTATTTATTTTTCGTAATTTATAACCTGCCTTACATGACTTATTTGCATCAGTTTAGAATGTAAGGGCACCAGAAATTGGTGTTCCCCATACAATGTTCTCTTTATAAACTGAAGTCTCTTGTTTGGGGGATATTTGTTGCTAATATCTCCCAAAAATTACTGCATGCTCTTTGCCAATGTTCATTTTTTGCCCATAATGAGGCAATTTCAGTAATAGTAAGAGGTACCACAATTTCTGCTGGGTCTATTCCTGCTAATTGATAAAGTCTCATTTTTCCTTTCAAATTCAATTCAGAAACCTTTCCTAATGGGTCTTTAATTTTTTTATTCTGTTGTGTGGTTAAAAAAATTCAATCTAAATCTTCTCTCTGCATAAGAATTTCTGTAGGAGAATGAGTAGAAGGTAGTAGTAATCCATATGTAGTAATCCACATGTGAATCCTGTAATTCCTTTTTACCAAAGCCAATTATTTCTCAACCTCAGCTGATAATTCTCTTGGACTATTTAAGTCCTTGTCACCTTTTAAGGTTTGAAACAACTTACTCAGTTCTTGAGTTGTTACTTCAAAAGTGGGCCATAGATTGGAAATGTCTCCCAGCAATTTTTGAAAATCATTAAGAGTTTATGACTGATCTCTTCTGATTTGTACTTTCTGTGGTTGAATTTTCTATAAACCTATCTTATTTCCTAGAGAACTGATAGACTCTCATCTTTGTATTTTTCAGGAGCAATTTATAATCCCCAGCAAGGTAAAATTCTCTTTACTTCATTAAACATTTTTTCTAAGGTGTCTACATCTGAATAAGACAGGAAGATATCACCCATATAATGATAAATTTTAGGTTGAGGAAACTGTTTATGAATTATTTCTAATGGCTGTCATACAAAATATTGACACAAGGTAGGGCTGTTTAACATTCCTTATGGAAGAAGAACTTTCCACTGATACCTTTTAAGAGGTTGAACATTATTATAAGTAGGCACCATGAAGACAAAATTTTTTTATCCTAGCCGGGCGGTGGTGGTGCACGCCTTTAATCCCAGCATTCAGGAGGCAGAGGCAGGCAGATCTTTGTGAGTTCGAGGCCAGCCTGGTCTACAGAGCGAGATCCAGGAAAGACGCAAAGCTACACAGAGAAACCCTGTCTCGAAAAAAAAACAAAAAAAAAATCTTTTTTATCCTGTTCTTGTAAAAGTATAGTAAAAAAAAAAAAATAAAGCAGTCCTTTAAATAAGTCACCATAATAGACCATTCCTTAGGTAATAAAGAAAGCAGGGGAATTCCAGGCTGTAAAGAGCCCATTGACTGAATTGCCTTATTGACAGCTCTTAATCTGTTAACATTCTCCATTTTCCAGATTTCTTTTTAATGACAAATATGGGAGAATTCCAAGGACTGGTCAATACTTCAATGTGCTGAGCATTTATTTGCTCCTGTACCAGCTGTCCTAGGGCCTACAATTTTTCTGATGGCAAAGGCCATTGTCCCATCCACATAGGTTTGTCATTTAACTATTTTAATGGTAGGGTAGTTGGTACCTTTGAAAGACCAACAGCTGTTCTGGTTCCTGCTTATATACAACTTGAACAGTCAGTGACTGTTCTTGATAATACATTTTAATATTTTTTCAGAAATATTCTTTATTTTATGGTTTGTTTCTGAGATTGGAAGAATATTGATCTGTGTTTTCCATTGCAACTATTCAGGTCTCCATAAATTCATTACTATGTTAGCCACATATGGCTTTAATTTTCCTCTCTGTCCTTCTGGTCCTATACACTAAACCCATCTTGTACTTTGCTTTACCTGAGATAGCATTTCGATCCCTAGAAGCTGAATATTTACCTCCTGAAGAGCCCAATTTGAATGCTAAGATTTTGGTGAAATTATTATTACATCTGCTCCTGTGTCTACTAAACCTTCGATTTCAAGGCCATTTATTTGTATTTTTAGCTTTGATATCTGGTCATTTATAGTAGTTTGCCAAAATGCTTGTTTTCTGGTCTCTTTTGAATTTTTTGTTTTATCTACTGAAGAAGTTCTGTCCTGGATTACATCCAAAGCTGTGTTGTTTTAAACAACAGGCATTAAGTCTTTTAATTTCTTTGTGGAGGAGTTTCTCCGATGCTGACAGTTCATGAGTGAATCAAATATTTGGGCCTGCAGGTGACACCTTAGGCAATTTTCCAATGGCAAATGGTTTGTCTGTCCCTTGTTGATCTGCATTCATGAGTCCAATATCAGCCTTTGTCACACCTTATACATATTCCAGAAGGTTGGAACCTTCTTTTTGGATTATCTCTAGGGAAAAAAAAACAAACATTGTTTCTAGGAACACCTTGCCTACAATCCATTTTCAAATGACCTTGCTTACAACAATTAAAATATCTGACATTTTGATTTTTCTTAAAATGTTTGGAAATTATTTCTCCTATCAGAGTAGCATCATAAATGTGAGATCCAATATCAACCATATTTCTAATCCATTCATCTATTGTTGCTGATCTTGCCTTTAAAGGCCTAATAACCCTTTTACTTTTTTTTTTTTTTTTTTTGGTTTTTCGAGACAGGGTTTCTCTGTGTAGCTTTGCGCCTTTCCTGGAACTTGCTTTGGAGACCAGGCTGGCCTTGAACTCACAGAGATCCGCCTGCCTCTGCCTCCCGAGTGCTGGGATTAAAGGCATGTGCCACCACCGCCCAGCTCCCTTTTACATTTTCAAAGGCCAAAGATTCAATTAATATTTTTCTAACTTCTGGATCTGATATTCTATTTACAGCTGAAGACAATCTTTGCAAAAAATCAGTGAAAGGTCCTTTTGGGAAAGCTGCTAAATGATATAGCACCAAGGTGTGATCATCAAATCCAAGTTGCCTTTGTAACTCAGCAGATTGGCCTTAACCTAGAAACTGATCTTGGGAAATATTAATACCTATATCCCTATTCAATTGTTCTATGAAATAGAACTTTCTTTTTCCACCATATATGCCATTGTAACTGAGGACCAGCTTCCAATATTGCTGGTGCCAAATCTTTTCAGTTTGGGGGGATAATTTTTTCTGAGTTGCCCATGAATTTAATGTCTGCTTCACATATGGTGAATGCATACCTTATGAAATGACTGATTCTTGAAATCTCCTCAAATCTAATATTTCTATAGCATTCCATTTAACTTCTCCATAAGCTTGGGGTGCCTATCATCTGATGATGGTTCTTTCATAGTAACCAGATAAACTAAGGCTGGTTTTCTAAAAACTTTGGGCCTCCCTTCTTCAGGTTCACCACACAGTGGCATGGTGGGTTCTTGTCTAAATTCCTCTATCTGTGCCTGAATATTTTTCTTATTTTCACTGATAAGTGTTTCTAAGTCTTGTATCTTATCAATCCGCTTTGCATATTTGGCACAATTATCAATCTACTTTTCATATTGGCACAAAAAAATCCACTATGGCTATTAAGAAAAAAATATAAATTGCCAGACTAATAGTAATTATAATCAGTATTATGTCAATCTCAATTAAGTCATTTATCTTTTCATTTTCTGCTTCTAATTTCAAGCCATCTAAAGAAGCACTATACAGGATCCTAATGCCCTGTATTATGATATTTCCTATCATTAATGTGGGAAAGATTCTTCCTTTTAATATTAGTTTATTTTCTACTTGGGAACTTCCTAGGTGTCTTACCAAATCTTATGGCCTCTCAGTTTCTTCACAGCTGGTGTGATTTCTCTGTCTGTGTGGTCATGCCACACACTGAAGCAACAAATGTTTTTAGCAAAATCTCAATTGTTTGATTTTACCAATAAAGACTTGGGAGCCCCTGGCAGTAGGATCAGAATCCATCCCTGGTGCATGAGCAGGCTTTTGGGGGCCCACTACCTATGATGGGACTCCTTTCACAACCTTGAGGCAGGGGGAAGGGCTTGGTCTTGCCTCTACTGAATGTGCCTCCCCATGGGAGGCCTTGTCTTCTTATAGGGGAGAATGGGGGATATGTTGGGAGGGTGAGGCTGGGGTGGAAAGAAGAAAAAAGGGGATCTTTGATTGGTATGTAAAATGAAAATTTTTCGTAAATAAATAAATAAAAGACTGGGGAGCCATATACTGGGGTGAAAGCCTGCTAGTGCACAGAGGCCAAGAAAGCACCCAGCTGATCTTTCTCCTCAGCCAATGTCCCAGAAAACCCCCTTTCTCCTACACCCTCTCAAACAAGACTCCTCAAATTCAATGCCCATCCCTTTCTAATTCCTATGTGTCTTTCTCTCCATCCTCTTGACTCCCCCTTACTCTCTATGGTTTTTCATAATAATCCTATGTTCACTTCCTGTCAACTGGTTGCTTGCTCTGCCTCTTGACCTATAGTTGACTTTACTTAATCCTTTTGGTTTGTTTTTTTGTTTTGTTTTGTTTTTTTGTTTTTTTGTTTTTTCGAGACAGGGTTTCTCTTGTGTAGCTTTGTGCCTTTCCTGGAACTTACTTGGTAGCCCAGGCTGGCCTCAAACTCACAGAGATCCACCTGCCTCTGTCTCCCAAGTGCTGGGATTAAAGGCGTGTGCCACCACCACCTGGCGACTTTATTTAATCCTTTAATATTTACAATATTAAAGCAGAAAGCTCTTGGATTAAAGGTTGTGTGCTAGGACTGAGCCACACCACGACTAGAAACACATTTTTTCCGTAAATTACTCAATTTCAGGGTTCACAGTATGATCAAAGATCATACAACAGATGGTGTTCTGAAACACTAGAGATCCACTGGTATACATTCTCTCTCTGCCACTATGTGCAGTCCCCAGCACACTTTTACTGGTGGCTGTTACAAACTGTGTGAGTTTGTGACTGTCAACCAGTTATCCCTTTGTATCAATAAAAAGTCTTAACATTCCCTGGCACATTAAGAATAAACAGAATATTCTCGCCTTCAGCTGCATTGTGCAACAGGGATTCAAAAGTGAGGTGAGCAGTATGGGGAGGGTACCAGCAGGTGGAAAGTGGAGGTTAGTAGCTGGAGAGATTACTAGTAGTTAAGAGCACTAGATGCTCTTTCAGAGAATGTGGGTTTAGTTCCCAATACCCACAGGCCTGCTCACCACTGCCTGTAACTCCAGTTCTAGGAAATCCAATGTCTCTTCTAGACTCTGAAGGCATTGCATTCAGGTGGCACACAAACACACATGAGGGATTGTAGCTGGTGTTTTTTCTCTCTGGGTCCCACCAAGCCCCAGCAGTTCGACAGCCCACTTATAAAATAAACACACAGATGCTTATATTATTTAAACTGTTTGGCCTAATGGCTCAGGCTTCTAGCTATCTAGTTCTTACAACTTAAATTAATTCATTTCTATAAATCTATACCTTGCCACATGGCTCTTGGCTTACCGGCATCTTCACATGCTGCTTGTCATGGCGGTGGCTGGCAGTGTCTCCTCCCACCTTCCTGTTCTCTCAGTTCTCCTCTGTTAGTCCCGCCTATACTTCCTGCCTGGCCATTGGCCAATCAGTGTTTTATTTATTGACCAATCAGAGCATTTGACATACAGACCATCCCACAGCATATAGCAAAAAAATCTTTTAAAACTCTTTTTTTTTAAGTAAATAAAAAGTGAGATTAGAAAGGAGGAGAAAGGAATTTGGGACCCTCTGCAGTAGGTGAAAAGCTGAGCCCTGGGTTCTCACCTTCATGTGTGTCTCCTGTATCCACAGTACTTGATGGACAGAAGCTACATGACATGACCTCCTTTCAATTAGTGCTCCTGAATGTGTCATTTACCCTCTGTGGAACTCTCTTCTGAGGTTTCAAATGGATTACCCCTGACTGCCTTCAGATCTCTGTTCACACTCAACAGCATTTTGTGGGGTCCTCTGGAGATCCTGAGTCATCTCTTTCTCATTTGTTTTTACAAGACTTATTTTACTTTTACATATGTGTGTGCTTCTGTACCATTTGTGCCTCAGACAGAAGACTGTGTGGAATCCCACGAAGCTGGAGTTATAGGAGATTGTGCAGCCTCCTAATATAGGTGCTGGGAACTGAACTCAGGACCTCTGGAAGAGCTGCAAGTGCTATTAACCACTGAGCCATCCTCCAGCCCTCCTTTCTCATTCTCTTGCTCTGTTCCCTTTGTGGCTTTAGTCAATCCCTGATTTTTACCTTCAAGATGGTGGTCTGCCTTCTGGTCAGTTGTAACTGGGGCTTTTAGGGGTTCAGGAACCCTCCTGCTGTTCTGGAATGTTCTAGTGCATGTAAACAGCTCAGACACCTGTTGCTGTATGGATGAATGAATGAATGAATGAATGAATGAATGAATGAATGAATGAATGAATGAATGAATTAGAGGCTCTCATTTTGGTAGATAAGAAAATAGCCCAATACCACAGTTTGATTTTTTTAATTTACAGTTACTTATTAATTTTATGTATGTGTATGTGAGAGAGAAAGAGACAGAGTATGTGTGTGTTTATTCATGCATACATCAGTGTATGAATGGGGAAATGCTACTGTACAGATATGGAGATTAGAGGATGTGAGGGAATTGGTTGTCTCGTTCCACCATGTGGGATCTAGGCATTGAAATCTGAATGTCAGCCTTAGCAGCATGTGGTGATATTTTGTTTGTGATCTAACAAATAAAGCTTACCTAAAGATCAGAGTGCAGAGCTAAGCCACTAGTTAGCCATAGAGGCCAGGCAGTGGTGGCACACACCTTTAATCCCAGCATTTGTGAGGCAGAGGCAGATGGATCTCTGTGAGTTCAAGGCTACCCTAGACTACACAAGATTGATCCAGGCTAAAAGAGAAACAGAGCCAGGCAGTGGTGGCACACAACTTTAATCCCAGCAATTGGATCTCATGCCCTTGTTGGGGGCACACACACCTTTAATCCCAGCACTAGGGTGGTTGAGATAGGAGGTGATATGACTGAGAGGAGAAAAGGTATACAAGGCAGGAGGAGACAGAAGTCAACCCCCTTTCAGCTGAGGATTTCCTAGAGATATGAACTAGTGGCTGGCTGCTCTGCTTCTCTGATCTTTCAGCTTTCACCCTGATATCTGACTCCAGGTTTTAATGATAAGACCAATTAGGATTCGTGCTACAGCAGCAAGTTCTTTTACCGCTGAGCCATCTCAGTAGAGTGTTCTCAGAAGAGGCTCCCAGGTCTCCATTCAGGATCACTCCCATGGCAGCTATTTCTTGTTCTCTCACTCTTCCTAGCTTGTTGTGGGATAGCTTGTTATACATTATAAAGATGTGTCTCTGCCTAAGGCACCTTCTGATTGGTTTAATAAAGAGCTGAATGGCCAACAGCTAGATAGGAGAGAATAGGCATGACTTCTGGGGAGGGAGAGAAACTTGGGAAGAATCTGAGATGCACAGATTTAGCCAGTGAGATGCAGAGCAAGTCAGATGTATGGTATGGAGGAGAGGTAACAAGCCATGTGGCAGAATGTAGATTGATTAATAAAACAGCTTAATTTAAGTTATAAGAGCTAGATGGGAGCATGCCTAAGCAAAAGTCAGGCCTTCATAATTAATAAGAAGTCTCCATGTCATTATTTGGGAACTGGAGGTCCAAAGAAAGTCCAAGTACAATTGATGCCCAACATGCAGCACATATATCCACACAGGGCCTGGGGAAGCTGGAAAAACAAAGTTCCAAACACAGAGGCAGACACAGCTTCTTAGTAACCACCATCTCTCAAGCAAGCCCAGTGCTCACTGCATACAGAGGTGTGGCTCCTTTAAGAGGCCTTGCTGTGGAGCCAAGCACTTGGACAGGCACTAGGTAGAAACACCTGCCCCAGCCCGACCCACCAAACTCCCAGAGTTGGGACAGGGAAATGCAGCTCCTGGCTGATGCCCAATGGCATGAGGCTAAGCTCTCATGGAAGGGCAAACAGCGGTACAGCCCAGAACCAGTGGGGTAGCCTGCTGCACTGACCCCAGTGGAGTGGAGCCAGCCACCAGTGCCGTGTGCACAGACGGGGACCTGACAATTTAAGGTTCGGCTCACGTGGTCATAGAAGGCTGCAGGCATACAAAAAGCCAGGTCCAGAAGGGAGGAGGGGACTGGACCTGCCTCGACTGAATCTACCAGGCTGAGCTGAATCCCCAGGGGAGACCTTGCCCTGGAGGAGATGGGAATGGGGAGTGGATGGGGGGGGGGGGCAGGAGGAGGGAGGATAGGGGAATCCATGCCTGATATGTAAAATTAAATTAAATTATAAAATTTAAAAAAATAATAAAAGATTTCTGCTAAAAAAAAATAATAATAATAATAAAAGCCAGGTCCAGACTGAGAAAACCTCTGCACAGATACAATATGTTTGAAAATATGCTTAGATGTTGAAGAAAAGAAAATGGGTATAGACAGTCATAGAAAAATAGTTTAAAATTAATGAAGTAAAATCTTTAAAGAGAGAGTAAAGTGGCAGGGCAGAGGTGGCTCACGCCTTTACTCCCAGCACTCGGGAGGCAGAGGCAGGCTGATCTCTGTGAGTTCAAGGCCAGCCTAGGCTACAGAGCGAGTTCCAGGACAGCCAAGACTACACAGAGAAACCTTATCTCAAAAAACCAGAGAGAGAGAGAGAGAGAGAGAGAGAGAGAGAGAGAGAGAGAGAGAGAGAAGCGCTTCCCCCATTCTGCCCACTGCAACCCTTCCCCAGCCCAATTCCATCCCTGCTCATCCCTGGCCCTGCTACCACTGGGATCCCTCTCCCAATCCCAGCAGACTTCCACCACTGAGGCACAGAACACACCCGCCAAAACAGGTGGGTGACATACCTAACAGGGGAACTGCACCCCCACCTGGATTATGCCCCCCTTGACTAATCCTTAAGCCTACACCCTCCCAGCTAATCCCCAGCTCCATGGCTGGGCCCTCCTTCCAACTTTAGAAGACTTCCACCAAGCAGGCTTAGGCCACACGAGCCAGAATAGATAAGTGACCTGCCTAGCAGCAGAACTGTACCCCCTATTCTGTCCACCATGACCTTTCCCCCAGCTTAATGCCATCACAGCTCATCCCTGGCCCTAATACTACGGGGACCCCACCCCAATCCCAGCAGACTTCGACCACTGAGGCACAGACAATACCAGCCAGAATGGGCCCAGGCCACACAAGTCAGAACAGAACTCCAGCAGACTCCATAGGCCCAGACACAGTCCACAGCAGTTATAAGAATAGAAACCATAGGCCCAGACACAGTGAACAGCAGTTGTAAGAACAGACACCATAGGCCCACGTATAGTCCACACCATCTAAAAGAAGATCCCCAGCTGCTCCACCACAGGCCAGGCTGGCCTAGGTACCCCAGAAGATGACTCAGGCTTTACTGGAGACCAAGCTCATTCTAGAAACACAAGAAGACTTCAGCTTTACCAGAGGCCAGACTGGAACAAGGGACCCAAGACCCCACAAACCCAGAGACACCCTACTGGACCTGAAGACTCATCAGTCACCAGAACCCATAGCAACTTAGGACAGAAGACCGAAGAGGAATAGAAAGCAAGGAACAAAACACCCATCCAACAAAGAGTAACAGGAATAAAGACCTAGACCCATAATCACCCCAAATCTAGATGTCTAAATGCCAGCATAAAAACACAATCAAGATCAAGAAAAGAGAGGGAGAACAAGGAATAGGAGACCATGGTAAATGAAGACCACATGAGAAGGGGAGGAAGCAGAGAGCTAGGGAGGCCCACGGAGATCCACAAAGATACCCCCGCAAAAGACTGCTGGCAATGGTCGAGAGACAGCAGGAACTGACCTACTCTGGTGATGGGATGGCCAGACATCCTGATAGTTGTGCCAGAAACCCCATCTAAGGACTGAGGAATCTGGATGCAGACATCCATGGCTGGGCCCCTGGTGGAGCACTGGGAGTCTAATTAGTGAGAAAGAAGAGGGTTTATATGATCGAGAACTGTTGAAGCCAAGGTTGGATAAAGCACAGGGACAAATAACCAAATGAATGGAGCACAGGATCTATGAACCAAAGGCTGAGGGGCCCCCAACTGGATCAGGCCCCCTGAATGGGTGAGACAGTCATTTGGCTTGATCTGTTTGGGAGGCAGCTATGCGTTGGTGCCGGGTCCTGGGCTCGTTGCATGAGTTGGCTGTTTGAATCCTGGGACTTATGCAGGGTCGCTTGGCTCGGTCTGGGGGGGGGGGAATGGACCTGCCTGGACTGAGTCTACCAGGTCGATCCCAGTCCTTGGGGGAGACCTTGATCTGGAGGAGGTGGGAATGGGGGGTGGGCTGGGGGGAGGGGGAGAGGGCGAGAGGGAAAGAACAGGGGAATCTGTGGCTATTATGTTGAACTGAATGGTGTTGTAAAATTAAAAAAAAAAACACAATCAATAACAGAAAATTCAATATGTCTCCACCAGAACCCCAGCTATACTATGACAGCAAGACCTGAACATTCTAACACAGCTGAAACACAAGAAAATGACCTTTAAAATAACTTTATGAAGATGATAGAGGTCCTTAAAGAGAAAATGAAAAAATACATTGAAGAAATGGAGGGAAAAACTACCAAAAAAATGGAGAAAATCAATAAATCTCTTAAAGAATGAAAAGAAAAATGAAGAAAAAACAAAAAATGAAACTGTTCAAGACCAGAAAATGGAAATGGAAGCAATTAAAAAATGCACACACCAACTGAGGGAATTCTGGAAATGGAAAACCTGAGTAAATGAACAGGAACTATAGAAGCAAGACTCACCAACAGACTACCTGAGATGGAAGAGAGAACCTCAGGCATTGAAGATATGATAGAGAAACTAGATTCATTGGTTAAAGAAAACATTAAATCTAAGAAATTTCTAACACAAAACATCCACAAAATCTGGTACCCTATGAAAAGACTAAACCTAAGAATAACAGGAATAGAAGAGGAAGAAACCCAGCTCAAAACATATTCAACAAAACCATAGAAGAAAATTGTCCCAACCTAAAGAAGATCATACCTATAAATGTACAAGAAGCTTACAGAAAACCAAATAGATTGGATGGACCAGAAAAAAAAAAGTCCCCTTGCCACATAATAATCAGAACACTAAACATACAGAATAAAGAAAGAATATTAAAAGTTGCAAAGGAAAAAGGCCAAGTAACATATAAAAGCAGACCTACCAGAATTACACCTGATTTCTCAATGAAGACTATATAAGCCAGAAGGCCCTGGACAGACATTTTGCAGACCATGGATGACAGCCCAGACTACTAGACCCAGCAAAACTTTTATTTAAATTTTTTTCATTTTACATACCAACCACTATTCCCCCTCCTCCACTTGTCCCATTCTTCCCCCACCTCCTCCCTATCCCACCCCCCAGGGCTAAGGCCTCCCTTGGGTAGTCAGCACCAGCTGGCATACCAAGCTGAGACAGGACTAAGCCCCTCCCCATTGCATCAAGCCTGAGTAAGTCATCCCACCACAGGGAAGGGGCTCTAAACACCAGTTCATGTACCCAGGATAGGTCCTGGTCCCATTGCCAGGGGTCCCACAAACAGATCAAGCCACACAACTATCACCCACATTGACAGAGCCTAGTTCAGTCCCATGCAGGCTCCCCAACTGTCAGTACAGAGTCTGCGAGCTCCCACTAGCTCAGGTCAGCTGTTTTTGGTTTTTCCATCATGATCTTGACCCCCTTTGCTCCTCTAGTCCCTCCCCTCTCTCTTCAACTGAACTCCAGGAGCTCGGCTAAGTGCTTGGCTGTGGGTCTCTGCATCTGCTTCCATCAGTCACTGGATATAGGTTCTATGATGACAATTTGGGTAGTCACCAATCTGAGTACAGGGGAAGGCTAGTTCAGGCACTCTCTTCACCATTTCTAAGAGTCTTAGCTACCCAGCAAAACTTTCAAACACCATAGGTGGCGAAAACAAGATATTTCATGACAAAGTCAAATTTAATCATTCCTATCCACAAACCCAAATCTACAAAGGTACTAGGAGGAAAATTCCAACCCAAGGAAATTAGCTACCCCCACAAAAACACAGGTAATAAATAATCCCACACCAGAGGGAAATACACACACAAAAAAGCAGGAATTAACAATCACTGGTCATTAATATCTCTCAATATCAATGGACACAATTCATCAATTAAAATACACAGGCTAACAGAATGGATATGAAAATAGGATCCATCCTTCTGCTACATCAGAAAACACATCTCAACAACAAAGACAGATGTTACCTGAAAGAAAAAGGTTGGAAAAAGGTTTTCCAATCAAATGGACCAAAGAAACAAGCCGGTGTAGCTATCCTAACATCTAACAAAATAGACTTCAAACTAAAATTAATCAAAAGAGATGGAGAAGGATATTTCATATTCACCAAAGGAAAAATCCACTAAGATGTCGTCTCAATTCTGAATATCTATGCCCCAAATATAAGAGTACCCACATTTGTAAAAGAAACATTACTAAAGCTAAATTCACATATTGAACACCACACATTAATTGGGGGAGACTTTAACACTCCACTCTCATCAATGGACAGGTCTGCCAGACAGAAACTTAACAGAGAAATAATGGAAATAACAGTTAAGAAACTCCTACAGCTGATAAACACATTTAGCAAAGTAGCTGCATACAAGATTAACTCAAAAAAAATCAGTAGCCCTCCTATATACAAATGATAAAAAAAAAAAAAGCTTAGAAAGAAATCAGGGAAACAATATCCTTCACAATAGCCACAAATAATATAAAATATCTTGTGGTAACTCTAACCTAGCGAGTGAAAGACCTGCATGACAAGAACTTCAAGTCTTTGAAAAAAGAAATTGGAGAAGATATCAGAAGGTGGAAAGATCTGCCATGCTCATGGATCTGTAGGGTTAACATAATAAAAATGGCCATTTTACCAAAAGCAATCTACAGATTCCATGCAATCCCTATCAAAATTCCAACACAATTCTTTACAGACCTTGAAAGAATAATAGTCAACTTCATATGGAAAAACAAAAAACCCAGGACAGCTAAAATTATCCTGTACAGTAAAAGAACTGCTGCATCCCTAATCTCAAACTCTACTACAGAGCTACCATAGGCAGACTTTTCATTTCTGCCCACCAGCAGGGGAGCTGGGAAACCAAGGACAGATCCGCATAGCTTGCTTGGGTGGCTCCTCCTGCAGATGCCACAATGGAAGGGGCCACCTTGAAGAGAAGAGGAGGGCGAGCCCACCTCCGGCCAAAGAGAGAGGAAGGGACATACCTGAGTCTACCCGAGCAAAACAGCACTAGGCAAGAGAGTCCCAGCACACAACACGTTATGTCGAGGGCAGAAGGCCCCACCTAAGATCTCCTGTGAGGACTATCAAACGCAGATGCCCTGGAAACACCCTCGCTGAGCCTCCCAAGAGACCCGGACAGCATTCTCCAGAAGCCCACTCATCCAGGGCGCTCTCACCGCTGTCAGGAGTCATCACCCACGTGGGTGCCTTGGAGGTGGCCCTGAGAGAGCTGCAAGCCCCCAGAGGGGCATTCCTGTGTGTGCCCTCGAGGAGCACGGAGCCCACCCTCTCACAGCATGCCTGGCTCACATGACAGCTGTCGCATGCTGGGGTCTGTCACATGGCAGGGACGCGCTGCTCTGGGCGCTTTACACAGTCAATTCCATCTTGGCTGCACAGGCCTGGCTGTTCAGATACACCTAGCTCCATGCCGACTCCTCCATGGCCCTAAGCCAGTGCCCGCCTCCTTTCCTCTCCTCTCCCAAGACCTAGGCCAAGTAGCCAAGGGACCAGCCCACTGTGCCCTGAATCTCCCAATACTTCGCTGGATGAAAGGAAGCTTCCTGGGCCTGAGCAGGGCAGAGAAACCAGCATGAATCCACCTGAGCACCAAACAGTCTCCCTCTCCCAAGGGACTCCACCCCAGAGCCTTGACTCTGTGTTAATGACAGATGACCTATCTCTCTGCAGAACCTCCTGGAAGACTCACTGGCGACTTGGACTGTGGAAAGAAAGCCTGTGATGTCGTCCACCTTTCCATCTGCAGGTGCCTTGGGGATCATCTAAAAACCGACTGACTTTTAGAAGGAAATCAGCAAATGGAGGTGGGGTCACTGTACAGACACGCCCCTACTCTTTTGGACAGGGTCACTCACACAAGTGGGTGTTGAACTTGGTTTCTTCCTGCGAGGCACTTAGACACTGCCTGAAATCCAGACTTTACATCAGACTGGCAAACTAGACTGTGAACTTGTCTACGTTTTTGGTTTGTGATGAAATTCAGGCCACCACTCACACATGGTTCATTAGATTTTCTTTGTAAGAGAGTCGATCCTTGTAGTATTTTAAATCTGTGATGCGTTAAGCTTAGCCACTTATTGGTTTATTTTCCTGCTATTTTGTCAAAGCAAAAGCATTTCTATTTTATAAGGCTTCATCATCCATCGGTTTTCACTATTTTTATCAAGATTTGACTTATCTACATAGAATGCTGGCGGTGTACATTCATCACTCCATAAAGTACTTGTGATTGTAAAAAAGAAAGAGAATCAGACATTGAACAAGCCACCAATGGGTAGAGAAGGGGGTGACGGGATAAATGAGGGTTTTTTTTTTCTATTAATGAGGTCTTAAGGGAGTTTAAGGTGACTATGTTTCAGTGTGTGACCAAATGCAAGCTGCAGTTTGCAGGTGACTAGCTGTACCTGCAGCAAAGCCCACATATAAGCCTTACTTATATTCTCCCGTTATCCATCCTAGAGCATGAGCCAGCCCCTTGACCAGCATATCCATGCTGTACGCATACCCACCAGCTAGTCACTTGCTAGTATCTCCGTCATCAGATGATGGTGGCCAGGGAATCACCACGCCCTGCTTTTCATGGTTAACCTATGTTTAGAATAGTGATGTCAGGCGGAGCCAGTGGACACTTCCTGATTCCTAGAGATGGACCAGGGACAGCATAGACGAGGCTGGCTTCACACTGGTCACCCTGTCCACCCACTCTCATAATGACACTGTGGAAGTGCCACCACCTACCATACACAGGGCTCAGCTGCCGGAAGGAGCTCGCCACCTAGTGGACACTCTGGACTATGGTTGACACAATGCAAATGAAAGATGGGGGCAATGGCCAGGCTGGACTATGGACTTGAGCACCTTAAAAGGGTGCATCAGGCAGCACCCAGATTAAGATAGGAAGGGGAGGGGCTGAGGGTGCTTTTAGTAATAAACAATGTCCCCGGTAGTTACTTACATGAAGAAGAATTAGGGGTTGGAGAGATGGCTCAATGGTAAAGAGAACTTGTTACTCTTACAAAGAACCTGGTTCAGCTCCCAATATCTGCAATGGCAGCCCACAAATGTCCATAGCTCCAGTCCCGGAGGATCTGATGCCTTCTTCTGGCTTCTTCTAGCAGGACACATATGTGGTCCACGGATACATATGCAAGCAAAACACTTATACACATAAAAACCAACGTAAATAAATCTTCAAAAAGTAAAAGAGTACAATTAAAACCCCACCATCACTTAGGCTAGGCATCAGCTTCAAGGATTAGCAAAATCAGGGCTGGGGATGTGGCTCAGTCGACAGAGCACTCGCCCAGCATGCAAGGGGCCCTGGATTGCATCCACGAGGCATCAAAACTGGACACAGTGGTGCATGGCTGCAACCTCAGCACTCTGGGAGGTGAAGGTAGGATCAGAGATTCAACACCCTTATCTGTACAGTGAGTTGGAGGCCAGCCAGGGCTACTTGATACCCTGTTTCAAAAAAAAGAAAGAAAGAAAGAAATGATTCTGAGTAAAGTAACCCAGACCCATAAAGACACATGTTGTCTCTCATATGTAGGTGCTAGCTTTAATCTTCAGATGTGTGTGTTTGCCCATAGAAGTCAGGAAAACAGTAAGAGGTGGGCAGACTTTCAAAGGAGAGGAGATCGAATGCAGATGGTATAAAGAAAAGGTGTTGTTTGTTTTTACTCTTTTGGGGGGCCCACCACCAGGCTCCCAAATAACTCACACATGGAGGCTTACTCTTCATTATAAATGCTTGGCCTTAGCTTAGCTTGTTGTTTACCAGCTTTTTGTTTTTGTTTTTGTTTTTTGAGATAGGGTTTCTCTGTGTAGCTTTGCACCTTTCCTGGAACTCACTCTGTAGACCAGGCTGGCCTCGAACTCACAAAGATCTGCCTGCCTCTTCCTCCCAAGTGCTGGGATTAAAGGTATGCGCCACCACTGCCCGGCTGCTTACCAGCTTTCTGTAACTTATCCCATCTACCTTTTGACTCTGGGCTTTTCCTTATATCTGTAAATCTTACTCTTATTCAGTGGCTTGCTATGTAGCTGGGTGGCTGGCCCCTGATTTCCTCCTCCTTCTCTGTCTACTTCCTCTCCTCCCAGATTTCTCCTTCTGTATATTCTCTCTGCCTGTCAGGCCCACCTATCCTTTCTCCTACCTTGCCATTGGCTGCTCAGCTCTTTATTAGACCATCAGGTGTTCTAGACATGCTCAGTAACACAGCTTCTCAGAGCTAAACAAATGCAACATAAACAAAGTAACACACCTTAAAATAATATTCCCCAACAAATAGGCAGTAATAGAACAAGAAGGACTAAATGGGTCAAGTCAGAGGGCAGAGTAGATGATGGAGTATGGGCAGGGATGACTAACACTGAAGTCCTTTGAAAATGCCATATAGAAAGCTACTTATTGCATGACCTTCCAAACACACACACATATACATATATGTAAATAGTATAAATGGGGTTACCCTAAAACAAGGAAATAATGCCCTGTCTAGATGTCACAGGCTGTTGAGTAAGAAGCCCATTGCCAAGAATGGGATACCTCTTTTGCTGTTGTTGATCAGTAGGGTCCTACGACCCCCAAACATAACAGGTTGTTGCTATTGCTCCTGCTTACCCTCCAGAACTTGATGGTAAAACCCTATTGCTTAAGATACCACATACTCAGGTCATAGACGTGGAGAAATCCAGCTGGAAGCTTCATCACTACTGACCAGCTTTTATAGTGCTAGAATGTGTTATGCCGACTACCGGAGGACAAAAGTAATAATTAATCTTACTCAGCTGTGAATCCCACCAGCTATAATAAAGACAAGTCTGGCAAGATATGCCAACTGGTAGAATAGTGGCGTCAATCTGATGGGAGTAACCAACCACTTTCTGATTAGAGGCCCACTCCACAAGACAGAACCTGTGCCAAGAACCATCATTAAGGCCACAGACCTATTGCTGGACAGGTCATGGGCCACAGGGAAAAACCTACTACTATTATTATGCTAAAAAACTACTTCTAATGACTTATCATTATACCCATAAGTCAATACTTCTGTCTTAGGGTTTCTATTGCTATAAAGAGACACCATGACCACGGCAACTCTTATAAAGGAAAACATTTAATAAGGTGGCTTACAGTTTCAGAGGTCACAGTGCTCTGGCCTGAGATGAACTTTTTGATGCTAATGGTGAGGAGCAAGACAAAAGAAAGTTCTAGAACCTAAGAAGCTAGTGACTGAGAGCAGGAGACCACAAAAGCCAAAGTGTGTTTAAACATTGTCCACGGTTCTGTTGGAGTGAACAGCAGCCGGACAGTGGCGCAAACCATGCGTTTAATGTGTTTTATTAGTTAAGTTGTTTGACACTTTTGTGCATGTGTATGGTGCATTCTGGTTGCCCCCTCTCTCACCCTCACCTCCTTCCCATCCCTCCCCAACCCCTGACACTTTCTCAGATTTGTGACTTTGGGGTTTTGGTGTGTGGCCCATTTCATTTAAAGAGGGCCATCTGTGTGACTGCTGGATTGGGATTTTAGTTTATTGATACAAATTTAAAGTTAATTTTGTTATACTGTGTATATATCTTTCTACTCTTGTTTAAGGTATTATGTTTATACAACCCATTTAAAATTGTAATGTATAATTAAGAAATACAGATTAATAATTCATCATTTATAATAATCAAACTTATAGTCATGTTAGTTAAGTTTTCTAGGTATACATAGATATATTTCAATTAGGTGGATAATCTTCAAATACTTCAAAGACCTAAAAAATATGATATTTAAAATATTTTAAGAACTTTGACTTCTCTGGACATTTGAGGCATGTCTGTTCCTGGCAGCACCAATCTACTTCAGAGAAGACGATGGGCATTGAAGAAACTCCATATTGAGTTTGCTTTCTTTAAGACAAAAGTTAGCCATTTGGGCAAGAAATTGCTCTTGCCTGAACTGCCTGACAGTATGTTGTATAAAATGGACATGCAGGACCCATGGGAAAATGACCAATGAACTTTGCCAAAACAGGGCGAGATGGTCCTTACGGTTCCTGCTTCACAGAGGAGACTGCCAGACATTCTGCAGGACACAGGGAGAAACAACTGATGACTTTGTCAATAGGCGAGACAATTCTTCAAATTTCCTACCTCACTAAAAAGTCTTCCAGAGACTCCAGGCCTGTAGGCTGAAGATGGATGCCCCAACATTACAGGGGAACTTTGGATGACTGTCCAGGCAGTCAGATGTCTCTATCATGTCTAGAATTTTGGAAGTTGCTTACAATGCACTTCCTGTTCACTTAGGTAATACTATATCCTTCTGGAGTCTTTGATGGAGTTGAAGACTAGATAGTTTTAATTATAGCTTTCCTTAGTCATGATAAAAGATAAATTAGATATAAGCTGGGCAGTGGTGATGCATGCCTTTAATCCCAGCACTTGGGAGGCAAAGGCAGGCAGATCTCTGTGAGTTTGAGGCCAGCCTGGGCTACAGAATGAGTTACAGGAAAGTCTCCAAAGCTACACAGAGAAACTCTGTCTCAAAAAAAAATAGATATAAAACTTTAGACTCACAAAAATAGGATAAATGGTAAAATATTTTCTAATTTTGCCAAATATAAATAGACTAGATATTGTAACTGTAGTTCTTGCTTGATAACTGTTTTTGTTATATGTAATTTTACTATGTTAAAGTTAAAACCTTCATTTTTGATTAGACAGAAAAGGGGAGGTGCTGTGGGATGTCTTTTTTTTTTTTTTTTTTTTTTTTTTTTTTTTTTTTTTTTTGGTTTTTCGAGACAGGGTTTCTCTGTGTAGCTTTGGGCTTTCCTGGAACTCGCTTTGGAGACCAGGCTGGCCTCGAACTCACAGAGATCCGCCTGCCTCTGCCTCCCGAGTGCTGGGATTAAAGGCATGTGCCACCACCGCCCAGCTGTGGGATGTCTTTCTGTATGCTGTGAATATGTGTTGCTCTGATTGATTGGTAAATAAAGTTGTTTGGCCAATGGTAAAGCAGAATAAGGTTAGGCAGTACATTTGAACTGGAGAGAGAGAAGAAAGAAGAATGGGGAGAGGCCAGCCCACCACCCAAGAAGCAACAAGATGTCCACAAACCGGTAACTCCACAGCCATGTGGAAAGGCATAGATTAATAGAAATGGGTTGAGTTAAGTTGTAAGAGCCAGCTAGCAAGAAGCCTAAGCAATTAGGCTATACAGTTTGTAAGTAATATAAGCCTCTGTGTGTTTACTTGGGTCCGAGTGGCTGTGGGACCAGGTGGGACACAGAAAAACTTCCAACTACACATAATTCTTTATTGATTCTTTGGGAATTTCACATCATGCACCCCAATCCCACTCACCTCCCAGTGCTTCCATATCTACCCCTCACCCCTGCAGCATGCCTCTTGAAAAGGCACCCCTGAAAAAATTAATTTAAAAAAATGCCCTCCTCTGTCTTTCCTACACCTCTTCATTGATCCCAGTGGCATGTCACACAGTATACCCTTTGGTTCAATCAGCCCCACTTGCAAACTACTCACTGCAATGAGTCATCTGTCTGGTTCATGGCCTCTGCCACACCATCATCACTGGACTCTCACTGAAACTCTTCTCAGATATCTGCTGTTGCCCCACGTGATGGAGATCCTGCAGTTATTGGTCCTTAGGACCGTCCCTTCACACTCCAGCAGGTCATCGATGGGGTAGATGTTAGGGTAGGCCAATCCAAGGCCCAAGATGTGGGTCTGGGTGATAGCTGAGCTGGTTGGTGTGGGCCACTGCAACCACCACCCTCAGGTGATGGGCAAAGCCAGCTCTCCTAGACCCATGGTAAGGCATTTTCTTAATTATTGATTGATAGGAGAGGGCCCAGCCCATTATGGGTGGTACCATCCCTGGGCTGGAGGTCCTGGGTTCTATAAGAAAGCAGGGTGCCGGGGCGGTGGCAGTCCATGCCTTTAATCCCAGCACTGGGAGGAAGAGCCAGGAAGATCTCTGTGAGTTCGAGGCCAGCCTGGGCTACCAAGTGAGTTCCAGGAAAAGTGCAAAGCTACACAGAGAAACCCTGTCTCGAAAAACCAAAAAAACAAACAAAAAAATAATTGCATATGACAGTATTCAGAGACTGGTGAAATGGTTTAGCCAGTGAGGGTGCCTGGTGGCAAGGCTGAAGGGTGAGTTGGACCCCTGGGGACCCACACGGTGGAAGGAGAGAACCAACTCCTCACAGATGTCCTCTGGCCACTAGGTTTGTGTTGGGTAGTGCGTGCTGGGGGAGAAGAGGGATTGGTGTTCCTACGTGAGCCCAGCAGGATCGTACACGCCTTTAATCCCAGCACTCAGGAGGCAGAGGCAGGAAAATCTCTGTGAGTTCCAGAACAGCCTGAGCTAGACAAGGAGACTGTCTCAAAAAAAAATATTGAAAGAAAATATTCAGAATCAAGATAGTGTGGTATTGTGTCACTGTTTATTCTCAGAGGATTCACAAAGCAGGAGGACTGCCATAGCTCCCTCAGAGAGAGACGTGAGATTCAATCACACAACAGGAAAGCCTTAAGCAAGTTCTCATCACATGACATCGTGGTGAGTTTACAAAAAATGTAATGTGAACCTAGGTGTGATGGGGCATGACCATGGTGCCAGCACTCAGAGGCAGAGGCAGTTTGATGGAGAGTTACAGGCCAGCCTGGAATACACAGTGAGTCAGGAGTCAGTCTCTCTCTCTCTCTCTCTCTCTCTCTCTCTCTCTCTCTCTCTCTCTCTCTCTCTCTCTCTCTCTCTCTCACACACACACACACACACACACACACACACACACACAGAGGGGCTGGAAAGATACCAATCAAGAACACTGGCTGCTCCTCCTAAGGACCCAGGTTCACTTCCCAGCACTCACAATCTTTTATAACTCCAGTTTCAGGGGACCTGATTCCCTCTCCTGACTTCAACAGGTGCTGCATGAATGTAGTGCACAGATATCCATGCAAGCAAAACACCCATCCATACACACACACACACACACACACACACACACACACACACACACACTCACACAAAATACTAGCTAAAAAAATGGAAATTTTTAGTTACATTTATTTGTGTGGGTGTGTGTGTGTGTGTGTAAGAAAGAGAGGGAGACAGAGTCAGACAGACTGACGAGAGACAGAGAGATCATATGTAGAGGTCAGAAGATGAATTTCAGGACTCCATTCTCTCTCAACCTGTGGGTCCCAGGCATAAAACTCAGGTAGGCATGCTTAGTGTCAAGTACCTTTATCAGCTGAGATATCGCTCCAGCATCCCCAAAAAAATACATTTAATATTTTTTTCATTTTATGTACATTGGTGATTAGCCTGTATATACTCTGTGTGAGGTCATCACATCCCCTAGTAGAACTGGAGTTACAGACAGTTGTGAGCTGCTATGTGGGTGCTGGGAATTGAACCCATGCCCTCTGGAAAGGCAGCCAGTGCTCTTAACCGCTAGGCCATCTCTCTCCCAAACCCACCAAAAAAAATCTTAAAATGTAGAGTTGGGGATTTAGCTCAGTGGTAAAATGCTTGCCTAGCAAGTGCAAGGTCCTGGGTTCAGTCCACAGCTCCCGAAAAAATTCTTAAAATGTAAAATCAATCCACTAAAAATATGTGAAGTATGTATACAAATATTTCACTACCAAATAGACAGGACACAGGCATCTGCAGAGTCATCCCAGCTCCCACCACCAGAGGGCGGACCAGGCTTAGTTAGGGCTCCACTGCTTCTAAGTTTGGCCCCACCTAACTCCCTGACATCCTTTCCAAGTGTTGAGGACTCTAAAGTGGGCCATGTGGAATAGAGAAGATGGGCACGGTGGCCCACTCCAGCCCTTGAGGACCAAAGGCAGAAAGATCAGGAGTTCAAAGTCATCCTCTACAACA
Organism: Peromyscus maniculatus bairdii; assembly: GCF_049852395.1. Classification (NCBI taxonomy): domain Eukaryota; kingdom Metazoa; phylum Chordata; class Mammalia; order Rodentia; family Cricetidae; genus Peromyscus; species Peromyscus maniculatus. The sequence continues at coordinate 25,887,450 of NC_134852.1, read as the reverse complement.
TCAGATCTCAATCTGTGGGGTCATGACCCATGTGTGTGTCGAATGACCCTTTCCCAGAAATCACAACAGTGGCAAAATCACACTTACGGAGTAGCAACTAAAATAATGTTACGGTTGGGAGTCACCACAACATGAGGAACTGTATTAAAGGGTCCCATTAGGAAGGTTGAGAACCAATGCTCTACAATTGAGTTCAAGACCAGCCTAAGCAAAAATGGCACACACACCCTTACCCCCAAAAAGAAGTTTGGACAGATGCCATGCATGGTGGACCATGCTGCTCCCAGAAGTCATGGGGTTTTTCATGAAAATCAAATGCCAGGTACAGGATACCTCCCTGGGTGTCCTGGAGGTTGGTCTTGGAGCCTCTAGAAGCTCCCAAAGTGATACAGACTTGTCATTGCTCTTCGCCAGTCAGACCCTGCTGTAGAGGACATGGAGAAATCAAGCTGGAAGTGATCTGGCAGTTTGTTTCCCGCTGGCTAGGGTTCACAGTTCTGGAAGGTGCAGCAGAGGCCGCTGAGGGAGAAAAGTCATCAATGATCTCACCCAGCTGTGGGCCCTGCATGCTGCAATATGGGTCCGCAAGGCAAGGTATGTGCCCTGGCGTAGTAGTTAGTGCCACAAAATGTTCAAGTGTAACCAACTGCTTTCTGATTGGATCTGTGGCCTGAGCCACACAAAAGGGTTTCATGTCTGGTACTGTAAACCTGGCCAACAATCTACAGCTAAGGGAGTCATGGACTCTATGGAGGGCTCTACTACTGATGGTTTCCTAGACAAACATGGGGTCAAACTGCCTTTAAACCTCTCTGTGTATATCCACAGACTAATGCAGCTCTCAGCCTTGGCCAGATATGCCTCTTCTGGAAGCCGGAAGAGTTGGGGCACAGACGTTTACATGGCCAAATCTCTGAGGATGAGTGACTGGATGGTGCTCAACACTAAAGGAGACGTCTCCATCACCTCTCACCAAGACCAAGGAAGCATCCAAGAAAAGGGGGTGATGGAAAGCTGTAAGGACCAGAAGATAGGGAAGAGCCCAAATTCCTGTCTTCTGAATATGACGTGGCCATTACAATCATGAATACAGAGCCGCCATGGCTATCTGCACAGGACCTGCCCCCCACTCCCCCCTTGAAAGAAGACGTGCAAGTAGGAAGGGGTAGGAAGGGGAAAGGGATAGGAGTTAGCAAGAGCAAGAAGAGATAAGAAGAGTTAAAAGTGAGCTGGGCGGTAGTGGCACACACCTTTAATCCCAGCACTCGGGAGGCAGAGGCAGGAGAATCTCTGTGAGTTCCAGGAGAGCATGAGCTAGACAAACAGACTGTCTCAAAAAAAAAAATTGAAAGAAAATATTCAGAATCAAGATAGTGCAGTGTTGTGTCACTGTTTATTCTCAGAGGATTCACAAAGCAGGAGGACTGCCATAGCTCCCTCAAAGAGAGCCGTGAGATTCAATCACACGACAGGAAAGCCTTAAACTAGTTCACATCACACGACATTGCGGTGATCTCTCTCTGTCTCTGTCTCTCTGTCTCTTACACACACACACACACACACACACACACACACACACACACACACAGGGCCTGGAAAGATACCAATCAAGAACACTGGCTGCTCTTGCTAAGGACCCAGGTTCACTTCCCAGCACTCACAATCTTTTATAACTCCAGTTTCAGGGGATTTGATTCCCTCTCCTGACTTCAACAGGTGCTGCATGAATGTAGTGCACACAGATATCCATGCAACCTAAACACCCATAAATACACACACACACACACACACACACACACACACACACACACACACATACACATACACACACACACACCAAATACTAGCTTTAAAAAATGGAAATTTTTAGTTACATTTATTTGTGTGTGTGTGTGTGTGTGTGTGTATGAGAAAGAGAGGGAGACAGAGCCAGACAGACAGACGAGAGACTAAGAGAGATCATATGTAGAGGTCAGAATATGAACTGCAGGACTCCATTCTCTTTCAACCTGTGGGTCCCAGGCATAAAACTCAGGTAGGCATGCTTAGTGTCCTGAACCTTTAAAAGCTGAGACATTGCTCCAGCATCCCCCAAAAAATACTTTTAATAATTTTTTCATTTTATGTACATTGGTGAATTGCCTGTATATACTCTGTGTGAGGGCATCAGATCCCCTAGTAGAACTGGAGTTACAGACAGTTGTGAGCTGCCTCTGGAAGGGCAGCCAGGGCTCTTAACCACTGAGCCATCTCCCCCGCCAACCCCCTCACCGCCCCCATCCTACCCACCACCACCACCACCACTACCATACCCCACCCCCCACCAAAAAAAAAAAAAACTTAAAATTTGGGGTTGGGAATTTAGCTCAGTGGTAGAGTGCTTGCCTAGAAAGTGCAAGGCCATGGGTTCATTTCAGCTTTGGGAAAAAAATTCTTAAAATGTAAAATCAATCCACTAAAAATATGTGAAGTATGTATACAAATATTTCACTACCAAATAGACAGGACACAGGCATCTGCAGAGTCATCCCAGCTCCCACCACCAGAGGGCGGACCAGGCTTAGTTAGGGCTCCAATGCTTCTAAGATTGGCCCCACCAAACTCCTTGACATCCTTTCCAAGTGTTGAGGACTCTAAAGTGGGCCATGGGGAATAGAGAAGGCCGGCATGGTGGCCTACTTCCAGCTCTTGAGGGCCAAAGGCAGAAAGATCAGGAGTTCAAAGTCATCCTCTACAACATCATTCTCAATCTGTGGGGTCATGACCCATGTGTGTGTCGAATGACCCTTTCCCAGAAATCACAACAGTGGCAAAATCACACTTACGGAGTAGCAACTAAAATAATGTTACGGTTGGGAGTCACCACAACATGAGGAACTGTATTAAAGGGTCCCATTGGGAAGGTGGAGAACCACTGCTCTACAACTTGAGTTCAAGACCAGCCTAAGCAAAAATGGCACACACACCCTCACCCCCAAAAAGAAGTTTGGACAGATGCCCTGCATGGTGGACCATGCTGCTCCCAGAAGTCATGGGGTTTTTCATGAAAATCCCAATGCCAGGTGCAGGATACCTCCCTGGGTGTCCTGGAGGTTGGTCTTGGAGCCTCTAAAAGCTCCCAAAGTGATACAGACTTGTCATTGCTCTTCCCCAGTCAGATCCTGCTACAGAAGACACAGAGAAATCAAGCTGGAAGTGATCTGGCAGTTTGCTTCCCCCTGGCTAGGGTTCACAGTTCTGGAAGGTGCGGCAGAGGCCACTGAGGGGGAAAAGTCATCAATGATCTCACCCAGCTGTGGGCCCTGCATGCTGCAATGCTGGCCCATAAGTCAAGGAATGTGCCCTGGCATAGTAGTTAGGGCCACAAAATGTTCAAGTGTAACCAACTGCTTTCTGATTGGATCTGTGGCCTGAGCCACACAAAGAGTTTCATCTGGTACTGTAAACCAGGACAAAAATCTATAGCTAAGGGGGTCATAGGCTCTATGGGGGATTCCACTACTGGTGGTTTCCTAGACAAACATGGGGTCAAACTGCCTTCTAAACATCTCTGTTTATATCCACAGACTAATGCAGTTCTCAGCGTTGGCTAGATAAGCCTCCTCTGGAAGCCGGCAACAGTTGGGGCAGAGAAGTTTACATGGCCAAGTCTCTGAGGATGAGTGACTGGATGGTGCCCAACACTAAACGAGACGTCTCCATCACCTCTCTCCAAGACCAAGGAAGCATCCAAGAAAAGGGGGTGATGGAAAGCTGTAAGGACCAGAAGGTAGGGAAGAGCCCCAAATCCTGTCTTCTGGATATGACGTGGCCATTACAATCATGAATACAGAGCCGCCATGACTACCTGCACAGGACCTGCCCCCCACTCCCCCTTGAAAGAAGACGTGAAAGTAGCAAGGGGTAGGAAGGGGAAAGGGATAGGAGTTAGCAATAGCAAGAAGAGATAAGAAGAGTTAAAAGTGAGCTGGGCGGTGGTGGCACACACCTTTAATCCCAGCACTTGGGAGGAAGAGGCAAGAGGATCTCTGTGAGTTCCAGTACAGCCTGAGCTAGACAAGGAGACTGTCTCAAAAAAAAATAATTGAAAGAAAATATTCAGAATCAAGATAGTGCAGTGTTGTGGCACTGTTTATTCTCAGAGGATTCACAAAGCAGGAGGACTGCCATAGCTCCCTCAGAGAGAGACGTGAGATTCAATCACAGGACAGGAAAGCCTTAAGCTAGTTCTCATCACATGACATTGTGGTGAATTCACTAAAATGTAATGTGAACCTAGGTGTGATGGTGCATGACCATGGTTCCAGCACTCAGAGGAGGGGCAGGATGATGGAGAGTTACAGGCCAGCCTGGGATACACAGTGAGTCAGTCTCTCTCTGCCTCTGTCTCTGTCTCTCTCTGTCTCTTACAGAGAGAGAAAGAGAGAGAGAGAGAGAGAGAGAGAGAGAGAGAGAGAGAGAGAGAGAGAGAGAGAGAGAGAGAGAGGCTGGAAAGATACCAATCAAGAACACTGGCTGCTCTTGCTAAGGACCCAGGTTCACTTCTCAGCACTCACAATCTTTTATAACTCCAGTTTCAGGGGACCTGATTCCCTCTCCTGACTTCAACAGATGATGTATGAATGTAGTGCACAGATATCCATGCAGGCTCAACATCCATACACGCAAGCGCGAGCACACACGTGTGCGCGCATACACATTCTCTCTCTCTCTCTCTCTCTCTCTCTCTCTCTCTCTCTCTCTCTCTCTCTGTCTCTCACACACACACACACACACACACACACACACACACAATACTAGCTTTAAAAAACTGAAAATTTTTAGTTACATTTACTTATGTATGGGTATGAGAAAGAGAAGGAGACAGAGTCAGACAGACAGACAGTCAAGAGACTAACAGAGATCATATGTAGAGGTCAGAAGATGAATTGCAGGACTCCATTCTCTCTCAACCTGTGGGTCCCAAGCATAAAACTCAGGTAGGCATGCTTAGTGTCAAGTACCTTTATCACCTGAGACATTGCTCCAGTATCCCCCCAAAAAAATACTTTTAATAATTTTTTTCATTTTATGTACATTGGTGATTTGCCTGTATATATCTGTGTGAGGGCATCAGATCCCCTAGTAGAACTGGAGTTACAGACAGTTGTGAGCTGCTATGTGGGTGCTGGGAATTGAACCCATGCCCTCTGGAAGGGCAACCAGTGCTCTTAACCGCTGAGCCATCTCTCCCACCGACAAAAAAAAAAAAAAATCTTAAAATAAGGGGTTGGGGATTTAGCTCAGTGGTAGAGTGCTTGCCTAGCATGCTCAAGCTCCTGGGTTGAGTCCTCAGCTCTGGAAAAAAATTCTTAAAATGTAAAATCAATCCACTAAAAATATGTGAAGTATGTATACAAATATTTCACTACCAGACAGGACACAGGCATCTGCAGAGTCATCCCAGCTCTCACCACCAGAGGGCGGACCAGGCTTAGTTAGGGCTCCACTGCTTCTAAGATTGGCTCCACCAAACTCCCTGACATCCTTTCCAAGTGTGAGGACTTCTAAAGTGGGCCATGGGGAATAGAGAAGTCGGGCTTGGTGGCCCACTCCAGCCCTTGAGGGCCAAAGGCAGAAAGATCAGGAGTTCAAAGTCATCCTCTACAACTTCAGTTCTCAATCTGTGGGGTCACGACCCATTTGTGTGTCGAATGACCCTTTCCCAGAAATCACAACAGTGGCAAAATCACAGTTACGGAGTAGCAACTAAAATAATGTTATGGTTGGGAGTCACCACAACATGAGGAACTGTATTAAAGGGTCCCATTAGGAAGGTGGAGAACCACTGCTCTACAACTTGAGTTCAAGACCAGCCTAAGCAAAAATGGCACACACACCCTTACCCCCAAAAAGAAGTTGGCCAGATGCCCTGCATGGTGGACCATGCTGCTCCCAGAAGTCATGGGGTTTTTCATGAAAATCCCAATGCTAGGTACAGGATACCTCCCGAGGTGTCCTGGAGGTTGGTCTTGGAGCCTCTAAAAGCTCCCAAAGTGATACAGACTTGTCATTGCTCTTCGCCAGTCAGACCCTGCTGTAGAAGACACAGAGAAATCAAGCTGGAAGCGATCTGGCAGTTTGCTTCCCCCTGGCTAGGGTTCACAGTTCTGGAAGGTGCAGCAGAGGCCGCTGAGGGGGAACAGTCATCAATGACCTCACCCAGCTGTGGGCCCTGCATGCTGCAATGCTGGCCCGCAAGGCAAGGAATGCGCCCTGGTGTAGTAGTTAGTGCCACAAAATGTTCAAGTGTAACCAACTGCTTTCTGATTGGATCTGTGGCCTGAGCCACACAAAGGAGTTTCATCTGGTACTGTAAACCTGGCCAACAGTCTATAGCTAAGGGAGTCATGGGCTCTATGGGGTCATTACTTAACTGATGGTTTCCTAGACAAACATGGGGTCAAACTGCCTTCTAAACATCTCTGTATATCCACAGACTAATGCAGCTCTCAGCCTTGGCCAGACAAGCCTCCTCTGGAAACCGGCAACAGTTGGGGCAGAGACGTTTACATGGCCAAGTCTCTGAGGATGAGTGACTGGATGGTGCTCAACACTAAATGAGACGTCTCCATCACCACTCTCCAAGACCAAGGAAGCATCCAAGAAAAGGGGGTGATGGGAAGCTGTAAGGACCAGAAGGTAGGGAAGAGAGCCCCAAATCCTGTCTTCTGGATATGACGTGGCCATTACAATCATGAATACAGAGCCGCCATGACTACCTGCACAGGACCTGCCCCCCACTCCCCCTTTGAAAGAAGACGTGAAAGTAGGAAGGGGTAGGAAGGGGAAAGGGATAGGAGTTAGCAAGAGCAAGAAGGGATAAGAAGAGTTAAAAGTGAGCTGGGCGGTGGTGGCACACACCTTTAATCCCAGCACTTGGGAGGCAGAGTCAGGTGGATCTCTGTGAGTTCAAGGCCAGCCTGGTCTACAGAGTGAGTTCCAGGACAGCCACGGCTACACAGAGAAACCTTGTCTAAATAAAAAGAAACGTTAAAAGGGAGTTAATTTGACTGCAATGTATTATATAAAAGTATGGAATTTTTAAAAATTAAGTTACTCTAATAAAACACAACCCACCCCTCAATATCAGAGCAGCTCTGTCACCACATGTCCCATGACTGCTGGAATCTGTCCGTGTTCACCGGGAGAAGAGTGAGGCAACAGCATCTTACTAGTGCCAGGAAAACAGCTCTGCCCTCGGAGGTCAGTGGTTAAAAAGAAAACGAAAAGGACTATGATAACACTTCAGAGTGCCCCCCACCCCTGCCTTAGACCTACAAATTCTATTTTGAGGATCCTTGCTCTCTGCTTTCAGTTCTTACCTCCAGGCAACTCAGAGCTCCTCAACGATAACTGCTTTTTCAATATTTTTATTACTGTGAAATATAGTACACACATAGGGTAGCTGCTCTGTGGGCCAGAATGCTAAAAAGAGCAATGGAGCTCAGAGTCAGTGGTTGAGCCCCTGCCTAGAATCCCCCAGTGAGGGGCTGGGGGTGTGGCTCAGTGGTAGAGCCCCTGCCTAGAATCCCCCAGTGAGGGGCTGGGGGTGTGGCTCAGTGGTAGAGCCCCTGCCTAGAATCCCCCAGTGAGGGGCTGGGGACATGGCTCAGTGTTAGAGTATCTGCCAAGAATCCCCCTCTGAGGGTGTAGGGACATGGCTCTGCTTGAGTTGGGCCCTAAATTAAATCCTCTGTGCCCTAAATGCAATAAAACAACGAAAAAAGAAAAGAAACTCTCTCTCCTAACAACTGCAGCAAAGTCCTCAAAGTTCGTCCTCACTGTACTAGGTTAGAACACATGTCTTCCCTAAACCAATATAATCACTGTGGCTCCAGCTCAGTCTGGATTTTGCTGAGGCCAGGGATAAGTCAGCCTTATTCAAGTAAAATCGACTGAAACTTAATCGCATACAAGTTGGGCATGGTGGTGCACACCTGTAATCCCAGCACTTGGAAGGTGAAGACAGGGGGATCAGAAGTTCAAGGCCAGCCTAGGATACCCTATCTCTAAAATGTAGAGGAGAAGAAGGAGGAGGAAGATGGAGAAGAGGAGGAGGGAGCTGAGTGGGTCCCTGGGTTGAGGTGCGGAGCCATGTAGATTTCTAGAGGAAAACAATTGTTTTTAATTTTTCTATTACAGTGTGTGTGTGTGTGTGTGTGTGTGTGTGTGTGTGTGTCAAAGGACAACTTTCTGGAGTTGGTTTTCTTCTCCTTCCACAATGTGGGTCCTGGGGATTGAACGCTCGCTCGTCACCAGGCTTGGTAGCAAGTGGTTTTAACTACTAAATCAACCCTCTAACTGCGAGGAAAAGCACTCTCAAGTGAGCGTGTGCAAAGATCCTGAGACGGAGCTTGCCCAATAACTCAGAAACGGTAAAGCCATTTCTACCGCAGTGTAGAGTGTGCCCAAGCCTGCCCGCGGAAGGAACACTGCCACTGCACCCGCGTCCATCAGTGCCCCACCCCCTCTCCAGCCCACACAGGAACGTCCTTCCTTACCCCGCTGTCCCGCCTTCCACCTGTCCGTGGTCACTGCGCACGTCTCTCTAATCGTTTCTCTGTTCCCTTTACAAGTGGGTGTGATGGAGCCAAAGCATATTTACTTGACAGAAGCTTAATTATTCATCCGCGGGAACCTGAACAGGGAGTTAAGAGAGGCCACAGGGTCAGGGTGGGGTGGAAAAGGGTGGACAAGGAAAGACCGGGGCGGGGCGGGGAGGCGGGGGCGGGGGGTCCAGAGTTGGGCCACACAATGGAGTGACAAGTGATATGGCAAAGCATGGGGCTATGGAACAAGGGGGGTGGGGGTGGGAAGATGAGTTAAAGGTGGAGAGGAGAGGTGGGGGCTTGGTACGTTAAGAAAAGGACGGGGGAAAAGGATGGGGGGGGCGTTGAAAAGAGTGGGAGTGGAGGGGCCCGACTGTGGGTGGTAATAGAGGGAGAGACAGCGGTGGGACGCAGAGGGCAGAGTGAATCCGGATGGTTCAGAAGTGCACGGGATGGGAGTTCAGAGACTGGAGGGAAATCACGCCCGGCGGGCTCCGGACGGCCGAGGAAGTCTGCGGCAGGGGCGTGGCTGGGGGGGGTAGTGTGCATTGCACAGGATTCCCCCACCCCCTTGGAGTTCCAAGACTTCTCCTTTAGTCCCTCCTCCTCCTTGGGAGTAACAAGCCCACCTTCCAATCAGAGCCGCGGGCTGGGCAAGAAGTAGCCAATGGCGTGGCAGGGGCGGAGCTGGGGAGGGGGCTCACACGGCTCGGGGAGGGGGCGCGGGGCATCGAGGGCTCAGGAACTGCGAAGGGCGAGCCATGGCGTTGGGGCTGCAGCGCATGAGGTACAGGGCTTCGGGGATAGGAATGATGGGGACTGGGGGCTCTCCCTGACGGGGGTGTGGGGGAACCCCTCATCTGTGGGGTGTGGCTCAAGTTGTGAACACCCTGGGGCGCGCGACGGGGGGACACATCCCCGGCGCACCTTCCACCCTAGAGGGTTGCAGGGGATCTGGGATTTACCCCATGAGCTCTAGCTGTTCCCCCCATCCCAGGAACAGCTTTGGGGTTGTGAGCCGCGATTTTCTGATACACGGGGTTCGATCCTCCTGGCTGGGAGTGAAACTCCAAGTTCCTATGGATTGGAGATGGTTGAGTTTGATCAGTGGGCTCACTTCCCAGAGAGGCTTTACTCGAAGCCCCAGAATTGAGTCTTTCTTGGCTGTCAGACTCTTGTGATCTTAAAAAGGGATCCCCCAAACTGAGGTTTCCCAGACATAGGGAGTCCCTGGAAGACTCCACTTCTGACTTCCTGAAGAGAGATTATCTTTATTCTGTCCATCCTAACAATCTCCCAAGCTTCAAGTTGCCCTAGAAATGACCGGAAAGAATGGCTCCTTAGAGTCTGTGTGGAACCCAACCGAGGTCCTTTATCCTTTCAAATAAATGGGATGATGGCTGGGGAGGGGAGTTCACGCCTGTAAACCCAGCACTTGGGAAGCTACACAAGAAGGATGATTTCAAAGCCAGCCTGGCCTACATGGCGAGTTCCAGACCAGCTTTGGTCTACACAGAACGGCCATTAAAAAAGAAAAAACCAAAAGCAGGGTCACCCCCTTTTCAATACCAACGGAACAAGCGTGACCCACTTCCCAAAGCCTGGTTCTGTGTCTCTCATTCATCTGCCCGCACCCAGTCCGCAACTGAGGGAGGAGGGCCCCACCCAAACCCTATTTGAGGGACATCCTTGGGAAAGATGCCCTGGCAGATCAAGCGAGGAAAGCAGCACCTCCTGTGGCCCGGCATCCTGGAAAGAGGTGGATTTCATGTTCACCTTACAACAGGTGCCGAGGCTTTGGGACCATAGCCAGGTTGCCACAGGAGACACCAGAAAACCATCCTAGACCCTTGGCATTCCCTGTCTAAACTGAGGCATCCCTCAAGTCTCGCCACAGCCCCTCCTCTCCGGCTTCCTAGGGCTGATTGGTTTTTCTCTACACTTTCGCCTGCACCTCAACCCACCCCGGCTCCCCTTCTCCGGTTCTATTCCCATCTCTGGCTCGGAGCCCACCAGGGAACTCTGTCCCCACCCCTTCCAGGCCAGCCCTGGCGCCGCTCGTGACAGCGCCCCCTTATGGCTGTGCGAGGGGCCCCTCTTAACAGAACTAGGGTGCCCCCCTCCGCACCCAAAGCCAGCCCTTTCCTGTAGTGTCATTCCACGCAGCCGCACACTACTAGTAACTCGCACCCACCTCCCGGCTGCGCTCCGGTCCCCTCCTGCGTCCCCCGGATGGCACTTGGCATCAGAGGGGGCTTGGGTAATGGTGAGTGGTTCCCTCTGGGCTATGAGCCCCCCTCTTTCTTCTGGCTTTCGGCTTTCAGCCATCTCACCTTTTGTGGGGGTGTTCTTGGGAAATCCATAAAGGGCACATTGCCCTGAGTACCCACTCGGAAGCAGGGCTCCCCCATAAAAACTGGACTAGTGACTGGCACCCCACCGAATAGCCAAATGACCGTACTGATGAGAACAAATTAGATCAAGGTCAGAGAGGCTTCCCACTGACCCCCACCCCAAGTCCTTTCTCCGACCCAAACCTTGCCCCCTGGCCTCTCAGGTCACCTCCAAGCAACATCAAAAGGGGTCTCTGCCCAGATACAAAGCTAAGCCTCCACCACACCTCAGATATGCTACAGTTTTTGTGAGCGCCGTCCCCCCCCCTCCCGCCCCGCGCCCCCAACACCCAGCTGAGAGTCAGAAGAGAAGCCCAGAATGTGAGAAAGAGGCTCTCTTAATTTCCTAAGCCTTTCAGGGTGGGGAAAGAGATGGGGTCTTTTCTCTCTTAGCTAAGGGGCCACCGGGCCCCAAGTCCCCCTTCCCAGGCCTCACCCTGGGCCTCTTGGCCACACCCTCTGTTCTCAGCTAGAACACAGAGTAAGGGTGGCAAAGTTCCAGGCGCACGTCCCAGGCTGGGCAGGCTGCCAAGGGGTTGGACCAGAGCTGGGCCAGCTAGGGAGATCTGTAGCAGTGCTGGGACAGGAGGAAAAGACTTAGCCCACCAGGCAGAAGGGAGCAGGCAGGGGTCCCTTGGCTGGTGGGCACACCCTCCTGAAGAACAGCATTTTAGACCGCAGGTCTCAAAGTCAGGGTTCAAATCCCCAAGCTCCCACTTCCTCGCTGTGTGATCTTGGCCCAGAGATTTCCTTTCCTGAGCTCGCAAAAGCTTCAAGTCTTGGATAATGGGGGTCAAATCTTTCCCAGGGAGAGAACACGTACCCCTCCCCACACACACACCCAGTGAGGCCCCGGAAAGTCAACAAACCCGGATTCCCCTAGGGATTACTGTGTGGCCTCCGGCAATTTCTATCACCTCTCTGAGGTGGCTTCCCAAAGCAGGAAGGTAATAATGGGTGCAGGGTGGGTATGGGGCTTAACTGAGAAGCAGCTGAGCAAGGCGGACAGGAATGGGAATGAGAGTCTGGGGACTACCACCAGAGTGACACAGGACGAGGGTGCCTCTGCTCTGAACCTCAGTCTCCATCTGAGACAGGCTGACCTTGAACTCACTACATCCGAGGATGCCCATGAACTCCCGGCCCTCCTGTTCCCACCCACTTAGTGCTAACGTTGCAAGCCCGAGCCACCAACACCCTGGGTGTGCCGTACTGTGGGGCACATGCTCCACCAACTGAGCCACATGCATCTCGGGCCCTGTTTCTAACTTTGAAAAAAAAATGACATTTATTCATTTCTGTCCCTGTGTGTATGGGGGAGGGGGTTGCGCGCTTGCCCTCGAGAGTGGGTGGAGGTCAGGGGACACCCGGCAGGAGTCAGTTCTCTCCTTCCACCAGGTGGGTTCAGGGGACCGAATTGGTCAGGCTTGGCCCAGCTTCTACATTTCTGAAAGGGAGGTCGTCGCTCCTGCCCATGTGATAGTCGTGAGGCTGGGTTGGGGTCTCGAGTCTCTGAGGGTGCAACACACCATCACTGTTTGTTTATTCCTTTGAAGCGTTCGTGTAACCGCTGGGTGTGTACCTGCACACTCATAATAATGCACGCACGCACACATACTTGCATGCATGGCTAACTGCACACGCGTTCTTGCACGTTCAGAGGCCCTTAGGTTACTCCAGGGTACAGGAGACTCACAAACTTGAGCCTTTCATGACTAACACTAGCCAATAGCCAAGCCTCGCTTGCTAAGCCTCTGACATAGATTAACTCATCTAATCTTCCAGCCACCGTAGGAATCCGTCGGGGGGATGCAGTCCTATGACCGTAGCACTCAGAGAAGAGGCTGAGGCAGGAGGATCATAAGTTTCAGACCTGTCTGAGCTACACAATGAGACTTTGTCTCCCAGCCCCACCTCACATGCCCCCAAACCCCCAAAAAAAACAAAAACCCACCCTTTAAGGAGGTGGAGGTTATTATACTGTGCCCAGGAAGGTTAAGCAACCTGCCCAAAGTCACACAGCAAATGAGCAAGGGCGATAGCGGTGTCAGAACTGGAACCCTGACCCAGAAGAGGCAGCCCCCACTCTGTCTCACAGCTAGGCCAGAAAGCCAGCGAGAGGCCCCTACTTCCCGTCAGAGCATCCGGAGAACAGACTGAGAGGGAAGGAGGGTCCCTCTACAGCCACCAGCTGGCTCCCTCTACGGAGGAAGAAACCCTGCCACCCTAGCCATGGAGGGTAGGATTACAGAGCTCAGCTGCCTGGGAGGTGGGGCGCCGGCCCCACCCCCACCCCACTCCCCTTCTCTCTCCCAGTTAGTTCCCTCTGCCCCAGGGCCCCCAGCTCGGTGAGGCCCGCCCACCCCCACCCTCTGGGCAGGAAGACAAACAGGGCTGGAACAGTACAGTACAGGACGGAATGTCCTCTGGGCAGGCGGGACTGAGGCCCCTGCCCCCACCAGCCAAGAGGGAGTTCATGGGGGCGCCCCCTTGGCTCCTCCAATACTGGGCCAGCCTGCCCCCTTCAGGGCCTCACACAGCCTTGCAGCTACCCCCACCCCCACCCCGCACCCAGACTGAAACATTTTTTTTAAGCCCTCCCACCCCCAGAAGTGGCCTCTGCTCCCCGAATTAACGACTTTTAGGAAAGTGCAGCCTCCTATCCCAGGGGGTGGGCATCACTCGGAGTTGGTTAGAGAAAAGCGGAGGAACCTCACTGACTCGGCTCAGCCAGGGACTGGTTCTGGGATCTCTCGGGCAAAGGACTCCACCTTGCAGAGCCTCGGGTGCCCCTTTGCTAAGTGGGTTTAAAATTCGCCCCCTCCCCTGTGGACCCCAGGCATAGGGACAGGCCTATAGATTTATAATCCAAGCACTCAAGAGGTGGAGGCAAGATCGGAAGCCTAGGGTCATCCTTGGCTTGGGCTACATGAGACGCTCTCTCAAATAGTATTTGGGGGCAGCGGCACACACCTTTAATCCCAGCTCTCGGGAGGCAGAGACAAGCAGATCTCTGTGAGTTCGAGGCCAGCCTGGTCTACAGAGTAAATTCCAGGAGAGCCAGGGCTGTTACACAGAGAAACCCTGTCTCGAGAAACCAAATAAATAAATACATAAAAATAAATAATAATAAAGTTCCCTTGGGCTCCCCTGAGGGTCAGATGAGTGCTCACAGGCACAATACATGTGACAAAAACACATAGGGCTGGTCTGTGGGTTAGAAATCTTGTAAGCATCAATAATACTGAATATAAGACTAGATATAAGCCAGGCAGTGGTGGCGCACACCTTTAATCCCAGCACTCGGGAGGCAGAGCCAGGCGGATCTCTGTGAGTTCGAGGCCAGCCTGGGCTACCAAGTGAGTCCCAGGAAAGGCGCAAAGCTACACAAGAGAAACCCTGTCTCGAAAAGAAAAAGAAAAAAAGAAAAAAAAAAGACTAGATATATAATATACCTTTTTTTACAAAGAAAAAAAAACTCAAAAGGAGACTTATGAGTCAAGTGTGGAGGCACAAACCTATAATCCAGCATTTGGGTGGTAGAGGCACAAGGATCAGGTGTTCAAGGACAGCCTGAGCTACACAGGGAGACCCTGTCAAATAGACTATGGCGTCAGATAAAGTTTGGGGTTTTGTCTGGCTGGTTGCTTCTTTGTTATTGAGATGGGGTCTCATGCAGCCCAAGCCAAGGATGACCTTAGGCTTCCTCGTATGTAGACTAGGCTGGCCTCAAATTCAGAGATCTGCCTCCCAAGTGCTGGGATTAAAGGTATGCGACACTATGCCCAGTTTTAAGTGGGTTTGGCACTTGGCCGGGAAAATGACCTAATAGTGAAAATGGATAATTGATAGATATTAATATTACTGGTGAAAGATCGAGATGGATCTCTCTCTCTCTCTCTCTCTCTCTCTCTCTCTCTCTCTCTCTCTCACACACACACACACACACACACACACACACACACACACACTCGGAAGTCAGGCATTTGAAGTGTATTAAAGGGTAGAGGTGCTGGGCAGAATGCAGGGGTTGGTTTGCTGTGTCACCCTTAGTGGGGCCCGGCCCCTCTGAAGGCCCCTTTGGTGTGTCGTTAAGACTTAGATATCTCTGTGAGATTCAGCTTGGCTGGGGAGGGGACACCCGGGAGAGAAAGGAGCCTGGGAGGCTGCGGGCTCTTCCCGCTCCATCTCTCCTTTGGACTCAGGCCAGCTCTACCACCCCCTCCCACCGGGAGGCCTCCCTGTCCCCCAGGCGGCGTCTCTAGTAGGGAAATGAGCTGCAGATAAGTCCTGGAGAGGACAGAAGGCCTTAGGCACATATCCTGGGGGAGAAGCCTGGAGCAAGGCCCTGCAGGGAGGGCCACATGGGCTGGGACCAAGACAGGTAAAAATTTGGGGCAAGGGGAGGGACTTCAAGGGGAGAAGCTGCCGGGACCCCAAGCGGAGGCGTCCCACATGTGACCTGTCGTGCGCAATTTCCTTTCCACAGGTCGAGCACGGAGCTGCGGAAGGAGAAGTCGCGGGATGCGGCGCGTAGCCGGCGCAGCCAGGAGACCGAGGTGCTGTACCAGCTGGCACACACGCTGCCCTTCGCGCGCGGGGTCAGCGCGCATCTGGACAAGGCCTCCATCATGCGCCTCACCATCAGCTACCTGCGCATGCACCGCCTCTGCGCCGCAGGTGAGCCCGGAACGCCCCGCCCCTGCCTCCGCCCACAGTGGAGGCCCCGCCCCTGGGAAGCCTCTCCCGCCTCCCTGGCCCTAGAATCCCCTCTCCGAGCAAGAACCCGCCCTTCGAGTGCTGGACTAATCGGAGCTCAGAAAGACTCCTTGGGAGGCCCCACCCTTTAGTGTCTAAGGGAGGCCCCTGGAGGCCTTAGGCCTGGGCTTTGAGGGAAACTAAAGTCTCTACCCCCTTAATTTTGTGTTTGTTTTCTTTTTGTTTCTTGATTTTTGGGGTTAGGGTTTTTTACACAGGATATCACTGTGTAGCTCTGGCTGGCCTGGAACTTGCTATGCAGACCAAGCTAGCCTTGAACTCACAGAGAGCTACCTGCCTCTGCCCACCCATCCCCTCCCACCCACTCACCCTGCCTTTAAGTGCTGGGATTAAAGGAATGCACCACCACATCGGCAATTTATGTGTTTGTTTTCTTTTTTCCATACTAGAGGTTGAACCCAAATCAAGAGGTGTGGTACCCAAGCACTCCACCACTGAGCCACGCCCCCAGCCCCTCACTGGGGGATTCTAGACAGGGGCTCTACCACTGAGCCACACCCCCAGCCCCTCACTGGGGGATTCTAGGCAGGGGCTCTACCACTGAGCCACACCCCAGCCCCTCACTGGGGGATTCTAGGCAGGGGCTCTACCACTGAACCACACCCCAGCCCCTCACTGGGGGATTCTAGGCAGGGGCTCTACCACTGAGCCACACCCCCAGCCCCTCACTGGGGGATTCTAGGCAGGGGCTCTACCACTGAGCCACACCCCCAGCCCCTCACTGGGGGATTCTAGGCAGGGGCTCTACCACTGAGCAACACCCCCAGCCCCTCACTGGGGGATTCTAGGCAGGGGCTCTACCACTGAGCAACACCCCCAGCCCCTCACTGGGGGATTCTAGGCAGGGGCTCTACCACTGAGCAACACCCCCAGCCCCTCACTGGGGGATTCTAAGCAGGGGCTCTACCACTGAGCCACCCCCCCAACCGTCTTTTTACTGTTTTGACACAGGGTCGTACTGGGTTACTCAACTAGTAAGAACTTGAACTAACTTGGTAGGCCAGACAAGACTTGAATTTTTGATCCTTCTGCCTCGGCTTCACATAGCCACCATGCTTAGCCAATCCTGGTCCACCCCAGGAGGCTCCCCAACCATTGTTTTAAAATTCCTGGAAGTCTCTCTTCATCCTCTCCCCTCTTCTCCTCTAGTTCAATTTCTTATTATCTTAGCAGCCACCTCTCTGCCTAGAGAGAGCACTTGTGTGCGCTATCTCTCTCTCTCTCTCTCTCTCTCTCTCTTTCTCTCTCTCTCTCTCTCTCATACACACACACACACACACACACACACACACACACACACACACTCACAGACTCCTGAAATTTTTTCTAAAAAACTTAGAAATTTGAAAAGGTTTCATTATAGAGAGTCTGCCCACTAAATTCCCTTACCCCATAGAATTTGGGGGAGGGGGAGTTTACCCCTTCAGAATCCACGTGCACAGGAAATAAATAAAATGTATTGGAATTCTGTCTTCTGGAAATCCCTGACATTTTAGAATTCTGGCCATCTGGCAGGCCATCCACACCCTCCCCCAAGAATTCTAGAAAACTCACAACTCTAGAATTCCAGGTGCCCCCAGGCCTCTCTGAAGTTCGACTCCTCCAAGAGTTCAGTCTTAGAATCTTGGGGGATTCTATGTCCCCTCTGTAAGTCCACATTCCTGCTTCCAAAGTTTAGTTCCAAGCCCCTAGGGTTTTCTCCCACTCACCCAGGCTTTTCTGTGAGTTCACGTGGGTGAGGAAAGATGGAGGGAAACCAGCTAGGGTGGGTCCATGACTGACCACAGTTGCCCCGTCCTCCCCCTCCCCGCCGGCTTGGGCACCAGGGGAGTGGAACCAGGTGGGAAAAGGGGGAGAGCCACTGGACGCCTGCTACCTGAAGGCCCTCGAGGGGTTCGTCATGGTGCTCACCGCCGAAGGAGACATGGTTTACCTGTCGGAAAATGTCAGCAAGCACCTGGGCCTCAGTCAGGTGAGCTGCCTGCTCTGTACCTGCCCCTCTCCCCCAGTGGTGATGCTGGGGGGACCGTGGTTCCCCACGACCTTAGTTCTTCCTTTATGAAATTCACAGTACAGCAGAGGGGAGAGAGGGATGTCACCAGACAGAATGGTCAATGCTGTGATGGGACAGCCTAGGTGTAGGAAATGTCTGACCCAGCCTGGGAGGAGATGCACTTGGGGGGCTGCTTAGAAGAAAGAACGTCTTAGCTGCAACCTGAATGACTTAGCAGTGAGGATCACAAATGTACATGGAGGAGTGTTGGGACATTGCCAAGGCCCGGAAGTGAGACGGAAATGGAACACTCTGGAGAAATGGCTAAGTGGACCGTGGACGGAGGACAGTAGAAGAAGTTGGGAGGGGGAAAAGGTCAGACAGTTCAATAGGTCGATAATGTTCACGTGAGAAGGTTTGTCTCCAAGGCGCTGGGAGCCATAGAGGGAGTGAAAACAAGAGAGAGGTTGTGCTAAAGTGGTAGAACCGTGTTTACAGTTCAGGAAGGAAACAGAAGGACTAAAGAGGAGGGGATCAGCAGGGAGTGGATACCCCCTCAGGTGGGAGGAGAGGAGCTGGGGAAGACACCTGGGGACTAGACCTAACTTTAGTTCACCTTTAGAGTAAACCCTGTATGAGAAGGCTTGTGTTCTTTTTTTCTCTTTCATGTAAATGGCTGTACAGTGGACCTCTGTTCCTTCTCCCTGATGCATAACCCCACTCCTGGTACCAATTTCTCTGTGAGTGTGAACTCTCAGAGTCAGACAAGTGACTGCCCCAAAGTCCTAAACTAGAAAGAGATAGAGCCAACTATCAAAGCCAGCTACAAAAGGTGTCATTGGAAGAGTACTGTGTCACCCAGATCCCACCCTGGGTGCTTTTTCTTCTGTGTCCCCTCCTCCTAAACGGAAACAAGTAACAGACTCTTTGACCTGCCCAGGAGGTGCACTTTGCACTTGTGACTCCTGTTTTTATTTTATTTGTTTGTTATTACTCGTAGAAGTTTATCTATTTTATGTGTATGGGGGAGACTGACTGTGGGGGAGGGTTGTGAGCGCACATGCGCACACTCGTGCATCACGTGCATGGCATGTGGGGCCTGAATATATGTATGTACATCATGTATGTTGCAGGTGCCCTCAGAGGCTAGAAGGGGACACTAGATCCCCTGAAACTGGAATTACAAGCAGTTGTCAGCCACCTGATATGAGTCCTGGGACTGAACCCAGGTCCTCTGTAAGAGCAGCAAGTGCTCTTAACCAATGAGCCGTCTCTTCTCCATTTTTGGTTTTTTGGTTGTTTGGGGTTTTTTTGTTTGTTTGTTGTTTGTTTGTTTGTTTGTGTTTTGTTTTGTTTTGTTTTGTTGAGACAGGGGCTTACTATGTAGCCCTAGCTTGCCTGGAACTCACAGAAATCCACCTGTTTCTGCTTCCTGAGTGTTGAGATTAAAGGCATGGGTCACCCCACCCTGCATGACTTACTTTTAAAGAATTTTCTTACTCCAGAGAGCCACAGACTCACTTCACTTACAATACTGAGCTCCCTCCACCCCTTTAAAACAGCATTCCATGTAGCCCAGGCTAGCCTCAAACCCACTACGTAGCCAAGGATGACCTTGAACTTCTGATCCTCCAGCCTCCACATGGCCATTTCTGGGATGATAGGTACTTGACACAGTGCCCAGATGCTGTGTCTGGTATCATCACATCCAGGGCCTGGTCCGCACTAAGCAGGCATGCTACCAACCTGGCCACCTCTCCAGCCCAATACATTTTCCCCCCCAAACATTACCTCCTCAAAGAAACTATTCAGGGCCACTGTCTTTAAACTAGTATCTCATTATCATGTGACCATACCCAGATGCCTCCCCAGACACACACGTGCATGCACACCACCCAGTAAACTCTGAAAGACAAGGATCCATCTATGGTCTGTCTAATCATTTAGCAAGGGTCCTAGTAAATATCGGGTGCTGATAGCTGTTTGCTGAATGAAGGAGTGAGTGAATGAGTGACTGAGGAGGCTGATGACCTCCACCAGATGCCTGATTTGGGGCCAACACGACAAGCAAAGGACGTAGGGGCAGCCCGGGGGTCTTGTTAAGTGTGCCTTCTCTCCACTACAAACTCTACCCTCCCCCCAGCTGGAGCTCATCGGACACAGTATCTTTGACTTCATCCATCCCTGCGACCAAGAGGAACTCCAGGATGCCCTGACCCCCAGGCCAAGTGAGTGCCCTGCAAGCCCAGACCCCAGTTTTCAGGGTAGGAAACTGACCCAGCCCTCCTCTCCCTGATCTGGAACACCTGCATAGAGAAAAGTGGAGAGAACTGGCTGTGCCCTGAGTGCTCACTTCCCTGGGGACTCCCTTCCCTGAGTGCTCACTTCCCTGGGGACTCCCTTCCCTGAGTGCTCCCTTCCCTGAGTGCTCCCTTCCCTGGGGACTCCCTTCCCTGGGGACTCCCTTCCCTGAGTGCTCCCTTCCCTGGGGACTCCCTTCCCTGAGTGCTCCCTTCCCTGGGGACTCCCTTCCCTGGGGACTCCCTTCCCTGGGGACTCCCTTCCCTGGGGACTCCCTTCCCTGAGTGCTCCCTTCCCTGAGTGCTCCCTTCCCTGGGGACTCCCTTCCCTGGGGGACTCCCTTCCCTGAGGACTCCCTTCCCTGGGGACTCCCTTCCCTGGGGACTCCCTTCCCTGGGGACTCCCTTCCCTGAGTGCTCCCTTCCCTGGGGACTCCCTTCCCTGGGGACTCCCTTCCCTGGGGACTCCCTTCCCTGAGTGCTCCCTTCCCTGAGTGCTCCCTTCCCTGAGTGCTCCCTTCCCTGGGGACTCCCTTCCCTGGGGACTCCCTTCCCTGAGGACTCCCTTCCCTGGGGACTCCCTTCCCTGGGGACTCCCTTCCCTGAGTGCTCCCTTCCCTGAGTGCTCCCTTCCCTGGGGACTCCCTTCCCTGGGGACTCCCTTCCCTGGGGACTCGCTTTCCTGGGGACTCCCTTCCCTGAGTGCTCCCTTCCCTGGGGACTCCCTTCCCTGGGGACTCCCTTCCCTGGGGACTCCCTTCCCTGGGGACTCCCTTCCCTGAGTGCTCCCTTCCCTGGGGACTCCCTTCCCTGAGGACTCCCTTCCCTGGGGACTCCCTTCCCTGAGGACTCCCTTCCCTGGGGACTCCCTTCCCTGGGGACTCCCTTCCCTGGGGACTCCCTTCCCTGAGTGCTCCCTTCCCTGAGTGCTCCCTTCCCTGAGTGCTCCCTTCCCTGGGGACTCCCTTCCCTGGGGACTCCCTTCCCTGAGGACTCCCTTCCCTGGGGACTCCCTTCCCTGGGGACTCCCTTCCCTGAGTGCTCCCTTCCCTGGGGACTCCCTTCCCTGAGTGCTTCCTTCCCTGAGTGCTCCCTTCCCTGAGTGCTCTCTTCCCTGGGGACTCCCTTCCCTGGGGACTCCCTTCCCTGAGGACTCCCTTCCCTGGGGACTCCCTTCCCTGGGGACTCCCTTCCCTGAGTGCTCCCTTCCCTGGGGACTCCCTTTTCTGGTTCCAAGTCCCAGCTTTGGAGATGAGGCTGGAAGACTTTAAGATTTTATTTTTGCCGCATGTAGTGGCGCATGCATTCAATCCCAGCACTCGAGAGGCAGAGGCAGGAAGATCTCTGTGAGTTTGAGGTCAGCCCGGTCTACAGAGTGAGTTCCAGGACAGCCAGGACTACAGAGAGACCCTGTCCCCCAAAAAATTATAAAAGGAAGGAAGGAAAATTTTATTTTTATTTTCTTTTAAGTGGCGGGGGCGGGGGGAGAAGGGGTGGTATGATCTTGCATGTGACTTCAGAGGCCCGAAAGTGGGTTTTAGAGTTAGAGGTGGTTGTGAGCTGCCTGACATAGATTCTGGGATCCAAACTCAGGTCCTCTAAGAGTAGTACCCACTCTTAACCATTAAGCCATCTCTGAGGCTGGGGAGACTTTAACATTCACTTAGTGGCATGTCCCCTCCCTGTGCCTTTCCAGGCCTGTCCAAAAAGAAGCTGGAAGCCCCCACGGAACGCCACTTTTCCCTGCGCATGAAGAGCACACTCACCAGCAGAGGGCGCACGCTCAACCTCAAAGCTGCCACCTGGAAGGTAGGCTGGGCCTTGTCTCAGTGGGGTGGGTCTGACCCCTGAAGATCTCACTCCCTATTGTATTTGGGGTCTCACGGGCTCAGAGATTTGCTGGAACTCCTTCGGACTGAGTCCGGTAGGGTATTAGAGCACCTATGAATTGAGTTTCCCGGGGCCAGACATTGAGGATGGAGAGGTCCTCCGCCTCCTGAATTTAAGTGTCCCGAGGGTTGGAATGAGGATCCCAGAGCTCCTCACGACTTTCTAGAATAATCAAGGATCTTTTCTCCCTATGGGACCCAGACGCAGTTCTCCCAGCCCCGTGGGTAGCCTAAGGCTCAGATGGGTACTGACAACGCCCCACTTGACCTAAAGGTGCTGCACTGCTCAGGACACATGAGGGCCTACAAGCCCCCTGCACAGACGTCCCCCGCCGGGAGCCCTCGCTCCGAGCCTCCCCTGCAATGCCTGGTGCTTATCTGTGAAGCCATCCCCCACCCAGCCAGTCTGGAGCCCCCTCTGGGCCGGGGGGCCTTTCTCAGCCGCCACAGCCTGGACATGAAGTTCACGTACTGTGACGAGAGGTAGGCAGTGGCTTTGTGCAGGACCACACCCATCCGCCATCTCCTCTGGTTGGTTTTGCCCCAATATTCTCTGTGTATCTCTCTGTCTCTCTCTGTCTCTGTGTCTCTCTCTGTCTCTGTGTGTGTGTATCTCTCTGTCTCTCTCTGTCTCTGTGTCTCTCTCTGTCTCTGTCTCTCTTTGTGTCTTTCTGTCTGTCTCTCTGTCTCTGTCTCTCTCTGTCTCTCTCTGTCTCTCTCTCTCTCTCTCTGTCTCTCCGTCTCTCCTCCCTTCCCCCTCGCCTTAAATGTCTAACCACCTCCTGAGGGAGGGTATTACAGGCGAGCTGGGGATGGAACCCAGGACTTTGTGCATGCTAGGAAAGCTACCTACGTGCTCAGAAGCCGTGACTCTAGGTTCTGACTTCTCAGGCTGCCACCCTGGGTCTGTAACACTGACCAAGTGACTTCATCTCTCTGCCCCTCAGCGCCCTCAGCCATCCTGTAGGAGAACTATGTCCCCCTGTCTTTTGCCATTGCTCTTAGCACTCCTGGCCTCGCATAGGGCAACGCACAGTCCAAGTGTCTCATTTTCAGTCTATATCCATTTTCATTCTTTCTTTTTGTAGTTTCTGCTCTATCTTCATGCTTCTTTCACATCATTTTCTTTACCTTCTCTGCCTCTTCACTTTCCACCTTTCCTACACACACACACACACACACACACACACACACACACACACACACACCATGTTATTTTCTTTTTTCACTTACTTATTTACTTATTGTTGTGGTACTAGGGGTGAAATGCAGGGCCTCACACATGCTTGGCAGGTGCACTACCACTGAGCCACACCCCAGCCCCTCACTGGAGGATTCTAGGCAGGGGCTCTACCACTGAGCCACACCCCAGCCCCTCACTGGGGGACTCTAGGCAGGGGCTCTACCACTGAGCCACACCCCCAGCCCCTCACTGGGGGATTCTAGGCAGGGGCACTACCACTGAACCACACCCCCAGCCCCTCACTGGGGGATTCTAGGCAGGGGCTCTACCACGCCACACCCCAGCCCCTCACTGGGGGATTCTAGGCAGGTGCACTACCACTGAGCCACACCCCAGCCCCTCACTGGGGGATTCTAGGCAGGGGCACTACCACTGAGCCACACCCCAACCCCTCACTGGGGGATTCTAGGCAGGGGCTCTACCATTGAGCCACACCCCCAGCCCTCACTGGGGGATTCTAGGCAGGGGATCTACCATTGAGCCACACCTCAACCCCTAGAGAATTCTAGACTCTTCCACTAAGACATGCCCTGAGCCTTTGGTTTTACGGCCTTGCTGAATCTCAAGCCTCAAATTCAATCTTGCCTCAACCTCCTGAGGGCTGTTATTACAAGTCACCATACTCTACTCTCTTTCTCTGTTTCTTACCCACGCCTGCCTTTCGGTTGCTGCTCTGTCTCTCATCTCGCTGTTGTTGACACCTCCCCATTCCCTCCATCTGGGCCTTGACCAGTACCTCTCCGTTTTACTCCAGGATCGCAGAAGTCGCTGGCTACAGCCCTGACGACCTGATTGGCTGTTCTGCCTACGAATACATCCACGCACTGGACTCCGATGCAGTCAGCAGAAGCATCCACACTTGTAGGTGACCAACATGTCCCCAGGCCAGAGCCAGCTGCTGCATGGCCCCACCTAACAGCAATCCCTGGCCTCCTAAACAGAAAGGCCAGGGCTTTGTGGGACTCCTGCCTCCCCCTGAACCCCAAATGCTAGAGCCTGCATTTTTGTCTTCAGTGACCTCTCATTCCTAATTCCAGCTTCCTGAGCTTTCTGTCCCCAAGTGTCTCTGCTGTGACCCTGACCCCTATCCATCCTATCCCCAGTGCTGAGCAAGGGCCAGGCAGTAACGGGGCAGTATCGCTTCCTGGCCCGGACCGGAGGCTACCTGTGGACTCAGACCCAGGCTACAGTGGTGTCAGGGGGACGGGGCCCCCAGTCGGAAAGTATCATCTGTGTCCACTTCCTGATCAGGTGAGCAGAGGGATGCAGTGTGTGTGGAGGGATGCACAAGCAGACCTGTGTGTTGTGCATGCATAAGGAAGTATGTATGTGCCTGTGTGGAATACATATGGCCATAGAAATATGCATATGTGTCTGTGTGTGTATGTTTTTGTTTTTTAGAGACAGGGTTTCTCTAAGTGGCCTTGACTGTCTTAGAACTCTATGTAGACCAGGCTGGCCTCAAACTCACAGAGATATACCTGCCTCTGCCTCCCAATGTTAGAATTAAAGGTGTGCACCCCCGGGCCCTTTGCTAATTTTTTAAAAAACTTATTGGTAATAGATCTGTGGGCTGGAGAGATGGCTCAGCGAATAAGAGCACTGGCTGTTCTTTCAAAGGACCTGGGTTCAATTCCCAGCACCTACATGGTAGCTCACAACCATCTGTAACTCCAGTCCTAGGGGATTGGGCACCCTCCTCTGTGGGCACTACACATACATGGTGCACAGTCATATAGGCAGGTAAAGCATCCATACACATAAAAGTAAGTAAATATATATGGTGGTGGCTCGTCTTTAATCCCAGCACTTGGGAGGCAGAGGATCTGTGTAAATTCAAGACCAGCCTGGTCTACAGAGCGATTTCCAGGACAGCCGGGGCTACACAGGGAAACCCTGTCTCAAAACAAACAAACAAAACAAAACAAAACAAAAAAGTGTATTGGTGTCTTGAGATAGGGTCTCATGTAGGACAGGCTGGTCTCAAACTCTCAGCAAACTTCCTGCCTCGGGCAGGAATTACAAATGTAAGATTACAAATGTAAACCACTAGGTCCAGACCAACAGTTCCTTTCTCATGGTAACTAGTGGTCATTGGAGAATGAATGGAGAATGAATGTTTATTTATCCATGTGCCAGCTGGGGGACTTTGGGCTGTTTCCTGTTTGGGGGATTATACAAACAGCCATTATAAACATTCTCAAGTGGGATTTTGTGAGAATGAACATTTTCGTTTGTCCTGGGTAAACATCTAGGAGTGGAATGGGCGGGTCATATGTTTCCATGAAAATTTAACTTTCTAAGGAACCGAAAAACTGTTTTCACAGTGTTGTGTCATTTTGCATTCCCTTCAGCAGTTTATGTGAATCCCAGTGGTCTCCATCCTTGCCAACATGTCTTATTGCTGCATATTTTCATTTTAGGAATTCAAATTGATAAAATTTGGAGTAGAGTACCTGCTTAGAATGGCCCACAGAGGAACTGGGGAAATGGCTGGGGGGCTGAGTTCTGTCTGCCTAGAATCCCCCAGTGAGGGGCTGGGGTGTGGCTCAGTGGTAGAGCCCCTGCCTAGAATCCCCCAGTGAGGGGCTGGGGTGTGGCTCAGTAGTAGAGCCCCTGCCTAGAATCCCCCAGTGAGGGCCTGGGGTGTGGTTCAGTGGTAGAGCCTCTGCCTAGAATCCCCCAGTGAGGGGCTGGGGGTGTGGCTCGGTGGTAGAGCCCCTGCCTAGAATCCCCCAGTGAGGGGCTGGGGGTGTGGCTCAGTGGTAGAGCCCCTGCCTAGAATCCACAAATGAGGGGCTGGGGTGGGGCTCAGTGTTAGAGACCCTGCCTAGAATCCACAAGTGAGGGGCTGGGGGTATGGCTCAGTGGTAGAGCCCCTGCCTAGAATCCCCCAGTGAGGGGTTGGGGTGTGGCTAAGTGGTAGAGCCCCTGCCTAGAATCCCCCAGTGAGGGGCTGGGGTGTGGTTCAGTGGTAGAGCCCCTGCCTAGCATCCCCCAGTGAGGGGCTGGGGGTAATGCTCAGTAGTTAGAGCATTTGCCTAGAGTGCACCAGTCCAGAGACATTCAGTCACATGTTTAAGGCCACACAGCTCAGAAATGGCAGAGCTGAGATTTGAACCCAAGCTGGTAGCTTCATAGTCCTTGTTATCAACCTCTGTGTGGTGATGCTTCCCTGAGAGGTGTTTGTGGAATGAATAAACGAATGAGCTCCATGTGGCCTGTATGCACATATTTGACACCAAGTACATGGAGGTTTGTGTGTGTGTTCTTTTCCTCTAAATGCTTGGGTGTCTACAGGCATTCCTCTCTGTCTGTGTGTGCCGAGTGTGTGCCTGTGTCACTATGGACATTCTGTCCTCCAAGGGGATAAAGGTGGCTGTCTTAAACTGGTACATCCCCAGGACAGGTTTAGTGAGGGTAGAGTCATAACGTCTGCGTTTTGCCCTATGGGATGCTTACGCTAATGGATGCAAATGCATGCATGGTCCTCAACCTCAGACCCACTCCCCCAAAACCAATTTACCCAGCCAGCATTTGAGTTGTCTCCAGAGCCAGAGACTGTGGGATGGGAGGTGCGGGGGACAGAAAAAGGATGTATTTATAAACCTGTTCCCTTGAGGATGGAGATGTCTATGAATAGAAGCTTCTCAAATAAATGCTTATTCATAGAAACGT
Organism: Peromyscus maniculatus bairdii; assembly: GCF_049852395.1. Taxonomy (NCBI): domain Eukaryota; kingdom Metazoa; phylum Chordata; class Mammalia; order Rodentia; family Cricetidae; genus Peromyscus; species Peromyscus maniculatus. The sequence goes on along the minus strand of NC_134852.1, from coordinate 25,860,584 downwards.
AGCTATGAATTCTTCATATTTGGAAATGTAATGAAGAATATGGTTTTTTTTTTTTTTTTTGAGACACAATTTTCTATAGAGCAGACCAACATCAAATTCACTGTGTAGCTGAGACTGATCTTGAACTCCTGACCCTCTTGCTTCTGCTTCCTGAGTCTTGGGATTATAGGCAGCAGCCATCAAGCCCAACAAGTTCTGTCTTGTTTTGTCTTGTTGAGACAGGGTCTCATGGGGCAGCTCAAGCCAGCCTCGAACTCTCAAACTTCCTGCCTCAGCCTCCCAAGTACCAGAAGGTATGTTGGCTCCACCACTCTAGGCTTTAAGTTTCTTTTCAACACCACTGCAGGAGCTAGGGACATAGCTCAGTGGAGGAGTGTTTGCCTACCATGCATGAGGTCCTGGGTTCAATCCCCAGCCCAACAAACAAACCCATAAATACATAAAAGCCATTACAGGTTGAGTCTCCCTTATGCTAAATGGTTGGGAGCAAAAGCATTTCCTTATGCTAAATGTTTGGGAGCAAAAGCATTTCTGAGGGGCTAGGGACGTAGAACACTTGCCTAGCATGCACAAAACCCAGCGTTCCACCCATAACCTGAGCGTGGTGGTATGTGCCTGTAATCCCAGCACTCAGGAGGTGAAGATGGGAGAATCAGAAATTCAAGGTCAGCCATGGCTACTTAACGAGGCTGAGGCCGGCCTGGGCTACTCGAGACTCATCCCAAACAAACAAAATAAATCCTGGTGAGAAAGCAGTGTGGGAGATTGTTTTCTGGCAAATCCCCTTCAGTTTCTAGGTGGCGTGGCCTCTGCAGGAAGACACTGGACGCAGCTGCCTGGGGGCAGGTGGGTGGGCACGGATACTCTCTGACTCCTACTTTTCTTTCTCCCCGCCCCCCTCCCAGCCGGGTAGAAGAAACAGGCGTGGTGCTGTCCCTGGAACAAACAGAGCAACACACTCGCAGACCCCCTCAGCGGGGTACCTCCTCGCAGAAGGGCATCCCTGGCAACGGTCTAGGTATGGATCAAAGCCATTGTGTCTTCGGGACCCCTAGAAGAAAGGTCAGATGCATTCGCGAGGTTCACAAGACCCCGTGGGACGGTCTGCTGCCTCTCTCCCCTTGTCCACGCCGATTTCCTCTCAGCTCTCGGGACATGCCGCACTCCTTTTTCTATTCACAGCCTTTCCACATGCAGTTCCTCTGCTTAGAATGCTTTTCCCTGCAGTCCTCTCTGTATCCATGAGTGCGGTGATGATCGCTTGAGTTTCCTGTCTCCTTCTCTTCCTCCACTGTGGTTCCCTACCGCTCACACTTCCCTAATCCTTGTTGGGGGAGAAGGTCTCCAGCCAGGCTCAACACACAGGAATGGAATGGCCAGATGCTGTTCGCAGCCCCTAGGCCCTTCCTCAAGGACCCTCCAGGGCGCCACAGCAATCTGACTAGGAAATGGCCTAAAATGAGGCCCTCCGGCCACTCCTCTCCAGAGTAAACACAATGGCCATCTTCACGTGCTGCTGAAGACGTAACCGGCATCCTCTAGGCTGAGCACAGCAGAGCAGGGTCTGGCCCTCAGCCCTGCGTAATTGCACTGTGTTCCATTCACCCTGCAGACCCACCTGCTCCCCGGATCCTGGCCTTCCTGCACCCTCCGGCCCTGAGTGAGGCCTCCCTGGCTGCTGACCCTCGCCGTTTCTGTAGCCCAGACCTGCGCCGCCTCATGGCACCCATCCTGGATGGGCCTCCCATAGCCGCCACCGCCAGCACCCCACAGGCTACACGGAGACCCCAAAGTCCTCTTCCGGTAAGCAGTGCCACCTCTCCGGGCATACAGAACCTGTGCTGCCCGGGCCTCGGGCTTGAGCCTTGCTGTTCTCTGTTTTCAATTTCTCCATCTTAGGGATGGAAACCTAAGACCTATGGTTGCAAGATAAATATGGTGGCACACACCCATGATCTTGGGAAGCTGAGGCAGGGGGCTTGAGTTTAAGGCTAGCCTAAGCTACACAAGAAAACCTTGCCTCAAAAAAAAAAAAAAATCAAACAGCCAAGCATGGAAGTGCACTCCTGCGATACCAGCACTTAGGAGGCTGAAGCAGGGAGAGTTCAAGGCCAGCCTTAGGTATGTAGTGGGTTCCAGACCAGCCTGGAATGAGATCGTGCTTTAGTTTTCATTTCTGTTACCGTGATAAACTGTCCTGACGAAGGGAGCTGGCGAGATGGCTCAGTGGTTAGATGCTTGCTCTTGCAGAGCACCCGAGTCCAGTTCCCAGCATCCACATTGGATGGCTCACAACCACCTGTAATTCCAGCTGCAGAGGAGCCAACACACTCTTCTGGACTCTGTGGGCATCTGCACTCATGTGCACATGTGCCCGCACGTGCATTCACGGGTGCACACACATACGTACACACACACCCTCAGAAAAAAAACTCAGGGGAAAAAGGGTTTATTTTGACTTGTAATTCTGGTGTTTATTTTATCATTGCAGGGAAGTCACAGGAGCATGAGACCATAGGTCATATCACATCTAGTCAGGGGCAGAGAGAAATGAATGAATGCATGCTCCCTTGTGCTCAGCTCAGCATCATTTCTCCATTCTTAGGCAGTTCGGGACCCTTGACTAGGGAATGGTGTCACCCACAGTGGGCTGGGTCTTCTTGCATCAATTAAGTTTAAATTTTGTGCGTGTGTTTTTGTCTACGTGTACGTATGTGCACAGCATGTGTGCCTGCTTCCTGTGGCAATCAGAAGAGGGCATCGGATGCCCCAGAACTGGAGTTATTGGATGGTTTTGAGCCACCATGTGAATGCTAAGAATCAAACCTGCATCCTCTGGAAAAGCAACAAATTTTCTTAACCACTAAGCAATTTCTCTAGCCCCTACCTCAATGAACTAAGATGATCACCCACAGACATATCTGCAAGCCAACTCAATTCCTTCTTTCTAGCTGATTCTAGGCTATGGCAAGTTGACAGAGCTAACCATCACAGACCCTGCCTCAAAATAATAGATAGATAGATAGATAGATAGATAGATAGATAGATAGATAGATAAAAGAATGATGAGACACAGCTGTAATCCCAGAATTTGAGAACTAGAAGCAGGAAGATCCTAAATTCTAAGTCATCCTCAGCTATATTGTGAATTCAGGGGTCACCTTGGACTATGTGCGACAATGTCTCAAAAAAATAAAACAACAACCACAAAAACAGGCAAGCAAACAAACAAAAACACCTTTGTTTACACTGCTATTTGACCCCCTGCAAGCTCCGGTTTAAGACCCCCTACCTCTACCCCAAGATCTTACGGTCAGCACTTCTAGACTCAGTCTCCGGTGTTTGTGCTCTGTTTCCAGGCTGATCTCCCAGATCAGGTGCTTGGTGGCTCAGAGAATGCATGCAGACTCTCCACTGCCCGGAAAAACAAGACTGTGGAGACAGATCTAGATAAAGCTCAGGTGAGGACTGGCATGGAGGGGCTCAGCTTATCTGGCTTTACAGAAGGGTGATGGGATGGATGGATGAATGGATGGATGGATGGATGGATGGATGGATGGATGGATGGATGGATGGATGGATGGATGGATGGATGTTTGTGTGGGTAGATAAGTAGATAGATGGATAGATGGATAATTGGATAGGTAGACCATTGTTTCATTGGCTGGGCATGGGAAATGGAAGACAGAAGGATGGAGAAGGAGACAGAGGAAATAGAGACAAAGTGACAGAGCTAGAAAGGTGAGAGAGAGAGAGAGAGAGAGAGAGAGAGAGAGAGAGAGAGAGAGAGGCAGTGGCAGAGAGACAGAGAAACAGGCATCCAGATAGTGACAGAGACAAAGACAGTGATGGGGGGCGGGGGGGCAGAGACTCGGAGAGACACGGAGACAAAGAAGGGAAAGATGGAAGGACGGACAGGGATATAGAAAGACAGGGGTGAAGAAGAGACAGAGATGAAGAAGGGGGAGAGACGGACACCCAGAAAGGAGACAGACAGACAGAGAGACAGGGACAAAGAGTGCAGAGATAGAAAGAGCTATGGGCAGAGCTGGGGAGACATGGTCAGAACCACAAAGACACAGCTGTTGTTGTTTGGTTTTGGTCTTTTTTGGGTGGGCGCCACCCAGCTCCCAAATAAATCACACACGGAGGCTTGTTATTACTTTTGAATACCTGGCCTTAGCTTGGCTTCTTTCTTGCCAGCTTTCCTTCACTTTAAATGATCCCAGCTACCTTTTTGCCTCTGGGCTTTTCCTGTTCTCTTCCTCCGTGGCTTACTGTGTGTGTGTGCAGCTGGGTGGCTGGCCCTGGAGTCCTCCTCCTTCTCTGGCTGCTAGCTCTCCGCTCTCCTCCATCTCTTTTCTTCTTTTATATCTACTTTCTGCCTGCCAGCCCCACCTATCCTTTCTCCTGCCTTGCTATTGGCCAGTTCTTTATTAGGACACCAGGCGTTTTAGACAGGCACAGTAACACAGCTTCCCAGAGTTAAACAAATGCAACATAAACAAAAGTACACACCTCAAAGTAATATTCTACAACACACAGCAAGAGAGAGACACACAGAGACAAAGACAGAGAGACATAAATGACGGCGGTGGCGGTCACTGGTATCATGCCTTACAGTTAAATGGAAAAGACAGGCAGCATCATGTCCTTTTAACCCCAGGCCACCTGGTTGATCTCTATGGAAGGGGACTGTACCCAAGGAGAATCATTGTAGCACCATAGGAACTGACCGCCACACAGTCTTTGTGCCCATTTGAGAGATAGGGCAGGAAAAACTTAGAGCTTCAGGTGAGCACCTCAGAGGAGTTAGTACCCAGCACCCAGCCTAGGACTCTCCCCTCCCCACCCCCAGGCCATGGCTCCTGCTGTAAACTCCCTCCTGCCCCCTTACAGGACCCTGACACTCTGGACTTGGAGATGCTGGCTCCCTACATCTCCATGGATGATGACTTCCAGCTCAACTCCTGCGAGCAATTGCCCAGAACCCACCGCAGACCTCCCAGGGTGGCCCGCAGACCCCGGGCTCGGAGCTTCCATGGCCTGTCGCCCCCCATCCCAGAGCCCTCCCTGCTGCCCCGCTGGGGGAGTGATCCACGACTGAACTGTTCCAGCCCCTCCAAGGGGAATCCTCCCACAGCCTCCCTAATGCCTGGAACTCGGAAGAGGTGAGCCACAGTGAAAGCGGGACTTAACACAGGCATATAGAAGGTCCTTGCTTACTCTCCTGCATCAGCCCCATCCCACAGCATGCTTCCTGTCTCCACCTCTCCAGCCAGGCCCTGCATGTTCCCAGCATATGCCAGGTTTGTCCCAACCCTTTACTGGAGGCCCCTCCACTGCTCTCACCATTTACCAAATCCCACTGCAGCCAGGAATTAACCCCACATTTACATCTGACTTATTGACACTTTTTGTTACAATAAGAAGAAACTGGGGCTGGGAATATAGCTCTCCAGTAGAGAACTTGCCTAGAACCCACCAAGCACCTGCCTAGAATCCCCTAGTGAGGGACTTGGGGCCATGGCTCGGTGGTAGAGCACTTGCCTAGAGTTTCCCAGTGAGGGGCTAGAGTGTGACTCAGTGGTAGAGCACTTGCTTAGCATCCCTAATGAAGGTTTGGGGATGTGGTTCAATGGTAGAGCAGTTACCTAAAATCCACCAGTCCAGATACATTCAGTCACTTGTTTAAGGTCATGTAGCTCAGCCTCTCACTAGGGGTTTCTAGGTGCTCAACTACTGAGTCGTACTCCCAATCCCCTCACTGATGGGTTCTAGGCAGACTCTCTAGTGCTGAGCTCTATTGCCATTGTAGGGAAATGAATGGATGGATGGGTGGGTGGGTGGATGGATGGATGGATGGATGGATGGATGGATGGATGGATGGATGGGTGGATGGACGGATGGATGGATAGATGGGTGGATGGGTGGGTGGGTGGGTGGGTGGATGGGTGGATGGATGAATGGATAGTTGGATGGATGGGTGAGTGGGTGGATAGAGAGATGGGGAAAAGAATCAGTGGATGGGTAGATGGGTTAGGTAAATAGATAAATGAATAGATAAAAATTATCAATAGATGCGTGAATGGGTGGTTAGATGGATGAATGAATATGTGGGTGGAGAGAAGGATAAGTGGAAAACTCAGTGGATAGATGAATGAATGGCTAGGTGGATCTTGAAAGGGTGAATTAATCAGTAGAAGAATGGAAGTATAGTTGAATCACCAGATGGATGAATAAATGGAAGATAGAATGATAGCTGAATGGGTGAATGAATGAATGAATGAATGTATACATGAATGAATGAGTGGACAGGTAGGTGAGTGGATGGGTGGATAGGACGAGTGAGTAGTGGGGAAAGGAATGCACAGATGAATGGATGGATAGACAGGAGGGATGGGGAGAAGGTGAATGAGAAGGTTCATTGTACGGAAACTAAGTCACAGTGCAGATGAATGAGGGGATGGGTGGTGAGTGGATGGGTGGAATGGTAGGCATGTATGTAAAGGACTGAACGGTTGTTTGGGAAGGTCATCAGCTTCTGACACAGGTACCCACACTTGCCAAGGTTTGATGCATTTTGAGTCTTGCCTGTGTCTCTGCAGGGCCCTGGCCCAGAGCTCAGAGGACAAAGGGGTGGAGCTGCTGGAAACAAAGCCTGCCAAGCGGTCCCCCAGCCTAGAACCTGGAAGCTTCCTGCTGCCTCCCCTCAGCCTGGTAGGTTTAGAGAGTCGAGGGTGGGGTTTCTGCAACCCTCTGAACCTAGCAGGCTTCAAACCTCCTGTTTTATAGATGGGAAAACCAGAGAGGGCCAGGGGCTGGCTGAAGGTCAGATGGAAGGTCAGTGGTCCAGCTACAGACAGGACCTTGATCCTCCGAGTCTGCTAATGAGCTTGAAATGACTTTGCAAATACATGGCTAGCACCAGACTCGAAGTAGGTCAAGAGGAGTGAGGCAGTTCATCAGATGAGGAGGAGTCTTCTCTGTTTCCATGGTCCCCCTCCAAAACGAGACAGCCTCGGGTCTGGAGGACCACTGCAGAGTTTAAAGAATAAACATTGAGTGTGGTGGCCACGCCCATAACCCCAGCCCCAGAGACTCGGGAGGATGAGCAGATTGAGGTCAGCATGAACTGCATAGTAAGACCCTGTCTCAAAAAACAAAGCAAGAAAAAAAAAGACGTACTGTGCACAACAGCAAAATCTGGTTTCTTTTGTAATGCTACCCTGGACTGTATGACTTCCACAATGCCTCTGTCTAATACCTCCCTATCTCCCAAAGAACTCAGCTCCAGAGTCTGCACGAACTGTTTGAATATGAACGGTGTGAATGATAATATCAATAGCTTTCATTTACTGTGTGCTGATCCTGGCCGCATTCAGTACCTCACAATGTTAACTTATTTATTCCTTATGAGTGCACTTTAATATTATTTAATAATAATAAATATCGCCAGGCATGGTGGTACACGCCTTCAATCCCAGCACTCAGAAGGCAGAAGCAGGTGGATCTCTGTAAATTTGAGGCCAGCCTGGTCTACAGAGTGAGTTTCAGGGCAGCCAGGGCTACACAGAGAAACCCTATCTCAGTCAGTGTCATTATGGTGAGACAGTTACACACAGAAGAAGTTAAGCAACATTATCAGTCAGTCTAGATAGCACCCTTAGATGGGGTGCTGAGAAGAATTTAATGACAGGATTGTCAATGGTGTGAGTACAGCATCTGCAAGTCCACAGAGCTGCTGTAACACTGGGGCCAGCACTATCCCTAGCTGTTAAGGCCTAACACCTTCCAGGGTGGGACACAGCCAACCCACCACAGCCCAGCAGGGAGGCAGCTAGAACGCCACCTTCCTCTTCCCACACCTGCTAGGCTTGCCCATCATCTGAGTACAGCAAGAAAACAGCAAAATTGCACAGCCATGGGGTCAGCCTCTTGGGACACAGAGGCAGGGAAAGGAGGGAGGACCACCCAGAGGATGTCGAGAACAGTGATTTCTAGTACTCACCAGACTCCAGTTAACCATTGCACCGTACTGTCTTGTCAGATACGTGGTGGTGGTGGTGGTGGTGGTGGTGGTGGTGGTGGTGGTGGTGGTGGTGGTGGTGTAGGGGGGTTGTGGTTGGGATGATAATGATGATGCTGTTGATAATACTGATGGTGGTGTTGATGTTGATGAGGGTGATAATACTGATGGTGGTGATGATGGAGATGAGGGTGATAATACTGATGGTGGTGATGCTGATGGTAACAGTGATGGGGTAATGCAGATGGAGCTGATGATATTAAAGATGCTGTGCTGTTGTTGATGCTAATCATGCGAATAGTGATGCTGCTGCTGATGGTGATGATGTCATGGTACTAGTAATGCCATGTTATTGCCATCATCATGAATGGTGATACTGATGTTGATGGTGTTCATTCTAATGATGGTGATAATGACAACTCTGTCTCCCTAAATTCCCAGAGTTTCCTTCTGCAAGGTCGACAATTCCCAGGGAACCAGCCGGATCCCAGAACCCCACTCTTGGATTCCCGTGAGCCCGTGGGTGAGTCACAACACCCTGGATATGCAGAAACTTCAGGTTCCTTCTCCTCTGGATGGTTCCACAAATGATTAAGAGAAGAATGGAACCCGTCTTAGGAGTAGGTGAAGGAGGGTGTCTTAGGGTTATATGCTGTGGTGACATACCATGACCAAAAGCAACTTGGAGAAAAAAGAATTTATTTCACTCCCACTTCCACATTGTAGTCCATCATGGAGAGAAGTCATGGCAGGAACTCAAGCAGAGCAGGAACCTGGAGGCAGAAGCTGATGCAGAGGCCATGGTGGAGTGCTGCTTACTGGCTTGCTCTCCATGGCTCGCTCAGCTGCTTTCTTATAGAACCCTAGACCACCAGCCCTGGGATGACTCCATCTACAAAGGGCTGGACCCTCACGCATCAATCACTAATTAAGAAAATGTCCTACAGACATTCTTAAAGCCTGATCTGATGGGGGCATTTTCTGAGGTTCCCTCCTCTCAGATGACTCTAGCTTATGCCAAGTTGAAATAAAGCTATGCAATGTAGAGGGTGCCCTCAGGCAGCCCTTCCCTCTTCTCCTGAGCCCTGTGGAGAGCGAGAGAGGCCCTAAGGAGGCTAAGAGCTTACCAAGGCTACCCCTGGGGGTGGAAGCCAAGATCTTGTGGACCCAGATAGGGCTCCACTTCGAAGCTTGACCTCGGTGGAAGTAATTCCACAAGGTAACTCCCAGCCACGTGACTTTGGGACAGCTGCTGTGAAGCCTCAGCTCCCCTGTCTGTCCGTGGGAGCTTATGATGCTAATTCTTACCTGGAGGACCTGTTTGGAGAAATGAGTTTGTGGAGATGCTGCGTGGGCAGAACTCACCCCCAAACTGTGATGGAGACTGTGCTCAGGAAACACCTCCCCTTGTGCCTGCAGGGCGGGGCAGTGCTGGTCTGCAGCCTTTCGGCTTGTCTGTCTTTTTGGGGGTAATCTTCCCCTGCAGCTAGCAAAAGCTTTGCCTCCACTTGAAGCCTCAAGTGGGTCCTGGGGATGAAACTCAGTGGTCTGTTCTCGCTCTCCAACATATGGCTTCTCAGGCTCGAACGCCAATGGTCAGGGTTTGCAGCAAGCACCTCTACCCACTGAGCCGTCTGGCCGCGCTGCCTCCCTGCTTGCAGATGCAGGTGTGTATATGATCGGGTGCTGATTCTCTCCTGATTTACCTTCCCTTTTTCTGCAGGCCTAGCTCCCTCGCTGCTCTCTGTCTACCAGCATGAGGAAACTATCCAGCCCAGGAACCACGTCCCACCAGCAGCAGCACTGGCCCAGGCCCGCTGAGTCAGCCCTCCTCCCAGTCCCCTGCTTCCACCCCAGAAAGGACTCATCCACACTCCACACCGGCAGCCCACACCCAGGATGGGGCCTCTCTCCTCTGAGTGCCCTCCACAGCCCCCAGCCAGCCTCAGTCCTACCTCAGCCCCCCAGCCCTCTGCCTTCACCCATTCAGGGGCTTCTTGGAGTGTTCGCAGCTCAGTTACCTCTGGGAGGGGGTGTGTGACACCCCCCCCTCCATCTCCTCTCAGGACTTCTCTTGGGGTTCTCCATAGCTGGTTATCTCACTATCTCTTTCTCTGACTCTCTTTGCTTTATTTGGAAGAATGAAGGGTTCTGAGAGTCAGGGGTCTGTCTCTGATCCTGGCCCCGTGGAGTTTGGACAACCATAATCACATTTTTGTTTGTTTGTTTTTGTGTTTTGTTTTGGTTTTCCGTCACCCTTCTATCAGCTTTGCTTTGTCCTTTTCACAATAATGCATTCAGGTACTCTGCATTGCACAGATCCCACAGCAATGCGGGACTCTGATCTTCCCCCTCCTCGGTGGCAAAGGTGGGGAGACTCTGGGTCAGACCTCACCCCCAGTGACTTGTGGAGTCTCAGCCCCCCAAACTGCCACCCAGCTCCGCCTGCCTTTCTGCTCCTGACTTCCTGCTGGCACCAATCTTGCCTGAATAATGACTTCGTTTGTGATCTTCCTATTTTAGGGGTAGCCAGCAACTTCTTCCACTCAGCAGAGCCATAATCTCTGACCTTCCCTGGATCTAAAATACTTGACTCCTGCCTTCACTGTTTGTAGACTATACAACCACCTCTGGCCTTCCCTAGTGTTAGGCTTTACCACTTTCCATCTTCCCTGGTTCTAGACAGCAAGACTCAGGGCCATCCTTGTATCTAGACCATGCAGCCCCTGGTCTTAGTTGGTTCTAGAATGTATGCCCTTGGGCCTTCCCTGGTTCTAGATGCCTAGGTGCTCTCTGGTTCTAGAGTTTCCTACTTCCAGGTTCTAAAATGTACAATCCATGGTTTTTCCCTGGCTCTTGGATTCCATACCCCTCATCCTTTTCTGTTTCTAGACTGTGAGGCCTGTGGCCTTCCTTGGCTCTAGACTATCGTACCAATGGTAACCTCCTCTGGTTCTAGGCTTATGACCTTCTGGCCTTCCCTTGTTCTAGACACTGTAGCCTCTGGCCACCATGGTTCTAAACTGTGTTATTTCTGCCGTCTTCCATCCTAGACTATGCAACCTCTGATCTTCTCTCTTTCTAGTCTGTACATTCTCTGGTCTTTTACCTGATTCAAGACTGTACACTTTATGACCATACTGCTGTTCTAGAACATGCCACTTTTCTGGCCTTTTCTCTGATTCTAGATTGTAGGCCCTCTGATCTTCCATAGTTCCAGAGCAGTGGTTCTCAACCTTCCTAATGCTGCAGCCCTTTAACACAGTTCCTCACGTTGTGGTGCCCCCCCAACCATAAAATTATTTCATTGCTACTTCATAACTGTAATTTTACTACTGTTATGAATCATGTAAATATCTGTTAGGCAGGATATCTGATATGCAACTCCCAAAGGGGTTGAAACCCACAGGTTGAGAACCGCTGTTCTAGACTATACAACCTGTGACTGTCTTTGGTTCTAGGCTATGCTACCTCTGGTCTTCATTGGTTCCAAACTATGTGACCGCTAGCCTTCTCTGTCATTCCCTGGTCCTAGACTGTCCTATCATTGACATCCCTCTGGCTCTAGACTGCATCACCTCCAACATGGTCTGCTACAGACCTCAGTTTCTTCAAACCCTTCTAGTTCCAGATCTTGGAGTCTTCAGCTCTTTCTTGGGCTGGCTCTCACAGCCCCCAATTCTGTCTGTTTTCAAACCTCACAGTGTTTTAAAGTGTGGTTTGAGTTACATAATCTGTAAGGCTCTCTGGGTCTAGAGCCTACAACTACCAGAATCTCCTCCTGTAGTTGCCTCTGGCTCTAGACATCTTCTTAAAAATCCCTCTGGTTCCCATTCCCTCTGCTCCCTGTCATTGCAGACTGTTTGTGTGTGGTATTGAGGATTAAATCCAGGACTTTCCACCTGCTAAACAAGCACTCTACCACTGAGCTATATCCTCATTTTATTTTTTGTTTTATTTTGAGACAGGATCTTGATCGATTGCTGAGACTAACCTTGTATTTATTCAGTAAACCTAGGCAGGTCTTGAGCTCATGATCCTCCTGCCTTAGCCTCCCAAGTAGCTGGGAATTTCAGGCCTTTGAAACTGAGCCTATTTGATCTTATAACTGACAGTTCCTTCTTGTTTCTGGATCTCACAACTCCAAGCTTCCTGCTGGTTCCAGTCTTTCTGATCCATAAGATATTTGGTTTCAAATCCAGATCTTATTTCTAGATCATTTTGGTTTCAAACCTCACGATATCTATCTTATTTCTCTTCAGGTTTCTGCACTCAAAAATTCAAGAATTGCTTTCCCCCAATAAGGAGGGGTAAAGTGAGTTATGTCTTGAACTTGGAGCTGGCTCTTCTGGAGCCAGACACCATGTGCCCATTCTCTTGGGTTCTAGATTTCACTACCTCCATCATACCCAGGTTTTAGATTATGCAAACTCTAGACCTTGAAACTTCCAAGATGCTCTGTTCTCAGATGACCTGATAATCTGCCTATTACTGAGCTTCAAATATCAAGCCAGAGGGTAGTCGTGCACACCTTTAATCCCAGCACTTGGGTAGCAGAGGCAGGTGGTTCTCTTTGAGTACAGCCTGGTCTATAGAGCAAGTTCCAGGACAGCCAGGGCTACACAGAGAAACCCTGTCTTGGAAAAACAAACCAAAAAGAAAAAAAATACTTCCTGGGGTCTGTTACTGTTTTGAGACAGTGTCTCAAAACCCACTGACCATTATTTTACTGTGTAGTCAGGGATGACTCATGATACTCCTTCACCCACCTCCCAAGTGCTGGGATTACATGCATGCCTAGTTTTATGTGGTACTGAAGATTGAACCCAGAGCCTCATGCATGCTAGGCAAGTACTCTACCAACTGAGCTACACTCAGCCTCTGTAAATGTCTTCTTATTCTAGACCTTGTCCCGTGAGCTCCTTTGGTTCTAGATCCCACAATTACTAAAACCCCCTTGCTTCAGATCTTATGACTTAAATTTCCCTGAATCTAGAGCACATCTTGGAAATATCAGTTGATAATGTCTTGCCTTATGTATTTCTCTAGTTCTAAACCTTAGAACCCTGTCTCTTTCTAATTCTAGATAGTAAGATCCCCAAAATCCCTGTGGATTCTAGAACTTAGTTTTTAGGCTTTTTTTTTCCAGAGAGGAGGCAGGATTTCATGTAGCTCAGGATGGCCTCCAGCTCACTATTACACAAGGATGACCTTGAACTTCTGATCCTCTACCCTCCACTTCTCAAATGCTGGAACTGCAAGTGTGCATCATCATACTCACTTTATATGGTACCAGGGATGAAACTCAGCTTTGTGCATGACAAGCAAGCACTCTGTCAGCTGAGACACATGCCCTGTCCTAGGCTTTTTCCAATTCTGCCATTACTCGTGAGTCACTGGGGTTCTAGGCTAGTAGTTTCCAATTGCCTCTGGCTTCCGATCTTACTTCCTCAGGTTCTGGAATGCAGCCTCCAAATGGGCTTGTTGTAGAATGTCTCCTGTTGTAGAATCTAGAACTCACTCTGTAGATTCTCTTGATCAAGATCTGCCATCCCTTGACTCTTTAGGTCCAAATCTAATCCTTCTAGCTCTGTTCTGGGCTTCCCAACCCTCGCTGCGCTTGTCTCGGTTCTTCCCTTAACTCTCAAGTCTTCCCATTCCAGATCATCTGCTCCTGAACTTCATGCTCAAGCCCCTCCCTCCTGTCTCATAGCCCTGAAAATTCTCTACCCTAGAACCTCTTTCACTCCTCACCCCAAGCATCCAGGCATGCACTTAACCTTAACTCTACTCCAGGTATCTAGGGACCTGGGGCTCCCTCCCCTCCTTAGGGGATCCATAATCCAGCCGCACAGGCACACGCACAGCCCTGTCTGCATATCTTGGGGTGGGGAAAGAGGGCAGGACCCCCTCAGCTGTCTCCCACCATCTATGCATCCTCCTTACCCCCAGCTCCCTTCTACAATGGTGCTACTCTTGGTCTTCCACAGGAAAAGGCTCCCCTCTCTGTGTCATCCATGACTCTATGGAAGGCACCACACAATCTGTCTTGTCAAGAGGTGGCCTGTCCAGGTGCTACAGGGGAAAGGGTGTGAACCTCTCTTCCCCTCATGGGTTTTGTGGGCCCTCGATGGCAGGAACTGTCCTGGCTAGGAGAGAGGAAGGACATGGCCCAGCCATGCTGGCTCAGAAACCCAAAACTGTCTCCAAAACCACCATAAAGACCTCGCCTTGGTTGGCACCAGACAGACGTGTGTTGACTCATCTGTGGGGTTACTTTGGAGGGTGTGGGCACACCATGTAGCTGGTATCCATTGTCTGTTTGTGAACAATGAAACAGCTTACTGTAGACCAGGCTAGCCTCAAACTTGTAGCCAAGGATAACCTTCAACTTTGATCCATCTGCCTCCACTTCTTAAGTGCTGGAATAACAGGGGTGTACTACTACATTTGGCTTCCATGTTACTTTATGATTCCTGTGTGTGTGTGTGTGTGTGTGTGTGTGTGTGTGTGTGTTGTGTATGCTGATGTTGCCATTTTGCGTAAGCATATGGGTCTGCAATACTTCAGTGTTGAGAACAGGTGTGATTCCTTCTACATGTCAATATTAGTAATCTCTGTTTTTCTGTAATGACTTGTGTAGAAGCATTGTGGTTTTTCATGTGTGTGTGTGTGAGAGAGAGAGAGTTGGGGTGTGCGTGCATGCCATTATATGTGGACATCAAGGACGACTTGCAGGAGCTGGTTCTTGCCTTCCACCACGTGGGTCCTGAGCACCACGCTCTCAGGTCATCAGGCTTGGTGGCAGCATCTTTACTTGCTGACACTTCTCAGAAGCCTGTGGAGTTTTTGTTTAACTCGGATTTCATTTATCCCTGGCCAGCCTTTGACTCTCTATGTAGCCAAGAACTTCTGATCGTCCTGCCTTTATCTCCCTAGTGCTGGGATTACAGGCATGCTTCACCATACCTGTTTTATTTGGTCCTGGGGATTGAGGAGCTTGTTGCATGCTAGTCAAGCACTCGACCAGTTCATCTACATCTCCAGCCTGGCACTGTGGTTTCTTTTTCAATGTCTGTGTGATGTTGTGATACTGCATATGTGTGTGGGACTGTTTAGTGCAGTAATTCCAGAAGAGTGAGTGAGTGTGCGTCTGTGTCTGTGTGTGTGTGTGTGTCTGCGTGGGAGAGTCTAAGTCTGCAGATTCCTGTGTAGGAGGGTGTGTCTGTTCTGTTTCGTCTCTGTACATGTCACTCTTCCACCCCTCTCCCTTGTTCCTCGCAGGCAAGAGAAACACTTTCAAGTGGTTGCATTTGCTGGGCCTTCTGCTTTAATGTCCTTCCTGAGGATGTACCTCGGTTGGTAAAGTGATTGCCTAGCATGCGTGAAGGCCTGGGTTCCAGCCCCAGCATCGCATAAAACAGGGCTTGGTGGCACGACCTATAATACCAGCACTTCCTGACTGAAGGTGGGAGGGTTAGGAGTTCAAGGTAATCCTTGGCTACATGCTGAGTTTAAGGCCAGATGAGGCTACATGGGACCCTGTCGTTAAATAAAAAATAAATAAATAAAAAATGCCTTTCTCCCTCTGCCCTCATTTGCCCAGCTAACTCATACTTCAGAGCTCTGTTCTAACACTCCTCCAGGAAGCCATTCTTGCATCTCCCAGTTGGACAAGGTCCTTCTAACCCCCTGAAAGTCCCCTCATTCCAGCTTTATTCACTCTGTCAGACTCAGACTACCTGTACGGGACTCAATATGGAGCGTCCTTCTCATTCAAACACTGTAACTCATATGAACTTTTTGTTTGGTTGGAGTTTTTTAGCTGGGAAAAAAAGAGAGAGACTAAAATGGGGTCTGACTCTATTACCCAGGTACTCGCTAACTGGCTCAAGCTGGCCTCAAACTCATAGCAATTCTTCTCCCTCCGCCTCTCAAATGCTGGGACTGCAAGTGTAAGCCACCAGGCCAGGCTTTTCTTAAACCTCCTCTGCATTTATATTCCATGACTATCTCCTCTTTAGAGAGGAAATCATAGAAAGAGTGATGACTTGCCCAAGGTCATATAGTCTCAGGAAAAGTCCGAGCTGGATTCAAATGTATTAGAACAGATACTGCCTCGAAGGAAAAAAAAAAGAAAAAGAAAAAAGAAAATTCACTATCTTACATGATTCCACCGGCACTGACAGAGGCAGTCAAACAGGAACCTAGCACCCAGGAATTAGATTCAGATTCTGACTTTCAGTGAGACTTCCCAGGAGTATATTGATTCCTGTGAACCTCAGTGTCTCTACATGTAAAATGGACATGATACCAGTACCTACTTTCCAGGGTGATTGTTGGTTGTGATCAGGGGTGGAGGTGGGGTCAAGCTGATACTTAAAAGCACTTACAGAGTCTAGCCCGAGAAGGAGTTCAAGAAGCTAGAGTAGGAAGATACACTGCCTTAGGTGGGGTTCCAAAGGGAGCCGTGCGGTCTGGAGATGTGGCCAGAGGCCAGACTAGTCACAGCTTCTCATCAGAAAGGGTTTAGATTTTTCTCCTAAGAGAGCTGGGGAGCCACGGAAGTCTGGGGCGGGTGCCAGCCTTACAGTGTTCCAGCAAGATGCCTCTGACTGCCATATGGAAGGTAAACCGGAGGAGGGACCCAAGTAAGCACCAGAGGAGGCTGATGCTGTGATCCAGGCAAGGGAAACGCAGACAGCAACCCGAGTGTCATGTAAGAGATTACACGTTGGTGTGGTTGGTTGTGTTTGTGGCAGGGTCTCATGTATCCCTGTCTGGCCTTGAAATTCCGATCCTCATGCCTCCACCTACCAAGTGTTCAGATTACAGAGGTGCATCTTTCAGACTGGTGTTATGTGGCGCTGGGGATGGAACGCAAGCCTGGGGCATGCTAGACAAGGACTCGACCACGTGGGCTACATCCCTGGTCCTTTAAAAGATTTTGCTGGGGCCTGCCATGATGCTGAAAGCCTTTAATCCCAACACTTGGGAGGCAGAGGCAGGTTGATCCCTGTGAGTTCAAGGCCAGCCTGGTCTACATAGTGAGACCCTGTCTCACAAAAATAAAAAAATTTAAAAAAAAAATTTCTGTTGAACCTAGAACAAACAAGATACAATTGATACTGGCTCACGACTTGAAAATCAGGATGCCCTGTTAATAAATCCAGCAAAACTGATTTGCCAAGGTTCCGGCTTTATTTGGTTTCCTTGAGGAACTAAGCATTTTCCAGAAGGGTCACTGGGGCGACAGGAGGAAGCCTTGTTCAAGGTCACAAGAGTAACGGGGCAGCACCCAACTCTGGAGCAGGTTCCCGGTTGGGCAGGGTGCTGCATAAAAGCAGCTCCGTCCGCCGGAGGCATCGCAACCCAATCACCAAGGAATCCCGACTCTCTAAGACCCAAGAAACTTCAGCTTCCCCAGAACTCTCTAACTTTGGGAGCAGGCGCCCTCCGGGCTACCCCCAGCCCCCCAGCCCTCCCTCTCTCCTCGTCCTGATTGGCTCCTTCTACGAGGGGCGTCTGGATACCCTCTGGTCACCTTGTCCTCCCGGCGCTCTACGGCGGCTGGAGGGGGGTGGGAGGAGGGGGGGGAGCGCCGCGCAGGCGCGGCAGGCGCGCCTTCGGGGCCCGCGCTTTACGACACTTGTGCGGCAGCGGCGGCGGTCACTCGGCGCTCCTTCGCGACGGTTCGGCCTGGTGCCGCGAGCGGCCGTTGCCAGGGTGGGGGGTCGCTTTGCGGCATGGCGATGGCGGAGGGCGAGCGGACTGAGTGTGCTGAGCACCCCCGGGACGAACCCCCGGCCGATGGCACTCTGAAGCGGGCAGAGGAGCTCAAGACACAGGCCAACGACTACTTCAAAGGTGCGTCCGGCCGGGACGGGGGTGGAGGGCGGGTGGACAGCGGCCCAGGCCGTGGGGGTGCCGGGCCCCGCGGGGAACCATGGCAACGCGGAGCGGCAGCCTGGGCGCCGGGCAGGCACTGTCGAGTAGCCCGGCGCGAGGAGGAGGAGGAAGAGGAGGAGGAGGAGGCCCGGGCTGGACGCCAGACTGGGGAGGGAGCTGCTGCGAAGTGGAGTACGGAGCAGAAGCCACTCACTAGGGAGACTGAGGCAGGCTGTGCTGAACGATAGGGGACGAGCCGGGGGCACCGACCTGTGAGCGTGCTGCTGCTGCTGCCAAGTGTGAGCCCTGGGCAGAAGTGCTAGGTGGAGGTCAGCCCTGAAGGGGGCGCTGCCAAGCGGTGGCATGTGTGTAGGGCAGTGATGGCGCTGCCGAGCCGGGGAGACCTGGGGTGGGTAGGACCAGCTGAGAGGAGAGAAGGGCCCCCCGTAGAGAAGGGAATTGTGGGGATGCAAATGGACTAGGTTGGAAGGCGGTTTGGGGTGGGTGATTCGAGGAAAGGAATAGGGAGTAGAGGTGGGGCGGGAAAGAAGAGCGTGATCTGGGGTTGAGGAGGGAGATGTGGGAACGGGTGTCCATTCATTCATTTATTCATTCCTTTAGTACGTTTGTATTGACTGTCATGTGCCACCGTCTGTGCTTGGCTCTGAGGCTGCACCAATGAATGAGACACATGACTTGGATTTCAGCAGCACCGATAATTGGTAACTTGTGATCGAGGCGACAGAGTAGGGGATGCAGGTTAGTCTGCTTTAGATAGCGGGGGTCAGGGAAGGCCTGGAGAAAGGCGAGTTTTACACGTGGGTCAGTTGACCTAACGCGAAGTCCCTGGGGGTGGAGAATGAATGAAAACAGACTGACTTAGTTGGAGCTTGACCAGTACAAGATGAGATTAGGATAAGAGGCGCCAGGTCAGGCAGAATCTCTGAAGTCATTACAAGGCCTAGTTTGGGTTGCCTCAGCTGTCCAAAAGGAGACATTGAGTAGGTCGGTGGGCCAGTCTGGACTGGAGAAAATCTTGGGTGTGCCCAGCCTATGGCTGGAGGTGCCCTGGGAATGGATGAAATCACCCGCCAGTGGGATCTCGAGAGAACCTAGAACGGAATTTTCATGTGTAAATCGGAAAAGGAGCTGCTGAGGCCAAGTGAGATGAAAGGAAACCAGGAAAGGGGCCGCAGGCTAGGAGAGGAAGGTTCTTCCAGAAAGAAAGCCGTAGCCTCAGGCGTTGACCAGCAGCGGTCTGAGGAGGTGATGTTGACAAAGCACTAGTGAACTAAAGCCGGCCCAGAAGCCCCTGAGGGGTGAATGCAAGCGAGGAACTGGACACCCACGGGGCAGGTGTCTCAGTTCTGAAGGGGAGTGGAGGAATGGGGGGGGGTGGCAGGAGGGAGTGGGGGGTCCCTAGGGATGCTGTTTCAGATATGGCCCAGAAGAGATACAGACCCGGGGAAACAGATGTGCAGGAGGTAGGGGGAGGGTGAGAAGGAGCTAGAATCCTAGGGAAAGGTGGGCCCCCGTGGGGCTAAGTCCAGACATTGTGGTGCATGCCTGTCTTCCCAGCTCTGGGGAGGCTGAGGCGGGAGAATTGTGAGTTCAGTGACGGCTTGGAATGCATAGCAAGACTGTCTTAAACAAAATAAAACAGAGTGGGAGGAAGTCAAAGTGGGAGCAGTGAGTGGGCCTGAGAGGCCAGGTGGGTTTACAGATGTCATCCTAAGGGTTGCAGGGGGTGGGGAGGGGATAAAGAGCGGTCCAGTTGGTTCCGGGTACAGGTACTGGTCCTCCCTGTTGTGGAGTCAAAGGCCAGGCTGGAGAGAGGCGGGTGGAAGGGTGGACAGGTGAGAGGGTGGAGCCTCTGACCTGGCTGGGGGAGGAAATGAGACTAGTGGCCTGGAGAGGGGGAGGGTAGCAGTTGGGCAAGGCCCAAAGGTGAGTGGGGCTGGAGTGGAGGTGCTTAGGAGAGTTAGGGTGAAACTACAGGCAGCAGGCTATGGGACGGGGCTTGAGCTTTCAGCTCTGTGCCTGCTAAAGACTGGGGGCAGGAAGCTGGGAGGCCAGGGTAGAGAGAGGCTAGAGCAGCCTAGGGCTCTGCGGGGGAGGGCAGAGTTTAGTGTGGGGTGGGGCTGCTGGAATCGGGGAGAGTTAATGGGTGTGAGATGCTATCTAGCGGGACAGCGTGCCCAGCTTGCAGGGCTTTGAAGGCTGGTGGCTGCCAGCACCAGGTGACCAGACCCAGCTGTGCAGTGGTTGGACCTCGTGGCCGGCCTTCACTGGGTCCTGAAAGGAGCAACCAGAAACTGGGCTGCTGCTGAGGACAAGTGAGGGAAGGAGGTAGCCATGGGGGGGACCTTTCACCACCACCACCACCCCCCAGGTCCTGAGATGCAGGCTCTCAGAAACCTAGGGCTGGGCTGGCAGCCAGAGGGGCCTGGCCTGGAACTGGCTTGGAGGAGCACCCTTCCTGGTCCAGGCCTCCCACTGCTGGGGGCAGGCAGTGGCAAGCACAGAACCCCAGGCTCAGACTACAAGAACACCAATAAAAGGAATAATTGCAGCTGGCTTTCATTGCACCCCTGCGGTGGCCAGGTACGCCTGAGTCGAACCTCGCCTGGGGCGTGGGGGTGGCGGTTTATAGAGGAAGCCGACTCAGAATGAAACTTCTTCCCCAAGGTCAGAGTGTGTGAGCAGAAGGCGGATATCCCCTTCCTCCCCACGTGCTCACCTCTCCTTGTCATCAGGCCTCAGTGGGGAGAAAGGGGTACTCTGTGGAGGAGGGGGGTCTCAGGGACTCAGAAGGCCCACCCCCAGCCCTGCTGTGAAGGTTCTGGGGACAGAGCCCGGTCCCAGCTCAGTCTGAGTCCAAGGGAAGCAGGCCTCTGCTCTTTCCCCTTCTCCCTGAGGAAGGAGGCTGTGCTCTGCTCACCCAGGGGTCTTCGAGGTCTGAGGGTTGTCGGGGGAGATACTGCATCATGGTTCAGGGCACTCCTCTGCGAACGCAGATAAGCAATTGAATTTCACCTAGAGGGTCCTACTCACTGTACCTAGAGGTACTGCTGCAGTGGAGGAATGGTCCCAGGCTGGAGTGTGACCGCTGCCAGAAGCCTTCCAGGTGGGGCCTCCTGTCCCCTGTACTCTTCCTTCCCTCCTCCATTTGGGGGGGTGTGAGGCCAAGCCCAGCCTGGTTCTCAGGTGCAGACAAGTGGTCTGTGGCTGAGGCTCCAGGCAGCGGCCCTCTGTCTGCCCTGGGCGTTAGGAATCTGCACCACCAGGTGTCAGACTGCACGCCCTCTGCCACTTGATGCAGCCCCACCTCACCGACTGAGTACTAACCAGCAGCCTCTGGAGCCCTCAGGCCCTGACCGTCCAGGGAGGGCCTCTGAGCTGGGCTGCCTGCCCTCCGCATCTTTCTGTCTTGGTGGCTTCTGGGAAGTTCTAGGTCCTGCTGTCTTGGGGCTCACAGGCCCGGGAGACAACCAGAGTGGCAGAACTGGGGCAGGCAGGGAAGCCCGGGGCAAGGTGGTGTCTCACCCAGACCCGGGGTCAGCGGAGCTTCCTGAGAGGGACATTGGGGCCTTGTGGCGGAAGTCCAGGAAGGACTACTGAGCTGCACCCCTAGGACCAGCTGTTCCGCCTCTGGTCTCTGCCTGCCCTCCTTCCTCCTTCCTTCCTCTCTCCTCCCTTGGCCAGTTGCTTCCTTCCCCATTCATGGAGGCTCCTCTACTCCTTCCCACTTAGGTTTCTCCCCCAGGGCTTCCATGGGCCCCTAGGCCGTCTGAGCCCTGAGCACTTTGTCACTGTTGTCTGGGGTCAGATCTCTCTCCTTGATACACCGGCAGTCCCTGGAGGGCTGGGCTGTGTCCCCAGACAAGGCAGGAGCTCCGGGAAGGAGACAGACACCCTCCCCAGAGTGTGTGGGCTCAGCCAGCAGAACATAAAAGTCACTGAGTTCTCTGAGAGCCATGAAGTGGGGTCAGAGCAGGAACTCAAGTACAGAGAGCGTGTTTAAGTTGTCCAAGTCCACCCAGCCTAAAAAGAGCAGAGCCAGGCCACCTTCCCATTGTCTGTGCTGTGCCAGGCTTCCACCAGGGCACATGGGGGGAGGATGGAGGCATTGCCGTGCCTGCCTGCCTGCCTGCCTCAGAATTCCCATCTGCCACTTGTCATGTGACTCAGGCACAGGCTTTCCTTCTCTGAACTTGAGCAGCCCTCATCTGGAGATGGCTAATGTGGCTTTCTCCCTTAAGTTCCTTAAAGGTTCATGTGTCCTAGGGTGCTGTGTGGCCTCTGGCACATTCCGGTACCCAGCCTGGCCAGCCAGGTCTGCAGCTCAAGGCCTCCGTTTTGCTGTTTGTTTAATGAACCCTCGGGAGGAGGGGTCAGGCCTACCTCTGCCAGTACCGAATGGGACTCTGACCTTGAACTAGGCCTCTGTGGCTTGTGTCAGGTTAGTGCCAGATGGTGCTTATGCTGTGAGACAGGAGGATCCCACAGGTTGATGGAGAGCTCAGGGCCCCCGCTGTGACTTAGTTCACAGAGAGTCTGACCGTTTGCCCTTGACGAGGAGTGACCCTTGTCCCCGCACACTTAGAGCCCTGCTGCTATGGTGTCCCGCCCTCCCCAGCTCCTGCCCGCTGCACCAGCTGGTCGTGGCCCTCCTTACCTGCCGATCCTTTTCCTTGCAACCTGAGGCGCTTCCTCCCCTTACCCTCCCGCTCCCCCAGTCTCTGGACTTGCCTGCTTGCCCTGGGCGTCTAGACAGCCCCAGGCTCGGGCCGTCTCAGTCTGCCTGGCTCAGGCCGCAGCACTGGCACTCCCTGACGCGTCCCACTGATCATGGGGAGACTTGGGGGAAGCCTCCTGGAGCCCTGAAGGAATAGCGCTCAGCCTGGGCTTTACTAGGCTGGTGTGTGGGATTGATTCAAGTTCTGCAGTCTGTGGCCTGATCCTCAAGACCTGGCCTGTGGTCAGACATCAGGGACAGATTCCATGCTGAACCCCGGTCTTCCCTTTCGTAGCAAGGACCACCAGCTTAGGGTGGATTCCTGCCTGTGGCAACAGGGCTTCATGCCTCCTTCTCCTCCACAGCCAAGGACTACGAGAACGCCATCAAGTTCTACAGTCAGGCCATCGACTTGAACCCCAACAATGCCATCTACTATGGCAACCGCAGCCTGGCCTACCTGCGCACCGAGTGCTACGGCTATGCGCTGGGCGATGCCACGCGGGCCATCGAGCTTGACAAGAAGTACATCAAAGGCTACTACCGCCGGGCGGCCAGCAACATGGCACTGGGCAAGTTCCGAGCTGCCCTACGTGACTACGAGACGGTGAGCCGGGCCTCGGGCATGGGCCAGCTCCCGGCACCCTAGCCAGGCGGATGTGGGGGGCACCAGGAGTGGGGAGGAGCTGTCCTGTGTCTCCTCTGTATAAGGGCTCTCCCAGAGATCGGCCATGGGCCTCTAGCCAGTTCCATTCCACCTCTCAACTGCCACGCACTCTGTGACCCTGGGCAAGCCACCTGGCTTTTCTGCCTTCCCGTGCTCCTGTGTGTTGAGAACAGGCCCAGCCTCGGTGGCTGCAGGAGAGTTTGTGCTGTGTGTGTGTGGTTGGAGCAGCGCGGGCACACAGTCTGTGGTCAATAATAGCTCAGCCTTGTGACTGCTGTGGCCGTTATCAGTGATGGTGATTAGTAATGGCAGCAGTTATTAGCAAGGGCTGCACAGACCTTTGACAGCTTGAGATTCTGTGGCAGGTGGGAGCCCCATGTCCCTGAGCAGGCAAGGAAAGTGACTGCAGGAACAGAGGAGTCGTGATTCCAAGAAAACGGAGCAGAGGGACAGCCTCCAAGGACATGTTCCCCTGTGGAAATGAGAGAAGGGACCTAGAGGCCAGTTCCTCATCCACTACTGCCTACCCGTGATGTGCTCTGACAGTCTTGATGACTGTAGGAGGGACTGCCAGAGCATCCATTTGGGACAGGTGTGCTCTGTGCCCTTCACAGAGACTGGCTGAGTCAGTGTGGCCAGCTGGAGAGGGGAAGGAGATTGCCCCTGTCATACAGGTGAGGAGTCTGTGCCCCAACTGGTGAGTGCCAGTGTTGGGATTGGAGCAGTGTCGCCCTTGACTGCATCTCTTCTGCTCCAGACAGCTCCCTGCTCAGGGGCTCTGAGTGCAGAATGGATCACTGCTTACTTTGCTGTAGGTAGCCCTTCACTGTGGACCCTTTCCGTCATGTGCATAGGGCCCCAAGAGGGCTGTGGAGCCATGGCTGCAGCAGGAGGAAGCTGGTCACTCAGCCTGGCCTAGGATCAAGCCAGGTAAAGGCTTAGGCCAAGGTCAAGGGACACTTAGCAAAGGGCAAAAATGTGAAGGGGACGGAATGATAACCATGAGGGTGGGAAGCAAAGCATGGTCGTCCCTGTAAGCTTGGTCCCCAGTCCCTACCCTTGTCTCTTGATGTCCTAATCTGGAATACAGTAACAAGAGCCATGGCCATCTCCTGAACAGCTGGGGCTCTGGTACAGTGGTGAATAAAGGTCACTGGGGCCAGAGGGCCAGGTAATGAATGAATAACCAAGGACAGGCAGGATCCCCACCGGAGAACAGGACCAGGTACAGGGTCTCTGCCATTCTGGGCTCACAGAACATCTTTACTGGGAGTAAGGAATAGGTTCTTCTGAGATTGCTCCCAAGGTTGGCATCTAACTCCACATTCTCTGAGGCTAGGAGATGGTGGGTCCTGCATCCGAGCCCTACTCCAGGCTTTGTGGAGGCCACAGTGAGGAGGGAAGTCCATAGCCGTTTTCAGGACCAGCTGGAGCTGGAGCCACAGCCAGCACCTAAATTAGCAGCCCTGTGAAACCCCAGCAGGAGCCTGGGATCCTTACCTTCCAAGCCTGAGAGGCTGGGCTGCTGGCAGCTCCCAGCCCAAAACTTCCTCCAAAAGGTGCTGGAGTTCATGGGGGACAGGCCCAGGCCCTGGCCTCTGGATCAGGAACTGTGTGGCCCTGGTTGGAGCAAATGAACGTATGATACTGCCTGTCAGCCTGTTTGAGCCTCAGTATGCACATGGAGGGCTCAGTACAGCTGTGAGCATTGTGCATGTGTGCATTTACCTCTTGTATAGAAAGGAGACACCCCTCTCTAAGGTCACCTGGAAGGAATGACAGGTGAGACTGGAACCCAGCTCCATAGTTGAATCTGAGTGGGTCTGGGAGTCAGGAGCACTGTCTGTGGTCAGCACCCATCTCCAGCTGAAGAAAAGGCAGTTTGTTCTGTAAAAAGCCTGGTTTACGTGCATGAGCATAGGTGCTGTCCACTGCTTCCAGCGTCTCTTTCTTCCTGTGGGCTAGAGTCAGATCTGCAGCCACTGCAGCAGAATGTGAAGGCACAGCCCCCAAGATAGGGGTGTCTAGGTTGGTGGCCAGCTCAGCGCAGACCGAGGTGTGTGACTTCAAATGCCTTGGGCCTCACCTGTAACCAGGGAACACAAAGGCCTGCATTGGCAGTGTCGTTGTGAGGGTTGAGCGAGTGGGCTCTGCATCCGCCATGTCTTCCGGGTTGCCTCCTAGCCAGCCCATGGTGAAGTAGGCCTGTGGCCCCTGGTCTATGCTGGTGCCAGAACATTGCAAGGGCACAGGGACCTAGGTGGGTCTGTTTGCTCTCCCACTTGGGGGCACACCTTGGACTCGTAGTAGTCAGTCTCCCTTACCACAGGGCTGTGTTGTACCCCTGTACACACTTACCAGCTAGCCCTTCCACATGGGCCCACCCCTTCCTGGGTCACATCTCAGTTGGTATCACTGTGTTCTTTCCTATACACTTAGAACACAGTCAGCCATGCAAGCCTAGGCTAGACCTGGGTGGGGGAGGGTCTTCCGAAACTCTCTGCCCTGCCTGTGGGGTCCTGTGGGGTTTGTTTGGTTTGTGATGTGTTTCGTAGAAATACATTTTGACACCCCTGATAGAGTTATACAAAAGAAACGGACAATCAGAGTTGGCCTATAGCTCAGCACTCACATGCTGGCAACCTTCATGCCATGAAAGTCATTTCATCTCCATGGTTCCCTGCACAGCGGGACCATGATTTATAGGTGAGGAAACAGGTTCAGAAATAAGGCAGGTCACTCCTGCAGTCTCACAGGAGTTCTAGAAGGTGGTGGCCTGTCCCCAGAACCTAACCGTGGCATACCTGCAGGTCCCTGGCACCATGCTGGCCCCTGGGCAGTTAGCACTGGTGGTATTCCTGCCTGCTTCATCATGGGGGCGCCAGATGTGCTGTGGTAGATCGACGCACTAGAGAAAGGGTGTGTTGTGTGGAAGGCTGTCCCTGATGGGCTACCTGCCAGAAGCCTGGCTTTTCTCTGCTGTGTGATGCACCATCTGGCCCCTCTGGGCCAAATCTCATTGTCTATGCCCTGCAGATGAACCATAATGCCCTTTGTTGGTTCCTCTTGCTGGTATATCCCTTATACTCAGCTCTGATTAAATGTGGGCACTTTGCTTGGTATCCACAGCAGGCCTGAGTGACTGCATCTCTGATGTTGTGGATTGCTCCAAGGTAGGGGGACTGCAGGCCTTGTTGCCAGCAGGGCCATGTGGGTAATAGTGGAACTGCCTTGGGTCTGCTGTGGGCGTCATGGTGGAGGGTATGTGCCCTGAATGGCCTCTGCAATTCCAGTGAGTCCAACTTCCCAGACACGTGTCCCAGGGTTTGTAGTGACTACCAGTGAACCCTGACAGCTGACAATGCCATTTGTTGTTACTGTATTTTTTTCAGTGCTGAGGACAAAACTTGGGGCTGTACAAGCACTTTACAGCTGAGCCATGGCTCCAGTCCCTCACTAGGGGATTCTAGGGAGGGACTCTACCACTGAGCCACATCCTGGTCCCTCACTGGGGGGTTCTAGACAGGGGCTCTACCACTGAGCCACATCCCAGCCTCTCACTGGGGCATTCTAGGCAGGGACTCTACCACTGAGCCACACCCTAGCCCCTCACTGGGGGGTTCTAGGCAGGGGCTCTACCACTGAGCCACACCCCCAGCCCCTCTTTGGGGGATTCTAGGCAGGGGCTCTACCACTGAGCCACACCCCAGCCCCTCACTGGGGGGTTCTAGGCAGGGGCTCTACCACTGAGCCACACCCCCAGCCCCTCACTGGGGGATTCTAGGCAGGGGCTCTACCACTGAGCCACACCTCCAGCCCCTCACTGGGGGATTCTAGGCAGGGGCTCTACCACTTGGCCATACCCCAGCCCCTCACTGGGGGATTCTAGGCAGGGGCTCTACCACTTGGCCATGCTTCCATTCTATTCCTTCTGTTTTTATAAAGTCCCTAATCCTATCAAGGGGACCTGGCCTCACAACCTCATCTAATTCTAATTATCTCACAGATGTCAAGCCCTGTGCCACAGAGCAGTACCTTCAGCCCCTGAAGATGGCAGTGTTTAAAGACATCTCATCTCTTCGAAAGTGTTGTTGATCACATGTACCTTGCACAGCTCCCAGTTTCCCCCAGTGCGGTGTCTGTTTGAAACCATAGAAATATCACAGAACACTGCCACAGATGCAGTCCACATAGAATCTTTGGTTTGTTGCTTGTTTTTGACTTTTGAGAGAGTCTTGCTACATAACTCAGGCTATCCTTGAACTCCTGGAATCAAGCCATCCTCCTGCCTGGGCTTCACTGGAATATTGGCCACATTACTGCACTTGGCTTCAGATGCCGTTTTGTTTTGTTTTGTTTTTCGAGACAGGGTTGTCTAGAACTCCCTCTGTAGCCCAGACTGGCCTCGAACTCACAGAGATCCTCTTGCCTCTGCCTCCCAAGTGCTGGGATTACGTGTGTTACCACTGCCTGACTCAAATGCCACTTTTTAAAGATGTGTCCATGGGCCAGGTATGGTGGTGCATGCCTTTAATCCCAGAACTTGGGAAACAGGAGTTGGAGGCTAGCAAATCTCTGAGTTCAAGGCTTGCCTGGGCTGCATAGTGAGACTCTGTCTCAAAAAAGAGAAAGAAATGAAATGTCTCGTGCTGCCACTAAGTTCTGATGCAGTGGGTCTCAGGCCCTGAAAAGCCTTGTAGTGTGAAAATGTACCCTTCCTCGGGAGAGGAGCTCGACAGGGCCGTCTGTCTGTCAGTCATACCCAGCAATCACTGTGACCAGCATGGCAGGGCTGGGAATGGAGTGCTTGCTGCTGCTTGGCCAGGGATAGGCCTGGCAGTGAAGTCTCACACCAGGCTCTGCGGGTTCTAGCACCACTCCCTCCTTCTAGAAGCTGGGGGTCTTGAATGAGCAGGACATGTGTCCTGGAAGGCCAGAACCCAGAGTCTGGAGAACTGTTATCTCTCTGCCTCTCATGGGTGGTGGCATTCAGGAGCTTGGGCTTTGTAAACTAATCCAGGAGTGCATAGAACCCTGGCTCTTTGGGTTAATAACTTTACCACTCTGTCTAGTGGACTTTGTCCTGGCTACCCCATAGAGTGGTACAGAGGATGCTGAGAGCAGGGTTGCTCGCCACAGTGGCAGCGCCCAGCTCCATCTTCCTCCTTAAACTGCAGCCCGCCTGAAGACAGGTCTGGTTCCAAGGACGTGCTTGCTACCCTTTGTTCTTGAGGAGGCATTCATGCTCTCCTGAGGACATAGCTCTGTGCTCCCAGTGCCACTTCAAGTGGGGAGGACATTATTCCCAACCTGGAGGCTTCATGGAAGAGATGAGCAGAAAGGAGGTTGGGATTAGAAATGAAGTATGCTGACAAGGGCAGCATGACCCAAAGTGCTGAGCTACAGGAGGGTGGCATTCTGGGGACCCATGAGAGGCAGCACTGGGCTCCAGAGAAACAGGGTGGGCCTTAAGGGCCAGGCTTGGAGCATGTGGACTTTATTCTGGGGAGTAGAGGGAGTTGGCCACCCCTCCTATCCCTGGGAAGGGCTCCAAGGGCTGCCTAAAGCTGGCAGCCCTCAAGCTTGACGCCACACCCACACCCCAGTGGGGCTGACTGGCAGGTGGCCCAGCCTAGGCCTGCCCAGCCTGCTGCTGGCCAAGCACCTGCAGGGAGTAGCGGTTGTCTTTGCCAGGGCTCTGACTCACTCGGCCATCCAGCTTTGGGGCTGGGGGAGCACTCTGAGGACCAGCCCTGGGGCTTCCTTTTCTGTCTAATAGCACAGTCGCTGTGAGGGCCCAGTCTTAGGATGGCTGTGTGGGTCAGCGGGTGTATGACAAAACTTGGGGGCGTAGATGCAACATTCATGTCTACTTACCCCAGATAGGGATCCCACTACAGACCATACCACCAAAGTCCAACTTGTTGAGCCAGTGAGTTTTAGTGGGTCACTTAATGGGAGTATGGGTGAGGGGTTACCTACGGAAGCAAAAATGACTCAAAGACAGTTGCATCACCAAAGCCCACCCCAACGTGAGTGACAGTTCACAGCTGGGAACCTAGAGCACACTGCACAGCCTGCAGACAGCTCAGCAGGTTGGAGAGTGTCCTCCCCAGGTGCCTCGGTTGGTCTAAACCTCTTGCAGACACCTTGGCTGGTTTCTGTTTTCTTCTAGGCACTTGGTCTGGTCTTAGATTCTTTCTTTTAGTTTGGCTACTCTTAGCAGTCTTTATTGCTTACTCTGGCAGCGAGGGGCCTAGTGAAGCTGGTCGGTTTCAGGGACTTCCTGAAGCCGTTTTGAGTAGTTGACTTGTCTGCTTAAAGAGCTTCCCTGTGGGATGGGATGTTTCCATCTCAGAGGATCTGCTAAACAACAGCAGGTCAGCCTGGGTCCACTTACAGTTATGGTAGCCAAGCTGAGGCCCAGAGATGAAGTCTGTTGCCCAGGGTCTCACTCTGTAGCCCAGGCTAGCCTGTTGTTAACAGTCACCTTGCTTCTACCTCCTAAGTGCTGAGATTGCAGACATGCACCACCAGGCCCAGCTCTGTCTTCTAAGCAACTGGGATCCGGGTTTGTGGGTAGCGGGACAGAGTGGCGTGCAGGCAGGCTCCTTTTACTGCTGTGGCCCAAAGCTGCCTGCTCACAACTGACTGTGTCAGATCTTTAAAAGTGCTCCCTCATGGCTGGAGAGATGGCTTGGAGGTTAAGAGCACTGACTGCACTTCCAGAGGTCCTGAGTTCAAGTCCCAGCAACTACATGGTGGCTCACAGCTCACATCTCTGTAATGAGATCTGGTGCCCTCTTCTGGTGTGCAGGCAGACATGCAGGCAGAACACTGTATACATAGTAAATAAAAGTTTAAGGTCAATTTGGGTTACAGGAGATCTGGTCTTCAAAATAAAAAACAAAAGCTGTTTTTTAAAAAAAAGTGCTCCCTCATTCACTCTTACAGCCCTCTCTGAGGTGATGCTATTACCAGTGTCCCCTCCCAGAGAGGAAACCGAGACCAGCGTACCTACAGCGTATCATCGCTGGTTAAGATGGGACTTGAGCTAGGTCTCCTATCCCATTGCCAGAGGAAATGGCAGTTTGGAGCCTCAGTCACCCATAAAGCCCCAGGGAAGCAAGCTGCTGACTGCCACCTGCACACAGTACCTACCTCCTGTGTGCCAAGGACCTCAGTCCTCCTCGGTCCTTTCAGCAGACCCCACTTTATACTAAGGGACATTAAGGTGCTAGGAGTCCAGGCTGCCTCCCCCACTGGCTGCGCGGGGAGCTGAAACCTGTGTGCTCAGCTGGGCCCCTGTTTGGTTTCAACAGGATCCGAGTTGTTTAGTGAGGGCACCTGCGTGGGCTAATGCCCTGGTCTCTGAACCACCCTGTGGGGTGGCTCGGCACGCTTGGTGTGGGGATGTGAGGTGAGTCCTGGGTGACAGGTCCAGGGTTGCCCTGCTAGCATGTGGTGGCCCCTAGGTGGTCTGACTGGCCTTTCTTCGGCCCAGGGCTGTGAGTCCAAGGCTGTTGCAGTGACCCTGGTGGCTTACCTGGGTGAGTGGCTGGCCCTCCAGAGTGTGACACCTCTTCACTCCTTCTTCCTGGCCAGGTGGTGAAGGTGAAGCCCAATGACAAGGATGCCAAGATGAAGTACCAGGAGTGCAGCAAGATCGTGAAGCAGAAGGCCTTTGAGCGGGCCATTGCGGGCGACGAGCACAGGCGATCTGTCGTGGACTCTCTGGACATCGAAAGCATGAGTGAGTGGGCCTCTCCACACCCCTCACACTCATCCCTGCCACACTTGGTGGTAAAGGCAGGGTTTCGGGGGACATTGGGAATGTAGGTGTCACCTACAGCTGCTGACTGTCTTCCTTAACCCTCTCCCCTCCATCTTACTCATAAGAGTGGGGACCCTTGATTAAGCTTGGGGTGGCTCAGGACTTTGCATTTGTCACAGCCTAATAGATGTCTTGCTCTAGTCCATTCCCTCCAGTTAGGGCTCGGGGTCCATGGTGCCGAGCAGGTGTTGGTCCCATTTCCACCACTGTGTCTTGTGGGTGATGTGGCCTTAGTCACTGTCACCCTTGGCGGTGCCTGATGGGGTGTGGACACCGTCTGCTCCCACTGGGTCCCGAGGAATTCAGGCATGATGTTTAAAGCCACGGTAGTGCCATGCCTGAGAATCCCCCCAGCTCCAGTACTCTGTGACTGTCTTCCTCGGGGTTGAGAGCAGAGAAGGGGAGCCGATGTGGAGGAAGAGACTGGGAAAAAACAGTGGGGTCGTGTGGCCTCGTTCTCTCTTGACAAGAGCCATGTGCTCCCAGCACCCTCTCGCCCCAGTCACGTGCTCCTTTTAGTTTTTCTCAGGAGTGTGAGTCCAGACTTTGGTGTGTATGGGGGACAGGGACGTAAAGGATCTCACTCTAGTCCAGGCTGGCCTCAAACTCATGATAATTGTCCTGCCTCAGCTTCCCAAGTGCTGGGGTTTTGAGCGTGAGTCACCATGCCCGTGTCTCCTCCTCTTAGCCAGCCAGGCCTTTGGGCACCTGTTCCACTTCTCTGGTGAGCTGGCTCTGAGGAACACGTCTCCCCGCCGGGGGTTAGATGTTAGGATCTGTACTGTCTCTTTGTCTGTGTGACAGACTATCACCAAATGTCACCAAACATCGAGCACTCTCTGGAGACAGTGTCAGTGTCAAGTCTTGTCACGACCCATTTGTAGCCCCTGAGGCCACCAGCATGACCCCGGCTCACCAGCTGTTCAGGGTGCCCTCCCCAGGACTCTGTCCATAGCTACAGCGGTTGAGCTGTGCCTGGTGGACACCTCTAGACTCCGCCATCACTGCAGGGCCGCAGCTCCCCTGTCTGCTTACTTCCTGGATCAGGGGGCCTTCTAACATGAGTACTGGGGATGGCTGGAAACTGCTGATGGGCATCGACCATTCCTGCTTCAGGGATCCCCAGCCTCCTTGGGCCCGGGCTCCAAGCACACCCCTTTACCAGGCCAGGTTACGTTGCCCTCCTGCCTGAGCGTGTGTCAGGCAGTACAGGTACAGCCATGGTCTCAGCACCGTCCGCCTCGCTGTACTGCTTCTCCACCGAGCAGAGCCCTTCCCCTGCTTACGGTGGAAGGTCGTCCTTTCACTTCGGGGTGGCCGTGCACATACCTGGCAGCTTCCAGGTCCATTGCAGGCCATTACTCGGCACTGTCCAAGTGTCGGGAAATACCGGCTTCTCAGAGGCAGCCTGAAGGAGGAGAGGCCCCTGCTCCTGAGGCCCCTCCCTACCTTCCCAGCAGCGCTCGCAAGCCTGTGTGATGCTCGTGAGCTCGGCTGTCCCTGCAGTGACTCACCTGGAAGTCGTGGGTCTCACAGCAAAGCCCTCATACTGAAATTCTCTGCCTAGAGTTTTGCTGTAGGCCCCAGTCAAGGCTGTGCCCAGACTAGCCCTCCCATCCCTGCGCACATGGCGTGGGCTTGAGTGCCTTGGGTAGCAGGCCCAGTTCCCATTTCACACGGGCACTTACTCCGGCCAGTGTGTGGACTCCACGCGTCTGTTTAACAGGGAAGACATTGCCCAGTGAGATACACTCTACCACCCTGCTGTGTATCGGGTGTGGGTTCACTCGGGTCTGTGGAAAGGAGACACGGAGGCACTCTAGGGATGAAAATGTTAGCCTTTCCAGCTGCAGGGGGATCAGCCTCTCATGGACTGACTCGCTGTAGCTTAGCAAAGGGCCCTTTTATTGTTATACATTTCACACCTTAGCAGGTCAATCCTATACCAAAACCTCTTATCTAAGGCCCCCGGAGGGACAACGCCAAATGCAAATTCTGAGTTAAAAGACATCCCAGTTTGCCAGATCCTCCCCCAACCAAGTTTTTCATAGGCTTTGAACCACTAGGAAACTCTCAGATCAGACTTCAAACGGAAGGTACCAGAGACAGAAGGTAGCAGTCACAAAAGGCAGATCTAAGCCAGTGCTCACATCAAACCAGCGGCAGAAGTCTGCAGGAACTCCCATAATACAGTCAGGTGGAAGGGGTATGTGTATCACCGGAAGTGTGTTCAGACACACCAGCCCTGTGAACCTTTAGCACACCTGTTAACACTCCAGCTCACAGCCCTGTCCACTTGCGAAGTCTTACTCATCTTACTTCCTTCCCTGTGTGTGGGTGTTTGGCCTACATGTATATCTGTACTACTGTGTGCCTGGTGCCCTCAGAGCCTATTGGATCCTCTGGGCCTGGAGCTGCAGGTGGAGTTACCACGTGGTTGCTGGGAATTGAACCTGGGGCCTCTGCAAGAGCAACCAGTGCTCTTAACCGCTGAGCCACCTCTAACTCCACCTTTCACATTCTTCAGGGACCACAGTGCGTGCGGCTCCCGTCCAGGGTGTCAGGATTCCTCTTCATCGCCCTCCCTCTCACCCTTTGATCTGCTGCTTGAAGTCCCGGGGTGGGGTACAGGGGGTAGGGGGTAGGGTGGTGGTATTGAGCCAAGACACCTACTCTGTATCTTCATTTTTGGGATCTTGGTTCTTGTTAACTTTTATTGTTATTAATATGCCTGCTGCTCCAGGCTGTCAGACCAGATTTCCCGCCATAATCTTTGTCTTAGAAATGTTAAACATCGCCGGGCGTTGGTGGCGCACGCCTTTAATCCCAGCACTCGGGAGGCAGAGCCAGGTGGATCTCTGTGAGTTCGAGGCCAGCCTGGACTACCAAGTGAGCTCCAGGAAAGGCGCAAAGCTACACAGAGAAACCCTGTCTCGAAAAACCAAAAAAAAAAAAAAAAAAACCACCAAAAAAAAAAAAAAAAAAAGAAATGTTAAACATCTCCAAACAAGAGCAAGTAGAGCAGATTTTTGTGGACCCTCTTAATGTTTGGACTCTACAAGGACTCCCTTGCCCCATCCCTGCTGTGATGGACATGTTGTAGTTAGAGCTTTTTTCTCTTGGTTTGTATTTGTGTGTGTGCATGTGTGTGAGGGTGCACGTGTGTGGGTGGAAGTCAGAGAACACCTGGGAAGAACCAGCTCTCTCTAGCTCTCTCCACTATGTGGGTCCTGGGAATCAAACTCAGGTCATCAGGTGTGGTGGCAAGAGCCTTTACCTGCTGAGACATCTTGCGAGTCTCTCCTCTTCATTTTCTTTATCCATCTTTTCTCACTGAATCTAAAGAAGCCCTCAACTCACAATCCTCCTGCCTCAGCATTCAAAGTTTTAGGATCACATGCATGCACCGGCACACCTGGCCTTGTCTTGTTTTTTTTTTTTTTTTTTTTTTTTTTTTTTTGGTTTTTCGAGACAGGGTTTCTCTGTGTAGCTTTGCGCCTTTCCTGGAGCTCACTTGGTAGCCCAGGCTGGCCTCGAACTCACAGAGATCCGCCTGGCTCTGCCTCCCGAGTGCTGGGATTAAAGGCGTGCGCCACCACCGCCCGGCTTTGTCTTGTTTTTTTAATAACTCTTCTCCCTTCCTAAGATGAACTCTTCCTTCTTCTCCATGTTCTTGTTTATTTGCTTGATGTTTTTAGTAGCGTCTCTTGGATCTATAAGAGGAAGTGGGGACCCCAAATCTAGCAGAACTTGTGAACTGGTTTTGTAAAGTTCCATGGGGCAGGGAGGGTCCTTGCTTACACCGGCCCCGTATGGCTTGCACAAGAAACAAATCAGCTGCTCGTCTGTGGTGTCCTTTCACTCAGCACGGATGGGGAGGCAAGCGCCGCCATTCAAGGTGAGCAGACATTGCAGTCGCTTCTGGTCGGCCCACCAGGCGGGCTGTTCCCTAGAAGTCTATCTTAGTTTCTTTTCCTGTAGCTGTGATAAAATACCTTGATGAGAGCGATGTAAGGAAAAGGGGGTTGGCTCACAGTTTAAGGGCGCAGTCCATCATGTCAGGGAAGCCAGGGAGCTTGAAGCAGCTGGTCATACTGCTCTCACAATAAGGAAGCAGAGACATGGATGTATAGAGCCACTGCTCAGCTCCTTTCCCTTAAACGATCCGGGATCCCAGCCAGGGACCGGTGCCACCCACAGTGGGCAGGTCTTCGCACCTCAGTTAATACAATCAAGGTAGACATGCCCAGCAGCCCATCTCCAGTGATTCTAGTCTCTGTCGGGTTGACAACTAATCGTCACATAGCCTGGTATGTCCTCGGCTCTGCAGCGTTCTGAGCCAAAGCCAGGGCCCAGCATTTGGTCCCTCAGAAGCCACTGCAGGAAGATTCCTTGGGAGGCTGACAATGGAGTACAGACAACTCCTTCACACCAGGCCCTTTCCTTCACTTCTGGTGACCAGAGGTCCTGCAGGCGCTGTTCATGGTCCTATGTGACTCCCCCCATCCCCCACATGCTGCTGGAGTCTGAAGTTGGTCTCAGGCCA
This sequence comes from Peromyscus maniculatus bairdii, assembly GCF_049852395.1. Taxonomy (NCBI): domain Eukaryota; kingdom Metazoa; phylum Chordata; class Mammalia; order Rodentia; family Cricetidae; genus Peromyscus; species Peromyscus maniculatus. The sequence continues at coordinate 25,824,882 of NC_134852.1, read as the reverse complement.
GCATCAGACCTGACACTGTGTGCTGCAGTTTTAGCCATCTTAGAAAGCTTTGGCCAAGAAATTGAGCGGATCACATTTTCTTAGTAGAATGCAGCACTGGAGCCTTCAGTGAGAGCACAGCACAACTGTGGCCCCGTACAGTGGGAGACCATGTCGTCACCCAGAAGTCATGCTCCTTCCTTTCCTCTCTTATCTTCTTCCTTCCAGACCACATTTCTGCGAGCCAGGGCCATCCTAGCAAATCTCACTTGTATACTTAGTGCTGACAGTGTATCGGCAGTCGGCACAGACGCCTGCTCACCAAGACCGTATGCAGATTTCTGCACCGGTAACCAGGCCTCCAATCTGTAGTGGGTACCATCTGCAGAGTGCTCTGATTCCAATCAGTTCTGACAAACTGAGGTGCAGCCCCAAGTTCCCTCCCCCCCTTTTGAAAAACATTCATTGATTATCGTGTCGTTCTGAGTACACGTGTATGTGCCATGGTGCTTATGTGGAACCTGCCGCCTCCACGGTGTTGCTTGTTCTGAGTCCCAGATTTATTTTGACCATGCCTCTGACCCACTGGGTGTGAATCGAGCCTCCCACAGTCCGCTTTTCATTAGTTTGTTGAGTGACTCACAGAACCCAGAAGGGTACTTACCAGTCTGTTAGACAGTCTGCGGATGGAGAGCTGCAGAGAGAAAGCACATGGGCACGTGAGCCACCCTCCAGCAGCTCCCGTGGGTTCTGTTGAGTTCCTAGACTCAAGCAGCCCCCAGGTCCCTGCCTTCGCCTCAGAGTCTTGATAGAGACTTAGACACTGGGTTAGACCATTAGCCATTGGTCTCCAGACTCAAGTTCATCTGCTCACCGCTGAGAAGCCTGGGAGCCAGGAGTTGGTGGGGATACCAGCTATATTTGAGGACCTGCCTCCTGAGGACGTGACAGGAGCTAGCATGTCTGGTGTATGGACAAGGGTATTAATTTGCTTCATGTTGTAGCATCTCCTGGATCTATAAGAGGAAGTGGGGACCCCAAATCTAGCAGAACACCCTAGACACACCCTGTCAGGGTCTTCATCATTCAGGGGGTGTCGCCATCTTTTCTGGCAGTGGACAGTGGACCTCGCCTTCCTGGAGCCATGGTGCCCACCCTGCATTTGATCGGGAACCGCTGCGGTTCAGCCTCGCAGGCCCTGCTGGGTGTTGCTGATGCACAGAACTGGGGGAGTAGCCCGAGTTCTGGTGTCAGCTGAAGGTCACCATGTGCTCGGAATCCGAGGAGATTACTTGGCAATCATCCTCTTAGCCACTCGTTTAGAATGTGGGGCAGAGGCAAAGGGCAGGGAAACAGCTCTCCAGAAGACAGGTGCCAGAGGAGGAAGCCACTGCTTAGAACTAGCCAGAGTCCAGGGATTGTAGGAGCTGTGGGCTGACCCTGAGACCCAGGAGCACCGCAGCATCATGGGAGTCTTCATGGCCTCATCTCCTCTCCCCATCCCTCTGGGCCTGGTATCCCTTCCTGCCCCTCCATGGCTGAAGCCACTAATTAATATCCTTGTCCATACACCAGCCATTGAAGATGAATACAGCGGGCCCAAGCTTGAGGACGGCAAAGTGACAATCACTTTCATGAAAGAGCTCATGCAGTGGTACAAGGAGCAGAAGAAACTGCACCGGAAATGTGCCTACCAGGTAACATACCTACCAGGTAACACGCCTACCAGGTAACATGCCAACCAGGTATCATACCTACCAGGTAACATGCCTACCAGGTAACATACCTACCAGGTAACATACCTACCAGGTAACATACCCACCCGTGCCACACACACCTGAGCCCGGGAATGGGCCTAAGCAGAGTGAGGAGAATGATCACAAAGGCTGCCACTTCCTTGGCTGTGTACTGGGCACCATGCTGAGGGCTCCCACATGTCCTCATCCGTACCACAGCACTTTGTGGGTGTCAGGCAGTGCAGAGTTCAAAAGACTACTCAGGCTCCAAAGTGAGACCTTCAGGAAGGCATCAGAAAGAAGAATTTTTTAAATATTTACTATATTTATATATTATACTGTGTTCTGCCTGCATGTCTGCCTACACACCAGAAGAGGGTGTCAGCTGTCATTATACATGGTTGTGAGCCACCCTGTGGGTGCTGGGAATTGAACTCAGGACCTCAGGAAGAGCAGTCAGTGCTCCTAACTTCTGAGCCATTTCTCCAGCCTAGAAAGAGGAATTCTTGAAGAGCATGGCTGGCCCAAGTTGGAGACTTGAGTAAGAGAGGACATGCGTGGTTGGAAGAGGTCTTGGATGATAGAAGTCATTCCTCTTTCTTTTTCTTATTTATTTTATGTATATGAGTGCTCTATGACTTTATGCCAGAAGAGGGTGTCAGATCCCACTGTAGATGGTTGTGAGCCACCATGTGGGTGTTGGGAATTGAACTCAGGACCTCTGGAAGAGCAGTCGGTGCTCTTAACCTCTGAGCCATCTCTGCAGCCGCCAGTAGAAGTCATTTCTGTGTCAGGACTAGCCGCCCATCCACCTCTCCTGTGATGGAGTCACAGCCTGCCAGTGGTCACTGCCTTCCCCCAGTGCTTAGCGCAGACAGGAGCCCCCGCCACCAGCCTGAGCAGCTGCGACCCCACTGCTCACAGAGGGCTGTGTTGTCGCTGTCAGTGGTGGGATTCCTTCGGGATTTCTGCAGGTGGCTTTTGGGTGGGTTTGATAGTTTCCTTTTTGAATGTGATACTGGCTGTTGGGCTTGTCTTGTTCTTAGAGTGACAAAAACAGTCCTTTGCAGCTTCCTGAGTGGCCGGCCACCTCCAGTGTTTTGTTTTGTTTTAATGACACTTTCTCTTCTCGCCAAGGTTTTTTTGGTTTGTTTTTTGTTTTTGTTGTTTTGTTTTGTTTTTTAATTGTTAAATGTACATGGAAGTTAAAAGATGAGCAGGTAACAGCCACACACTTCTCACGGGTATGTGTGGGACCTCTCCAGCCCTTGCTTTTAACAGAACCATTTGAGAATTGGTTGCAACCATCGTAACCTGTATCCTCAAAACAAGGACATCACTTACAGGACTGTGATATGCTCGCTTGTCTCCCTGAGGAGACACTGAGTACTCACTCATGTATTAACATAGAACCTGGAACCCTGGTAAACACACTTGACTTTTCTCGGGTCAGGGTCAGGGTGTAAAAGGAGCACTGACAGATGTGGTCGAGTTTCTACTTCTCCGGGTCCCCGAGTGTGGTGAAGGTTATAAAGGGTCTCAGTATACGCCCCAGGCTGTGCAAGGCGTGGTGGTGCACACGAAATTCCAGCACTCAGGAGGAGAGGCAGATGCATCTCTGAGTTCAAGGCCAGCCTGGTCTACATAGGGAATTCTAGACCAGCCAGAGCTACACAGTGAGTGAGACCCTGCCTGAAAAATACAAAGAATAAAACTATACACCCTAAACTAGACTTAACCTGCCAGGATTGTATTTTAAGGAGCTTTATGACCATGCGTTTACATGTGTGTGGGCTAGCTCTGTGTATGCACCTACATGTAAAGCATGTGAGTTTGTGGGCGTGAGGACACCTATACACACGGGGGGGGGGGGGGGGGGGACGATGACACACGAGTCATGGACGAACAACAGGGTCTTACTCAACTGGAAACCCACTGGTTCATCTGGACTGGCTATGGCTAGCCTACAAGCTCCAGGGATCTGCCTGCCTCTGCCCCCTCGGTGCTGGAACTACAGACACATATGCACATGCACGCGTGTGCTGGGGATTTGAACTCAGACCCTGCCAAGCAAGCACTCTTACACACTAAGCCATCTCTCTGGCTCTAGGGTGGTTCTTTTATAAGGTTTTCTATACTGTGAACCCACCATTGTGTTTCCTAATGCTGGTGAATGTTAAAAGATGAGCCAAATCCTTGTGAAATGATGGTGATGTTTATAAATTGCCCGAGTGTGTCTGTATACTGCATGTGTGCAGTACCTCTGGAGGCCAGAAGGGGGCACTGAATCCTTCAGAAGGTGTGAGCCACTGTGTGGTGCTGGAAATCAAACCCTGGTCTTCTCTAAGAACCACCAGGGCTCTTAAGAGCTGAGCCATCTTTCGAGCCCCCAGTCATGATGTTCAAATGACACATGGGCCACTCAACACCTCTTGAGAGCCACCTCTGTCCCTGGCCAGCACCGGTAGTCTGGGTCTTGCAAGTAGCTCTGGGCAGCTGAGGCTTTTCGGGGGCCTTGAAAGGACAGCACCATGTGCTGCCACCCGGCCGGCTCTGCTCACAGCCTGCCCTGTCTTGCAGATCCTAGTGCAGGTGAAAGAGGTCCTCTGCAAGCTGAGCACTCTGGTGGAGACAACGCTCAAAGAGGTGCGTGCGCCTTGTGCTGTGGGTGCAGGGTGAGGGGTGCATGTGGGGGTGAGCAGGGGCGAGCGGTCTGGTAGGTCACCCGGCTCAGGGCCTCAGAAACCCCCCTGTCTGCCTTCCTCGATGCCGCGTCCCTACCCTGTGTCGTGCATGTTTCCTTGGTCTGT